>NC_089275.1:13265805-13875437 GCF_963678975.1 Dysidea avara | reverse complement strand
TCAGCACTTTTGAATTTCGCAGATGGTCCAAGCTATTGTAAATTGAAGTGTAGTCGGCATGTGTGATTTTTTGCCGTTAAACTTTGTAGATGCATTAGTTTATCAATCATTCCCATGTAGGCGTGACAAAAAAATCTGTCTTTTCTGATGCAAATTATCATCCACAACTCTGTGACCATTAAAACAATCCATGAATTCACCTCTAAATGTATGCCAAATTTTACAGCAGTTGAGGTACAAATTTGTGTTTATACTGGTTTTGTAGAGTATGCAAAAATGAAGAAAAACTTACTGAAGCCCCTGCAAAAAATGTAAAAATGAAGAAATTAAGCCTATCTGTGTATAAGATGATTTTGCTTAGATTTGGTGTGTGGGGTACCAAAAGTGGAGGGCAATTACAAAAATTGTGTAATTTTGAGAAGGAATCATGGAGCCTATGCACAACATGGTATGGTGTGCCAGCTTTCTTGGCTGCACTACTCACTACCAGGTGTATTGATTTTTAAAAATGAAAAAGGCAATGTTCAAATTTTTATGTAACTTTGCCAGTGGATCGAAGTGCAATATATAGTAAGCTCACAAACACAGCAGCTTGTAGCAGTTGTGCACTTACAGTCTTATGCTTGATAACAGTAATAGTCAAGATGCAGATTATTGCTCTTGCTCCAACTTCCTCAACAAGCATTAGTGCAGTCACTGTAAATTTTAGTAATTTCCTGATGACTTAGCTGCTGAGTTTTAGTATCTGTCTGCAGTTGAAGTACAAAAAATCAAGTGAACTTGGAATAGTGTAGAAATACATTCATTGAGCCACAATCTTTCAATACAATAGAGTATTGGTTAAAAATAGCTTCCAGATTCAATCTTGTAATAGCTATATTCAAAAATTTCCAGAGGGAGCATCACCCCAGACCCCCTAGCTGGAAAATTCTACATATGCGTACTCTACATACTGCATGGTGAGTGTATACTTGCCCTCTCTTCATTGTTACTGTTTGGACGTTATAGTTTGAGCCATGAGACTGTAAAGCACACTAGCTATACCTTAAGCCAAGCAATACACTAAATTTAGCGATCTTGTATATCGATAGATTTACCATATAAATTTTATTAATTTGTGAATAGTATAGTAAACAATTAGCAAAAAACCAAACTCCTAAATTGCTAAATTTATTGTACTGCTAAATTAAGGTATTTCAAACAATGGCAAGTATTGATCATGTGTAGCTGCATCCTTCTCCTTCCTGTTCTTTATGTAAAGAATATATTTTTAGTTACTGGCTGTACCCTTATATGACAGTTACAACTGTTCTGGAATAATGGTGTCATTTCATCATTATTACACTTAGGTGATCACAATGCTTTACAAGCATTGTGAATCACTTAAACAAAGTGGCATCATTTTTCAGTCAAAATTATTGCCAAATTTTAATACTGAATAGGCTAAATTTGCAAATTTTTCTGTGGGGGTATGCCCCCAGACCCTCCTAGATAGAGCATGCTGAGCGTGCTTCGCACACTATAGCTAGTTGTATTAACCAGTTGTCACTTCTTAGCCAACCAACCATTATGTCAGCACCCCCCCTTCTGAAATCCTAGATCTGCCCTTGAGATGTATGTGTATGTGTCAACTGGGGAAAAATCCATCCAGCTGTAACATCATTGGTATAAGACGTGCAGCTCTTGGATTGACTGTTTCCGTTAGGAAAGTGTCTAAAGTGGCACTATCCTTGCTGGGATGGCCAAACCAGCAGCTGTTGAAGACCAGATTTGGCACATGGAAGGAAGTTACGTATATTCATGCATGGATCGACCATGAGCATTTGGCAACCACTTGGGATGGACATTGTGTGTCTGTGTGTGTAGAAGACGTTTCAGACGACAGGGAGATCTCACCAGACATCGTCATTTTTGTGTTGTGTCCAGCTTGTCACTAGCCCAAGATTCATCCTAGGGCTCCGCCTATCACGGGAGCTAATACTGTGGACAGCTTAACCTCTAGAGAGATAAGCTAGAAACAAATCACCCTGTAGAGAGTTCAGCCAAAACAAATCAATCTGCAGAGAGATCAGCTACATACAAATCACCTTATAGATAGTTCAGCTACAAACAAATTACCTTGTAGAGAGATCGGCTACAAACAAATCACCCTGCAGAGAGATCAGCTACACACAAATCAACTTGTATAGAGATCAGCTACAAACAAATCACCCTGTAGAGAGATCAGCTACAAACTAGACACAAAGTAAGGAGTTCAGCTACAAGCAAATTACCCTGTAGAGAGTTCATCTACAAACAAATCAACCTGTAGAGCAATCAGCTAGAAACAAATCACCCTGAAGAGAGGTCAGCTACAAAAAAATCACCCTGTAGAGAGATCAGCTAGAAACAAATCACCCTGAAGAGAGGTCAGCTACAAAAAAAAATCACCCTGTAGAGAGATCTGCTACAAACAAATTACCCTGTAGAGAGATCAGCTACAAACAAATCAACCTGCAGAGAGATCAGCTACAAACAAATCAACTTGTAGAGAGTTCAGCTACAAACAAATTACCCTGTAGAGAGATTGGCTACAAACAAATCAGCCTGTAGAGAGTTCAGCTAAAACAAATCAACCTGCAGAGAGATCAGCTACAAACAAATCACCTTATAAAGAGTTCAGCTACAAACAAATTACCCTGTAGAGAGATCGGCTACAAACAAATCAACCTGCAGAGAGATCAGCTACACACAATCAACTTGTAGAGAGATCAGCTACAAACAAATCACCCTGTAGAGAGATCAGCTACAAACTACACACAATGTAAGGAGTTCAGCTACAAATAAATCACCCTGTAGAGAGTTCAGCTAAAACAAATCAACTTGCAGAGAGATCAGCTACAAACAAATCATCTTTTAGACAGTTCAGCTATAAACAAATTACCTTGTAGAGAGATCTGCTACAAACAAATCAACCTGCAGAGAGATCAGCTACACACAATTCAACTTGTATAGAGATCAGCTACAAACAAATCACCCTGTAGAGAGATCAGCTACAAACTAGACACAATGTAAGGAGTTCAGTTACAAGCAAATCACCCTGTAGAGAGTTCAGCTACAAACAAACCAACCTGTAGAGCGATCAGCTAGAAACAAATCACCCTGAAGAGAGGTCAGCTACAAAAAACCACCCTGTAGAGATATCAGCTAGAAACAAATCACCCTGAAGAGAGGTCAGTTACAAAAAATCACCTTGTAGAGAGATCACCTACAAACAAAACACTTTGCAGAGAGTTCAGCTACAAACAAACCAACCTGTAGAGCGATCAGCTAGAAACAAATCACCCTGAAGAGAGGTCAGCTACAAAAAACCACCCTGTAGAGATATCAGCTAGAAACAAATCACCCTGAAGAGAGGTCAGTTACAAAAAATCACCTTGTAGAGAGATCACCTACAAACAAAACACTTTGCAGAGAGCTCAGCTACAAACAAATCAACCTGTAGAGAGATCATCTAGAAACAAATCAACCTGCAGAGTGATCAGCTACAAACAAATCAGCTTGTAGAGAGATCAGTTACACACAAATCAACCTGTAGAGAGATAAGCTAGAAACAAATCACCCTGTAGAGAGTTCAGCTAAAACAAATCAATCTGCAGAGAGATCAGCTACATACAAATCACCATATAGATAGCTCAGCTACAAACAAATTACCTTGTAGAGAGATCGACTACAAACAAATCACCCTGCAGAGAGATCAGCTACACACAAATCACCATATAGATAGCTCAGCTACAAACAAATTACCTTGTAGAGAGATCGACTACAAACAAATCACCCTGCAGAGAGATCAGCTACATACAAATCACCATATAGATAGCTCAGCTACAAACAAATTACCTTGTAGAGAGATCGACTACAAACAAATCACCCTGCAGAGAGATCAGCTACACACAAATCAACTTGTATAGAGATCAGCTACAAACAAATCACCCTGTAGAGAGATCAGCTACAAACTAGACACAAAGTAAGGAGTTCAGCTACAAGCAAATTACCCTGTAGAGAGTTCATCTACAAACAAATCAACCTGTAGAGCAATCAGCTAGAAACAAATCACCCTGAAGAGAGGTCAGCTACAAAAAATCACCCTGTAGAGAGATCAGCTACAAACTAGACACAAAGTAAGGAGTTCAGCTACAAGCAAATTACCCTGTAGAGAGTTCATCTACAAACAAATCAACCTGTAGAGCAATCAGCTAGAAACAAATCACCCTGAAGAGAGGTCAGCTACAAAAAATCACCCTGTAGAGAGATCAGCTAGAAACAAATCACCCTGTAGAGAGTTCAACTACAAGCAAAACACCCTGTAGAGAGTTCAGCAACAAAGAAACCACCATGTAGAGAGTTCAGCTGCAAACGAATCACCTTATAGAGAGTTCAGCTACAAACAAATTACCTTGTAGAGAGATCGGCAAACAAATTAATCAACCTGCAGAGAGATCAGCTACACTCAAATCAATTTGTAGAGAGATTAGCTACAAACAAATCACCCTGTAGAGAGATCAACTAGAAACTAGACACAATGTAAGGAGTTCAGCTACAAGCAAATCACCCTTTAGTGAGTTCAGCTACAAACAAATCAACCTGCAGTGAGATCACCTACAAAAAAAGCACCTTGTACAGAGTTCAGCTACAAACAAATTACCCTGTAGAGAGATCGGCTACAAACAAATCACCCTGTAGAGAGATCAGCTAGAAACTAGACACAAAGTAAGGATTTCAGCTACAAGTAAATCACCCTGTAGAGAGTTCAGCTAAAACAAATCAACCTGCAGAGAGATGAGCTACAAATAAGTAACCTTATAGACAGTTCAGTTAAAAACAAATTACCTTGTAGAGAGATCGGCTACAAATTAATCAACCTGCAGAGAGATCAGCTACACACAAATCAATTTGTAGAGAGATCAGCTACAAACAAATCACCCTGTAGAGAGATCAGCTACAAACTACACACAATGTAAGGAGTTCAGCTACAAGCAAAATCACCCTTTAGTGAGTTCAGCTGCAAACTAATCAACCTGCAGTGAGATCACCCACAAAAACGCACTTGTACAGAGTTCAGTTACAAACAAATTACCCTGTAGAGAGATCAGGTAGAAGAATTCACCTTGTAGAGAGTTCAGCTGCAAACAAATCACTCTGTAGAGAGTTCAGCTACAAAGAAATCGACATGTAGAGAGTTCAGCCTCAAACAAACCACCTTGTAGAGAATTCAACTACAACAAATCACCCTGTAGAGAAGAAGTTACCTTGTAGAGAGTTCAGCTACAAAGAAACCATCATGTAGGGAGTTCAGCTACAAAGAAACCACCATGTAGAGAGTTTAGCTGCAAACAAATCACCTGTAGAGAGTTCAGCTAGAAACAAATCACCCCGTAGTAGAGAGTTCAGCTACAAAGGAACCATCATGTAGAGTTCAGCTGCAAACAAATCATCCTGTAGAGAGTTCAGCTACAAAAAAAATCACCCTGTAGAGAGTTCAGCTAGACGAAGTCACCTTATAGAGAGTTCAGCTACAAAGAAACCATCATGTAGAGAGTTCAGCTACAAACAAACCACCATGTAGAGAGTTTAGCTGCAAACAAATCACCCCGTAGAGAGATCAGCTGGATGGAGTCACCTTGTAGAGAGTTCAGCTACAAAGAAACCATCATGTAGAGAGTTCAGCTGCAAACAAATCACCATGTAGAGAGTTTAGCTGCAAACAAATCACCTGTAGAGAGTTCAGCTAGAAACAAATCATCCTGTAGAGAGACCAGCTAGAAGAGGTCACCTTGTAGAGAGTTCAGCTACAAAGAAACCATCCTGTATATAGTTCAGCTACATTTCAAGTCACCCAGTAGAGAGATCAACTGCAAAAAAATATCCTGTGGGGAATAATGGGCATGTAATAAATATATGTATATAATTTGTATAATTACTAATAAAATCAAAAACAATTGAAGCATTAAAAATCTCTTCTTAAGTTCTTTTCTTCTTTCTGTGGTAAAGAAAAAAACACATGGGTTAAAAAAGCCCCAAAGCCAGCCATAGGTCGGCTTTGCAGTATACAAATACAAAAAGAAGCGATATCTAATCAAAAACAGACAAGCTGTAAAAAAAGAGTGCAGCCCTGAGAAAGGCTATGGTGAAAAAAAGATGTGAAATCCAAGGTGGCAGCCAAAAAATGGCTGTGATGGTAGGTTAATGGTAAAAATTTTAATAACAACAATTCAGGTGAATTTGGTGCCGCTTGGTCTTGGATCAAAATTCACCTGAATTGTCGTTATTAAAATGTAACCATTAACCTACCATCACAGCCATTTCTTGGCTGCCACCTTGGATTTCACATCTTTTTTCACCATGGCCTTTTTGGGGGCCGCACCTTTTTTACAGCTTGTTTGTTTTTGATTAGATTTTATATAACAGTTATTTTTCATACCTAATGCTGTTTTTACAGCAGCCTTTGCTTCCAGACCCAGGCATCAATCTTTTCATAGCGCTTATCCATTTATAAGCGCATGTGCGAAGGACTAGACCAGCACTCCACAGCATGCCAAAGACCATAATAGTGTTATACACATGCTCTAAAGTCTAATACAGAGTTATATAGTTGTAGAGATTAGCTTGTATGCCCAATGCGACTTAGCTTAGCAGGCCAAATCCACAATCTTACACCTTTCAGTATAAGGCGCAGGTGCTTATACTGAGTGTTGAGGATTTCAAGGACCTGGCCTATGAGATTATGTTGGGACATGCTAGATTAATCTCTGTGACTCTGAATTAGATTTCTAGAGCACATATACAACACTATAATGGTCTTTAGAGTGCTAGTCTATCCTTCACACTTGCGCTTATAAATGGATAAGAGCTATGAAAAGATCGACGCCTGTGTCTGGAAGCAAAGACTACTGTAAAAACAGCGTTAGGTATGAAAAATAACTGTTACATAAATCTAATCAAAAACAGCCAAGCTGTAAAAAAAGGTGCGGCCCCCAAAAAGGCCATGGTGAAAAAAGATGTGAAATCCAAGGTGGCGGCCAAGAAATGGCTGTGATGGTAGGTTAATGGTTACATTTTAATAACAACAATTCAGGTGAATTTGGTGCCAAGACCAAGCGGCACAAAATTCACCTGAATTGTCGTTATTAAAATGTAACCATTAACCTACCATCACAGCCATTTCTTGGCCGCCACCTTGGATTTCACATCTTTTTTCACCATGGCCTTTTTGGGGGCCGCACCTTTTTTTACAGCTTGGCTATTTTTGATTAGATATCACTTCTTTTTGTATTTGTATACTGCAAAGCCGGCCTATGGCTGGCTTTGGGGCTTTTTTAACCCATGTGTTTTTTTGTTTACTACAGGAAGAAGAAAAGAACTTAAAGAAGAATTTTAGTACTTCAATTATTTTTGATTTTATTAGTAATTATACAAATTATATACATACATTTATTACATGCCCATTATTCCCCACAGGATATTTTTTTGCAGCTGATCTCTCTACTGGGTGACTTGAAATGTAGCTGAACTATATACAGGATGGTTTCTTTATAGCTGAACTCTCTACAAGGTAACCTCTTCTAGCTGGTCTCTCTACAGGGTATTTTGTTTCTAGCTGAACTCTCTACAGGTGATTTGTTTGCAGCTAAACTCTCTACATGGTGGTGTCTTTGTAGCCGAACTCTCTACATGATGGTTTCTTTGTAGCTGAACTCTCTATAAGGTGACTTCGTCTAGCTGAACTCTCTACAGGGTGATTTTTTTGTAGCTGAACTCTCTGCAGGGTGATTTGTTTCTAGCTGAACTCTCTACAGGTGATTTGTTTGCAGCTAAACTCTCTACATGGTGGTTTCTTTGTAGCTGAACTCCCTACATGAAGGTTTCTTTGTAGCTGAACTCTCTACAAGGTAACTTCTTCTCTACAGGGTGATTTGTTGTAGTTGAATTCTCTACAAGGTGGTTTGTATGAGGCTGAACTCTCTACATGGCGGTTTCTTTGTAGCTGAACTCTCTACAGAGTGATTTGTTTGCAGCTGAACTCTCTACATGATGGCTTCTTTGTAACTGAACACTCTACAAGGTGACTTCTTCTAGCTGATCTTTCTACAGGGTGAATTGTTGTAGCTGAACTATCTACAAGGTAACTTCTTCTAGCTGATCTCTATACAGGGTAATTTGTTTGTAGTTGAATTCTGTGCAGGTGGTTTCTTTGTAGCTGAACTCTGTACATGATGGTTTCTTTGTAGCTGAACTCTTTACAAGGTGACTTCTTCTAGCTGAACTCTCTACGGGTAATTTCTTTGTAGCTGAACTCTCTATATGATGGTTTCTTTGTAACTGAACTCTCTACAAGGTAACTTCTTCTAGCTGATCTTTCTACTGGGTGATTTGTTTGCAGCTAAACTCTCTACATGGTGGTTTCTTTGTTGCTGAACTCTCTACAAGGTGAATTCTTCTACCTGATCTCTCTACAGGGTGATTTGTTTGTAACTGAACTCTGTACAAGTGCGTTTTTGTGGGTGATCTCACTGCAGGTTAATTTGTTTGTAGCTGAACTCACTAAAGGGTGATTTTGCTTGTAGCTGAACTCCTTGCATTGTATCTAGTTTCTAGCTGATCTCTCTACAGGGTGATTTGTTTATTTATTTATTTATTTATTATTACTTTATGGCAAGTATGCCAAAGGTCTGCAAGCAACAGGTGCTTGCAGCCTAAAAACACAAGTTATACATACATTATAATTACTTTAACTAATTATAACTTAGCTATAGTGTTTGAAAGTTTGATGGTGGCGAGAGATCGTGACATTTTCTGCACGGACATAGATAATGGTAGGTACAGTGATTGTCATCGTCAAAATGAGTTACAAAATGATTCCACATAAATTTCTTTAGTTTAGCCTTGATGGTTGCAATTGATAAATTGGTATTGATTACAGGAAAAGCATTCCACAAACGAGGAAGGCGATGGAAATAAGAGTTTCTGTTTAAGTTTGTACTATGGAGACGATGTTTGAGTTTATTATGTGTAGAGGATCTGGTGTGACCCTGAGTAAATGTAATGTACCTATTAATGTCAAAGTTTCTTGTGGGTGACTTAAGTGACTTGATCGCAAACAAAACATGTTTGTAGCTGATCTCTCTACAAGTTGATTTGTCTGTAGCTGATCTATCTGCAGGTTGATTAATTTGCAGCCGATCTCTCTACAAGGTAATTTGTTTGTAGCTGAACTGTCTGTAAAGTGATTTATTTGTAGCTGATCTCTCTGCAAGTTGATTTGTTTTAGCTGAACTCTCTACAGGGTGATTTACTTGTGTAGCTGAACTCCTTACATTGTGTCTAGTTTCTAGCTGATCTCTCTACAGGGTGATTTGTTTGTAGCTGATCTCTCTACAAGTTGATTTGTGTGTAGCTGATCTTTCTACTGGTTGATTTGTTAGTAGCCGATCTCTCTACAGGGTAATTTGTTTGTAGCTGAACTCTGTACAAGGTGCTTTTTTGTAGGTGATCTCACTGCAGGTTGATTTGTTTGTAGCTGAACTCACTAAAGGGTGATTTGCTTGTAGCTGAACTCCTTACATTGTGTCTAGTTTCTAGCTGATCTCTCTACAGGGTGATTTGTTTGTAGCTGAACTCTCTATAAGGTGATTTGTTTGCAGCTGAACTCTCTACATGGTGGTTTCTTTGTTGCTGAACTCTCTACAGGGTGTTTTGCTTGTAGCTACTCTCTACAGGGTGATTTGTTTCTAGCTTATCTCTCTACAGGTTGATTTGTGTGTAACTGATCTCTCTACAAGCTGATTTGTTTGTAGCTGAATTATCTGCAAAGTGTTTTGTTTGTAGCTGACCTCTCTTCAGGGTGATTTGTTTCTAGCTGATCTCTCTACAGGGTGATTTTTTTATAGTTGACCTCTCTTCAGGGTGATTTGTTTCTAGCTGATATCTCTACAGGGTGATTTTTTGTAGCTGACCTCTCTTCAGGGTGATTTGTTTCTAGCTGATCGCTCTACAGGTTGGTTTGTTTGTAGCTGCACTCTCTACACGGTGATTTGCTTGTAGCTGAACTCCTTACATTGTGTCTAGTTTGTAGCTGATCTCTCTACAGGGTGATTTGTTTGTAGCTGATCTCTCTACAAGTTGAATTGTGTGTAGCTGATCTCTCTGCAGGCTGATTTGTTTGTAGCCGATCTCTCTACAAGGTAATTTATTTGTAGCTGAACTGTCTAAAAGGTGATTTGTTTGTAGCTGATCTCTCTGCAGGTTGATTTGTTTTAGCTGAACTCTCTACAGGGTGATTTATTTGTAACTGAACTCCTTACTTTGTGTGTAGTTTCTAGCTGATCTCTCTACAGGGTGATTTGTTTGTAGTTGATATCTCTACAAGTTGATTTGTGTGTAGCTGATCTCTCTGCAGGTTGATTTGTTTGTAGCCGATCTCTCTATAGGGTAATTTGTTTGTAGCCGAACTCTCTATAAGGTGATTTGTTTGTAGTTGATCTCTCTGCAGGTTGATTTGTTTTAGCTGAACTCTCTACAGGCTGATTTGTTTGTAGCCGATCTCTCTACAGGGTAATTTGTTTGTAGCTGAACTCTCTACATGGTGGTTTCTTTGTTGCTGAACTCTCTACAGGGTGTTTTGCTTGTAGCTGATCTCTCTACAGGGCAATTTGTTTGTAGCTGATCTCTCTACAGGGTGATTTTTTTGTAGCTGACCTCTCTTCAGGGTGATTTGTTTCTAGCTGATCTCTCTACAGGGTGATTTTTTGTAGCTGACCTCTCTTCAGGGTGATTTGTTTCTAGCTGATTGCTCTACAGGTTGATTTGTTTGTAGATGAACTCTCTACAGGGTAATTTACTTGTAGCTGAACTGCTTATTTTGTGTCTAGAGTGTAGCTGATCTCTCTACATGGTGATTTGTTTGTAGCTGAACTCCTTACATTGTGTGTAGTTTGTAGGTGATCTCTCTACAGGGTGATTTGTTTGTAGCTGATCTCTCTACAAGTTGATTTGTGTGTAGCTGATCTCTCTGCAGGTTGATTTGTTTGTGGTCGATCTCTCTACAGGTAATCTGTTTGTAGCTGAACTCTCTATAAGGTGATTTGTTTGTAGCTGACCTCTCTACAGGTAATCTGTTTGTAGCTGAACTCTCTATAAGGTGATTTGTTTGTAGCTGATCTCTCTGCAGGTTGATTTGTTTTAGCTGAACTCTCTACAGGGTGATTGCTTGTAGCTGAACTCCTTACATTGTGTCTAATTTCTAGCTGATGTCTCTACAGGGTGATTTTTTGTAGCTGAACAGCTGAACTCTCTTCAGGGTGATTTGTTTCTAGCTGATCTCTCTACAGGTAGATTTGTGTTGATTTGTTCATTGCTGACCGCTCTAAAGGTTGATTTGTTGCAGCTGAACACTCTGCAAAGTGTTTTGTTTGTAGCTGATCACTCTAAAGGGTAATTTGTTTGTAGCTGAACTCTCTCCACAGTGACTTGTGTGTAGCTGAATTCTGTGTAACTGAATTCTCTAGAGAGTGACTTAATTGTAGCTGAATTCTCTACACAGTGCATGACTTGTTTATAGCTGAACTTTCTTCAGTGTGACTTGTAATGTTCTGAATCTCTATAGTGATATATTTGCTTAACTCTCCACATGGTGACTGTCTTCTTGCTGAACTGTCTATAAGATTAACTGTTTGCAGCTGAACTCCCTACAGAATAACTTGTGATGTAATAAAATTCTATAATGGAGTAAATAAATTAGCCAAATGCTCTATTAGGGTGACTGTTCTGTTAGAGTATCTCGATCTCGCATTTGCTACACGGAGTTGGCTTTCGAATCATAACTCAGTGGTTTGTAATCCGATTCTTCTGTACTACTGCAAGGACTTTCTATGAAGATTATTCCAGCTATACACCGATTTTCAGCTCATTGCTCTGAGCGGTTTGCCTAGTAGGCATGAAAACTAATACTTTTTTATTCCTAAAAATCGATCGCGTAATTGTGACACAGGTTGGGTTTTGTGTCATATCTCCGTGGTCTTTATCTCGATTTCTTTCAAACCACCAAAAGGCACTCCTACCATGGTTAGTCCATCTACATAGCAATTTTCAACTCATTCCATGAAGCGGTTTACCCTGTAGGCGTGACAACAAATCGATCTTGTTTTACGCGAAAAATCGGTCATAACTCCTGAACCATTCATCGGATTTGTACCAAATTTGATGCTAGGATTCGCCTTTGGACTCCCTTTCTGTGTGCCAAATTTCAAGGCGATCGGAGTACGCGTTTGCTTGTTATAGGAATTTTTGCAAGTGTGCGAAAAGACAAAGAAGAAAAAAAAAACCAAGAAAAAAAATGAAACTTTGGCAGCTCATATCTCGGAAATGGCTGGAGCGATTTCCTTCAAATTTGGAATGTAGACTCCCTTGGCTGGCGGGCAACTTTGTAGCAAATTTGGTTCCAATCAGATAAGTGATCACCGAGATACAAAGGTGTGAAAATGACGTTTTCGTTCTTCCTGTCAATATACTCACGGTGTGGCGCGCCGGCTTCTTTGGCCGCACGACACACTATCGTGTGTCTTGATGTAAAAGTGCTTTTTGAAAATATTCGTGTCCGTGTCCATATCCACGTCTGACCGCATCCGCCTTTTTCCAACTACCCGCTTTTATGGTACCACTATTGGTTTTGCATGGACATATGTGTGTGTGCCCAAAACTCATTATGTGCAGACATTGTGCTATTTGTGTGGATTTTGGCATTTGTCCGGGGTTGGTAAAAACAGTGGACCTAGGGACCAAGGATTCAGGACCAGGGGATCCATGGGAATCCAAATCTTCTTGGAATTTTATGCATTTCACGTATTCTATGCTTGTACTAAGTACCTCTGCAAGTAGTCTTGCATGGCTAATCCACTTTCCCCCTTCACAGCATCTCGCATGATGTTTACACCAATCAGAAATTATAAGCACCTCTGAAAAGTGCATTAAGCTGATTTGGGTTGGGAAAATGTAGTATCTCCTAGCAACGAAGTGACAGTTATTGTTAGCACTACAAACAAACATGCACACATCAGCTTTTACGGTACCACTATTGGTTTTGCAAGGACATGTGTGTCCACCCAAAACTCATTATGTGCAGACATTGTGCTATTTGTACAGAATTTGTCTGTTGACCACATGTTAATTTAGGCCTGTATTCCATCAAGTGTATGTACATAAAGTGCAGAATCTGGTGCAAAATTATAGCAATCTTATTTTTATTTTATTTACAGTACAGTGATGGATATACACTATAGGTGTATTTCTGTGGTTTTGACAGAATTGCCCTCTTAATTTGATCTCATGCAGTGTATACGTAACCAATTTTATTATTGCTGTATTACCAATTTATCATAGAAAAATCCCACTATAATGGTAGCAAGAATGCAATAACATTTAATTTATAGCTGTTAAGCACTATCATGAACCACGATAGTGGGTTCATAATAGGGATCGCAGAAGAATTTTTGAAAATCCTAATAGAGCAGTCACCTAAAACCAGCCTTAGAAAGTAGACTCGAGCATAAAACAACCCTCAGAAGGCTTATTATCAAACACTGAACTCAGACAAATGGTGATATAGCAGTAAAACTGGTTTAGACAAAAGTTGGAAACATTCAAAAATTGCAAATTTTACACGAATTGTTCATATTAGCTATTATTCATAATATTATTATTATTTTCACTCGTGTACAGCCCAAGGCTTCCATTTTTTCATGATAAAACCTACACAGCCTTACTCACTGAGTCCTTCTGCGTATCCATGAAACCTTAATTAAGCCGTACTCCACGGATCACTAACTGGCCTCCACCTCGATAAATTTCTAAAGTTCTTCTTTGCCATTGCCTGCTGTTCCATATACGGAAGAAGCCATAGAAGAACAAAATTACGGGATCTTGTGTGCTCAGGGATGCGTATTGTTAAACTATAGTCTTTATAACATTAATAGATGGCAGATTGAAGTTGTGCAGCACTCTTTTACCTTACAAGATCGCCATAATAGGGTCTGTAGTGAGCTTTCCCATGTTCGCTACGAGAAGCCGTTCAAGTTTGCACATGCAAGGCATCCAGTTTATTCTCTTCCAAGCCATCACAGTCAGCAGGGGCGGATCTAGGATTTATAAAAGGGTGGGGCTAACTCAAAGTACTAATCTCTTGGCTAGAGGTGTGCAAAGCATGCTGGAACTGCATGCCCCCCCCCCCCCCAGGAAATTTTTGAAAAATAGATGCTAAAATACTGCAATTTGGAGACATTTCCACATAAAATTCATAATATTTTCTGCCTGTAGATATTTCATATACTGCCTTTAGATTATAGGTATGGCTCTCTAAAGTATTTTTCTAATGGAAAAGTTTGGGTAGGCACAGACAACCAAGTACATGATACACCCCTCTCACAATTGCACAACACTGAATAGGTGCATGTTAGAATAATAATGTTGAAAGTGGAAAATTTTGAAATTTGAACAATACAAGATTGAATCTGAGAGCATTTTCAATGGAAATTGTGTACCTGAATTAAGTATTGCCATATACATTAACTACACAAGTGGATGAATGAAGCCTTTTAAACAAGCCAGTGCACTTCATTGTATGTATAGGTGTAGGCAGATTTGAAAAAATTCCATAACAGAACCAACTACATGTTCCAGTGAATGTTCTATTAGAGTAGTTAGATGACTGCTCTATTAGAGTATCTCGATCTTGTACACCTCCAATGCTGATCCGGGTCCTTGTTGCATAACCTTTAGCATAAATCCACTAATAATACCTTGGAAATATATTTATAAGGTGGTTTTATGAGTATTTGTATTATTAGTGATCATAGAATTTTGCTAAGACAAAATTTCATTATAATACTCAGCATATTGATCAAGTAAAACCTAAATATGAAGGGAGGGACTTCAGCCTCCAAAGGCCCCCCCCCCCCCCCAATCCACCCCTGGTGAGTGCTTTGTTTATCGATTATAGGGGGAAGAGTGGTAGCGCTGATATCATGGGTAGTTGGAAAAGGCGGATACGGTCGGACGCGGACACGGACACAGACATTTGGCACCAAATTCACCTGAATTGTCGTTATTAAAATTTTTAACATTAACCTACCATCACAGCCATTTCTTGGCCACCACTTTGGATTTCACATCTTTTTTTCACCATAGCCTTTCTCAGGGCCGCACTCTGTTTATACAGCTTGGCTGTTTTGGATTAGATTATTCTTTCCAGAATTTCCCAAAAAATTCTTTTATTATTCTTTTTGTTATTCTTGTATCCAGCCTATTATTCCATAATTATTCTCATTCAGTATATTATATATCTGGCTAGTCGTTTAGTTTTCAAGATGCTGCTATAAGTAATTTTGTCCAAATTACTAATAGCCATATATGAAGAATTCCACCTTACACATCATTTTTCTATCCATAATAGTTACAAAAGACTTAGAATAGCTATCTACAGTAATAATTCAAGTGTATTTAAATATTAGTGTATTATGCTGTAACCACTGTATAGCTACTAAGTTAGGTAGATAATAATGCTCAAAAACTTGAAGAAGACACACTGGTATAAGATATACAAGCTTCAGAATTGCAGATAATCATGAAGTTAAATCCCTGATGTTGGCTGCAGATTGTTAACATGAAACAATCTGACTGCTCTATTAGAGTATTTGAACGTATCATTTGAGTATATCGATCTTTTAGAGGCTTTTCAGCTCCTTTCAGCCAGCACTCCTTACAGCTTTATATCATTTGTAGTACCTTAACTCTTTCTTGTAGGTAATCAAGAAGAGACACGCTCCCTATTTCCACTGATTATTCCCGTGGTCGTCCAATTATTCTAAAATGATTCCTGTAACTATCCTATAATTCCAGAATTATTCTCACAAAATTGGTGACCTATTATTCTCAAGATTATGTCGGCATAATAGGTGCAGGCCTACACCATGCAGATAGCTACCATAGTTTACACTTAGTAACTGTACTGTGTGTGCAATTGCTTGACCTGGCACAACTATTTCACTAATCCTGCTTATATCCTTTCACCCGAAATTTGCTTAAAGGATCATACATTCATTACCATGGGACACTTAAATTTAATCATGATGTTTAAGCACCTGGGGTTTTGTATGGCAAGATGTATGTATATGTGTGACTACAACATTAAAACTGAAAGTGTATAGCAGCAAGTTCCAAACCTTTGCTTGCCATCCAGTAACTCTAATTGCAAATTGTGTTTGCTTTAAATTATGCACAAGTTAGTTTATTTTTTGTTGACAGTCTCTTTGTTGACAGTAAGATAAATGTCATGTAGAAACTGAAACTATGCTATGTGTACACCGCCTGTCATGTAGGTACATATACAATTATTGCTTTAACTTGCATGTAGTTTAACTACCTCTGCATGTTGATTATTTCACTACTGTAATTTGCTTTTTTCATTGTAAAATAATTTTCGTATGCAACAACTTGTACGAAAATTTCTTAAATTTTTTTTACGTACGATTGAACTACTCTAATAGAGCAGTCATTCACGTAAATCATACAAAAATATTTTTTGCATGAAATTTTTTATCACGAAAATTTTTGCTTGAAAATAAAGCGAATTACGGTATACATGTATGTACTTAAAAGGTGGTATAAGGAACATGCATTGTAAAGCACTATCAACATGCACACTATACACAGCAATGTAGCACACTAATATTTCTGCTTGGTTCCCAATGTATTATAATGTCACATTAGTTGTCCTGCGTGTAAAGCAGGTACAGATGCTTTGTTTAATATAGCACCTTGAAGGCACTAGTAGGGAAGACTCACTGAATAATTGAGCTACATTCCTGTCAAAACCATGCACAGACAAACAACTTTGGTGTTTTGCATCATTAATTCAGTATACCTGCAGGATGTCATGAAGAACCTCATGTTCCTAACATCACCATACATACTACATAGCTACATGAGTTTAATGCTTGGTCTCTGTTCCCGGCATTCAAATGTTTAATGCAGAGATGGTCCTGCATGTAGGGCAAGTACTAATGGTAGTAAAAGATAAATTCCACCAGTGTAACACAGAATATATGTTGTACTGCTATAAACCTTATCTGTGCTGTTAATTTTACAGATCAACTAAATTTAAAAGATTTAAACAATGTAATGAGACAAGAGGCCAGAGGAATAGCTACCAGATGGTATACTCTTGGAGTGGAGTTACTGGATGGTGACACTGCTGTACTGGATGTGATAGAGACCAACCATCAAAGCGATGATGATCGGTGTAGTAGAATGTTCAAGAAGTGGCTTGAGATGAAAACTGATGCTAATTGGGATCAACTAGTTACAGCATTAAAAAATATTGGATTGAATGCTGCAGCAGATAATGTTCATCATAGCAAAATATCTAAGGAAGGTTAGTGTATGTCATGACTAGGGAGTTGTGATCTGCTTCTTATAATAGAACTTTAGTTGTCCAGACTTCAGTTGTGTGGATTATGTACATACCATTTACATGTAAATTATGAGCTATTCCCCTCTACACGGTGGTGAATCAAACTGCCATGAAAGTACAGAACATCAATCCTATTTCATTAACACTTTATATATGCATCTTAAGTGAGCTTAATTAAGCCAAACAGTATCCACTGCTATTGTTTTACTCACCATCAGAGTATAAATGCTCCCTATATTCTTCTGATCATACTTGATGGGTGGTAAGTAATAGTCTGTTAAGTGCCTCAATATAGTTTGTAGTATCTAACTATTCTCTTTAAAGGATAGTGTTGATACAAAAAATTAACACCTTGGTATGGTTTCCTGGTGTTAGAAGAAAGCAAGCATTTGTTAGTTTGACAAACAGCACAATCCCACCAGTGAGTTTGATATTTTGCAATTAAATAATGGCCATGTGCTACTTTGTTTGGCCTCTAGCCTTGTGACTGTGACCAGCGAAGCAAGCATAATGGCGCATGAAAATTTGAGCTTCGGAAATTTGTTATAAAAACATCTGTATCCAGCTACCTGTAAATGTTTTCTTGCTTTAAACTATTGAATGGGATAAGACACTGTGCAAAATAATGTCCGCACACTGGACAGTTTCTGGTCAATTACATACACCAGGTATCAGGCCTTAATTGAATTTGTCTGGAAATAGTGTCCTTTCAAAGTATAGCAGAGTTTATATTGGATTAGGAGGGAGGCCAGAAATGACTGCATTGACGTGTAATAAATTATGTGTTTTGGTTTGTGGTGACTACAAAGGTATGCCCAAGATGAAATCTGAGGTTAGCAGTTTACTATGCTGTGCCAGCCTACTTGTCTCAGTCACCTGTATACTGCAGTGGTAAAATGTATTTATAACCTGACTAGCATTGGTACCTGCCCTACATGCAGGACCATCATCACATTTTTGCAATAAATTAAAACTATTAACTTGCAAATCAGTACGATTCATGTATGCAGCATGCACAGTGATGTCACTTTAACTGTACATGAGTGTTGAAATGATACGATGTGAGTGTGCAAGTAACACAATGTGTTTAATACACACAAGCTATGTACGTAGTACACCTGTCCTGTCAATAACTTCTTGACAAACTCACTAAGCACTAAACTTTGCAATGAGATGGTAAGGATCCTACACTTATTCAAAATGGCTTTGGGCACACTACAGGTACATATACTACGTCACATTATTGCCTGTATAGCCTGCTCACCCACTTTATCGTGTCTATATTAAAATCAACTTGCTTAAAAGCTAATACCAAGAGTTCATAATTTCCTCCATACAAATAGTATGAACTCTTGCTAATACTCAATGACATTTATTGAAAGTACAAAAGTAACGCTAAAATGTGATAGTATAATAGTGTTTGTGAAAATGTATATGTGCACAAAGAGAAAGATAGTATAAAAAGTCATACACAATGGAAAAGTAAGTCATATAGTACCTGCCTATGCATGCGGAACTTTTTGCCCTTTATCAGTATAACAACTTAACTTCAGAGACACAAAGTTAAGCATTAAACTACATGCTGAGATGTTTAGTAAGCATATATAAAGCAGTTATTGGAATATGGGTACAGCTAGTGATAGTGACATTCCTTACATCACATGTATTTCAAGTGAGCTTATAGCCTACTCAAATAAGTGATACCTGCATTCTCCTGCTCTATATCCTACCTGTACCACAGTAAGGAGCTGCACAGTAAAACCAACAGTTAACAACATCAGAGAGGTATTACTAACTCTTGGTGACACAGTAAAGCATTCAAAAAAGAAGGTGCACAATGACAGATAAATGTGTTTAAAAAGGTTCGCAATATAATACCCAATGAGAGATGAGTGCAAGCTTTGCAATAGGATAACTCATAATAGAGGGAAAATGTATCACAAAAAGATTTGAAAAATGAAAAAAAAGTGCCCAAAAAGGCTGGTGAATCAAAAAAAAACCTATGTAGATTACCTGCACATAGCAGTTGGGATTATAAAGCACATGATGTGACCTGTAAGCAAACTGCACATACCGGTGTGGTACTGCCCAATCACAACATTGTACTCGCTCGCACACGCAACTTTGCTCGAGATTTTAAAAATCGCTAATTAAAGGGGTGGCAACTGTTTCGCTCATGATTCTCGTGAGCGAAACAGCTGCCATGCTGTCTCGCAAACAAAACAGTTGCCACCCCCCTTAATTAGTAATTTCTAAAATCTTGAGCAAAGTTGCATGTGGCAAACGAGTGCAATGTTGTGCTTGGGCAGTACCATATGTAGTCAGCTAAACAGTGTTTATAAATAAGTTAAATGGCATGTGTGTTTACTTGTGGTCATGTATGTGGTTTATAAAAAGAATTTGGTTTGGCATTCCCATCTTCATGGTGCTATAGAGAATGAATAAGAACACGTAGTGATTCGTAACAGCAAACCTGGAGTTACTAAATGATGTGTTCTTAATTTTGTGAAAGTGTCATGTTGATACATGTTTAGGTCGTCGAGTTAGCAGTGTTATGAGGAAGGAATGCGCATAGACAGTATTTCAGCTTTATAGATTGTCATTAAGACTTCTACTTGTGGTATTCATGATCACCTGTGCAACCAGTTTTTAAGTTAGAATGGAGAAGATATCCATGCATCTCTTATATTTATACACTGAATTAAGGATAAAACCACTACAATTACATTCTAAACCATGGCAACATAAGCAAAGCTTGACCACATAATCAAAGCAAGTATAGAAAGGCCTTGACAGAAGTCCTTATGACTCCTTTCCTACAGAAGCCCTTGTAACAGAATTGATTCCATAGAAGCTTCTATGATGAATAGCTAGCCTTTAAAATACTGCAGTATCAGTGTCAGTAAGTGGTTGAGCAGTAATCAGTTCTAGAGTACATGGGTGGCCCCAAAGTTTGGCGGAGGCAAACATCTAAGTTGGTAGAATCACAGAAAAAACGAAAGTTAAAATTCCAGTCAAATCACTTGATGTATACTCAATTTTCACATTATTCTGACAGTATGTCAGTACATGTCTGAAAAGTTCTTTTGCACATTGTAAGACTATTCCTTAATGGTGATTTTTGTCCTGTATGATATTTCTATGATGGTTTTTAGACACACATATTTAGCAGCACGTGTCCCTTTAGAGGGCAACCCTCTAAACAGTGCTACTGTACTGTTTGATAGTACTGTTTAATATAGAATGGGAATACAAGTAACAGTCAAGGAGTTATAACACAAAAGCCAAACTGATGTAGCACTTGTGAAAGAAAATATAATGGAACATTAACATGCTGATTGGTGTGGAAACACCCCGGGGCAGTGTGCACTTGGCATATTCGAGCAGTGCACACCCCGAGGTGCAATCACCACTTACCATGTATTTAGTATGTGTGCATACAAAATAGACACAACTATATAATGTTTCCTAGCTATACACACCACCCATCCACCACACCCAGTGTGAACAAAAGAAACAACACGGATAAAGTTAAGTACACTACTAACATCATTTTCATGCCAAGAATAACAGACTGGCATAACAAAACCAAGCTATACGCAAGCCACTTGTCATTAACCAACACACCAACGTAATTTAAGTTGATTTTAGCTGGTAGAAGAACAAAACAAAGCAGCATGAGGCTTCGTATTGTTCCGAAGTTCTGTATTTTAATCCAGATTCTATAGGATGATAATAGACATTGTGTTGGCTGATAATAGACATAGGTTGATAACATGGTGATTAAAATAGACATCGGTAGACATCGGTTGATTACTTTCGCTATACAATTGTCACACAAGTAGTTCCCTATTACTATGCCTCAAGTAGTTCCCCTGATAATCTTCGCCAATAGCTACAGACAATGTGAAGCCAACCTCACTTCACCGTGATGAAAACATTATGCTCTGAATAGACCACTCAAACACTTAATAAGATAACGGTTGTGGATACAGGAAGTTACATTGGTTTTGACTGAGACCACTTCTGAAAATAAGGCACGTGTCTGAAATCAGTTTACAAAGAGGTGAAACTATAGTTTGCAGACTATAGCAACTAAGTGCATTAAACTACGTATACATTTACTATAATAACATGGTTGATCTTTTTAATGCCACTCTGGCATGGGTTTTGAGATGGTCGTGGTAGAATGCATGATCAAATACAGTAGTCAGCTACTCTAATAGCACAGCCATGCAATTACTCTAATGCTGCAGTCATTACTCAAATAAAATAGTCAGGCGCACTTGATAGTAAACAGATATTATAGAGTTCTTAGTCTTTATCAACATAAAGTGCTAGAATGCATTATGCACATTATGCATCATTTCCTTAAATTTCTTCCACTCTGGAATAATCATTGTATGACTGCCATACTTATTGTAGCCACACTGCAATCTTAAACATTAAGCTATCGAAACATTATTTGAGCAAGATGCTAATGCAACTGCTGATAGGCTATGCTTGAAGTTGGGACCACTTAAGGGAGTTGTTATAAGCTAGTTATTATCTAGGAACTTCTCCTAAACTTATTTTTATTAGCAGGCCTAGGGGAGCCTATGCTACAATACTGAGATCAACTCTGATTATTAGCAAGAATTCATAATATATTTATTATTATGAACTCTTGTTATTAGTAAGTAAAATACACTGCCCAGAATTTTAATTATAAATACTTTAATTTAATACCTCTGTGGCTGCAGTACATATGTGTGTGTACCTAAGCTATTTACTTAGTGACTTGTATATAAACAAAGTTCTCAACAGGTTGACTTTTTGTAGTTGCATTTCTATAGAGTGTCTTTGTATGTATCTGAATGCTCTACAGACTTGTTTGTAACTAAATAATACTCTCTATAGGATGACATAATTGTAGCTGAACTCTCTACAGGTTAACTTGTTATGTAGCTGAACTCTCTATAGAACGACTTGCTGTGTAGATGAACGTGGTGTGACTACTGTAACTATAACTGACTTGCACTATACACACATGCTATTGTATATATGATCTGTATTTTGTATGTGCACGTGATCTGTACTATTATTGTAATCATCTAATACGAATATCTGATTGCCACTACATGGTGACAGTGTAGAGAACGAACTCATGGCACAAATCCATTTCCAACTGCTAGATTCTTTGAACTTTAAGACTCCCAAAAACTGGCCGTGATGGAAACAACACTTTTTGATCAGTTTCGTGTTGCTTCTGGGCCACAGAGGAAGCATATCCAAAACAATTGAGCACACACCACTATTGTATTGGCAAAAAAACTGCTAGTATCTACTAATATTGCCAGTGATGAACAGAAAGTGTACAAAACAGTAATATGAACTTCAACTAGTTCTCCAAGGTGGCAAAAAAATGTGATTTTTAAGAGGACTTATTTTAATCGTTGCATTTAACTGGATAGTGAATCAGCAGAATATCACACCCTATAACCTGGTAGAATTCTGCAATTACTCAATGGAGAGATGATTCACAATAGACTTGTCATCGGAATTCATAACTGCCATCTTTCTGAATGGCTAGATTCTAAATAACATTAAATGCACAATCTGCCAACACAAAGCTGTCCAAGCCCAGCAACATGTATACACTGAAAGAGGCACTGATTCATCCAGAAGTGAACTGGACAGTTTGTAGTTCAGCAGCCGTAATTCGAAGAAACCTTGACCATGCGTAGACAGCAGAACAGCAGAGACATACACACATTACTGTGTCAGATGTCCTAACAAGGATGCCACCTGCATCTGACATCCCAAAAAAGGACATTATAACCAGTGCTGTTTGTCTAAGAATGTTTAAGTATTGTCTCAAGAGAGCCACATTGACACTGCCTTTTTAGACACACTGACAGATCATTCTGCATCATCAAAGTGCAGGTGCAATATAACAGTGACCCAAAGACAAAGCTCTGACCCAACCTGTACTACCCTTATACCCTACTGTAAGAATAATCGACTAAACAAGAACCTTTCTCTGAAGTAAGAGAATTAGCTCCATGCAAAGAACCTCTTATTCCATCTCAGTTACCAGATCATCCATGGCAGAAGATTGTTATCTGATGATTGTTGATTATTTTTCTAGATTTATTTAGGTGATCAAACTGAAAACCACTACATCCGAAGTGGTCATAGATGCCTTGAGATAAGTTATTTCTCATTACGGAATACCAGAGACTGACATGAGTGACAGTGTACCTTAGTACCTACCGTTTGAGTTACTGCATTTGCAAAGTCCTGTAACTTCACATAACCAGTAGTCTGTTATTTTCTCAGAACAATGGACACGTCGAACAAGCCATACAAACTCTGCTGAGACATTCAGATGGTCTTGCTAACATATTGCAATACCCTAATCCCGTGGTGCAATTTATCACCTGCTGAGTTGCTTATGGGGAGACACCTTAAAAATACCCTGCCAATAACTACTGAACAACTACAGCCTACCTGTACATGGACACATCTTATAACATTTTGAGACATGAATAATCAGTTCAAGCAACAGTAGGAAACAGACTATAATAAAGACACTGCTCTCATCCTTTACCACCCATTCCTAATACTGAAGTTTATATCACATCAGGACCAACAGTTACTGGACCATGATAGGACAAGCAGATGTTTCTCAGTCATACAGTACAGTGTTGACACCCCATATGGGGAAATGTGGAGAAACCGAACACACTTAAACGTTGTGCTGGACAATCAAGAATCCTTAACTACTGGGAGCTCCAGCCCAGAGCATCAATATCTTGTTGCTCAATCAATGAATGGCACTGCTATACAGCTACCTGAAAGAGTAAGGCAGCAGCTTAAGAAAGGGAGATGTGGTGTAACTAACTATAACGGACTTGCACTATGTACATACACTATTGCATACATGATCTATATAATATTATTTAGATTATGTACATGTACGTGATCTGTACTATTATTGTAATCATCTATTATGCATGTCTGATCAACACTACAATGAACTCTCTAGAGGATAACTTGTAACTTAGTTGAAGGCTCAGAGAGTAATTTATCTTAGTAGCTGAATTCTCTAATAGGGTGACTGTACTATTAGAATATCTTGATCGTGCACTTGCTACATGTACAGTATGCACACAGCAAATACAGAAGTAGCAGATTTAAGTTTAATTTCATAAAGTTGACACTGTGGTGATAATAAAACTTTCTAGTTTTAAAAACACAACTAAATTTTAGTACAATACTCCTACATTTAGAATAAATCAAGGATCACTGTGGTGAGAATGAACACCTTTAATTATTACCAGCATGATACAAATTAATGAAATAAGGTTCTAGTGAGAAAAATTAATTGTTGCTACCTTGTTTTGCCATATCATAACTAGGTAGTACACCTGACTGTTACTGCATTATTAGAGTATCTTGATCTTCCTTGTCTTGAGTAAGCAACTAAGCGGCATGGTTTGTGATGTGTAGTTTTCTACAGGACCACAGGTAATTGCAGCTAGATCATTAAAGTACAGTGGAACTTCTCTTATCCAGGCAGTCTGGTATATACTAATGTCCAAAACTCAGTAATGTCCATATCTAAGAATTGCATGCTATCATACAGTACAGTAGCATCATATGCAGTACGGTAGTACTGTATATTAAGGATCATGCAGTTTTGGACTTTCTAACCCAAAAATATCACCCTAAAACCAGCCTGAAATTTCCTTCATAACAGCTTGGCAGTATTGATTAGACATAGCCATGCCCAGAAATGCCTTCAGAGTTACCCCCAAACCCTTCCAACAAGTTTGTATGGAATTTTAAAAATTTCCTATTTAACTGAAACTAACTAACTGATGCCTTCAGCCAAGCATAACTCGACAATGGATAAGGCTACGGGTTTGATTTTTTCACTGTTCAATGTCACTTTATCCTGAGATGTGCCTTTTTGCCAACCGCAGTACGTACAGTTCACGTATCTTGGACCTACCTTTGTCCTCCTTTGTGTTCCAGTTCTTTTCGCTGACTACACAAGGTGTCAATTTGCAGTGGCGTGATACAGCTTCCCTCTGGTTGTGTCATGCTTTTCGCCCACATTTTCCATAGTGACTGGATTCATTGCAGAGAAGTTTCATATACTGTTCTTCATTTGTAACACTTTGTAACGAGCAGAGCATAACTACAAACAAAGCATAATGGCCACCTCACTTTTCAGTGTGTAATTAATTATTGGGGTGCACATTCAGATGCAAAATTAATGTATGGAATGCCTGATGCCATTCTTTCTTTTAATGTGGTTCCAGTGGATTCAGTAGTCATAAGTGTCCTATTAAAAAGGTAAACAAACAGGTAGAAGGGAAATTAGGAGTTTTAAGCTGGATTAGGGATCAAAGAACAAAAAAGCAGGGAAACAAGTAAAAAGTTGTGGAACGAGGGATGTTTCCTACACCCTAGTTCAGTCATGGTTACAGACTGAAGAGTAGGGAGTAGATGTCCACTAATATATCTGCATGTCCACCGCCCCTGAAAAGTGAACTACAAATTAATGTGCTAAATACCATAGAGGATTATATCTAAACAACAAAATGTAAAGGGACAAAACTTACAGTGACTTCTACATAGATATTAATTAAAATCCATAAAACTGTGTAACTGTACTTTACTTCAGAACTATCCATATTTGGAGTACAGTAATTTGCTTTTTTTCGTTGTAAAATAATTTTCGTATGCAAACACTTGTACGAAATTTTCTTGCACGAAAATTTTTATGCAAGATCGAACTACTCTAATAGAGTAGTCATTCACATAAGTGGTGTGAAAATATTTGTACAACAAAAATTTTTATCACTAAAAAATTTTGCACAAAAATAAAGCAAATTACAGTAGCTTACACTCACTACATAACTATTATATTGTAGTTTATTTGCTTTTTTTCCTGTCACTTTACCTGTGGTGTGGAGTGCCAACTTCTTGAGTTGTACAACATGCTACCGTGTGCCTTGACACAGTTTATACACATCATTCCAAGTAATGTTATTATTAGTTACAGATCTGGTAAAAATTCCTACAATTATCAGGAAATCTGATCCAGGATACACAAATACAATTAGCACAGCTGAGCAAGCCAGTGTTGAGTTTGGTGTTCTTCTCAATGAAATCTTGGAAGAGTTAATGAAAAATGAAAACAAAAATTTGAAATTGTTGAAAAGGAATTAGCTATTAGCCAATCTTGATCACATAATTGTTACACATTGTTGTGTTTTTGTTGTATCTTCCTGGTTTTTAGCTTGATTTCTTTCAAACCACAAAATGTTTGAGGTTCAATAGCTAACCTATTCACCCACGGTGACAATTTTCAGCTCCTTTCCATGAGCGGTTTACCCTGTAGGTATGACAACATATAGGTGTTATTTTTTGTGAATAATCGCTAATAACTCTTTGCCTGTTTATCGTATTCCAGTCAAACATGGTACTAAGATGCGTCCTTCTGTGTACAGAATTCCAAGGCAATCGGATATGCAGTTTACATTTTATGGCGGTGTTGTAAACTTACGAAAAAAAGAAAAGCAATTAAGCGAAGTTGCATATCTCGGAAACATTTCACTCAATTTTGGTGTGTGGAATATTGAAGTTGGCAGGCATGTCCACAGCAAATATCGACTTGTTTCATTAAGGCAGCACAGAGCTACGGTAGGATACCAATGTGAAAAATTGACATCTTCAAAATAATTTGCTAACTGTTGTTATATGTTGGACCAACTCTCACTTGAATACAGCTACAGTGGTGATAAATTCTATCCTCTTCTTGGGGTGGAAATTGATTGAAATATGTGAAAATCATGAGATTACAAGCTGTAACCCCTGGAAACAATGATCTTTTTTATAATACTGTGAGCAAATCTTCACAAAAGTATTGGTGGTTTGATTGGTGAAGCATGATTGCCATTGCTGCATCATTTAGGTAGGATTTTGAGGTTCAAAAATGGGTTTTCATCCATGAAGACCAAAATAATAATATCCAAATCTTCCTCACATCACAGTAGTAGTCACCCATCAACAAAGAAGTCACACACCAACTGTGGTTTAATTCTGAGACTGTTAACCATCTGGGTGAGACCGGTATTGGGCAAAAATTGCCCAAAATGGCACCCTTTTCCCATCACTTGCTCTTTTAACTACTTAAAACCCAAATTCTTGGCGTAAAACAACTCTTACATTACATGCATACAACTTATCACCAAGGATTTTGTGACCTTCGTCGTTACAAACTGTAAAAAAAATTAATAGGCGTTTATTCTAATGACTCAGACCCACGTGATAGAGTATGGTTATGACTAAATAGTACTGTATACCTAAATCATGTAAGATATTCTGTTGAAACCACTAGAAAAGATATCAAGTGTGAGATCAAGGGTAGTTAAATCACCATAAGGATGAAATCATGTGACCATAAACTTATTAGAATAAACGCTTATTAATATATTTTTACAGTTTCTAATGACGAAGGTAGGGATGCGGGAATTATGCCTGAATAATTTTGGGAATAATGATGAGGTAATAGAATAGAGCATTATTCCAGCATTTTGATGCAGTTTTGGAGCATAATTGGCATAAAAATAAATTAAGATCGAGATACTCTAATAGAGCAGTCACTTACTCTAATAGAACGATCAGTGCGGAATAATTCATTACTCATACTACTAGTAACCAAACATCTTGATAGCAAAAAAAGCTTTTCTGATGAATTGATACAGCTGGATTTAGTACTTTTTACTGCTTCAAAGTCTTGCTGTACAATTTAATTACTAAAATGGAGAAAAAGTTACAAAAATCAGGATTAATTTTGGGAATAATGAGTATTTTTGGGAATAATAAAAAGCATAATGATAAGTTTTTAAAAGAATTTCGGAATAGAATAATGATGAAAATTTTGAGCATAATTCCCACAAGCCTAGACGAAGGTCTCAAAGCTCTTGGCAATTTGTTGTATGTATGTAGTGTAAGAGTTGTTTTACGCCAAGAATTTGGGTTTTAAGTAGTTGAAAGAGCAAGTGATGGGAAAAGGGTGCCATTTTGGGAAAGTTTTGCCCAATATTGGCCTCACCCAGATGGTTAACAGTCTCAGAATTAGACTGCAGTTGGTGTGTGACTTCTTTGTTGATGGGTGACTACTACTGTGGTGTGAGGAAGTTTTGGCTATCATTCATTTGGTCTTCATGGACAAAAAACCCGTTTTTGGACCTCAAAATCCTGCCTAAATGATGCTGCAATGGCAATCATGCTTCACCAATCAAACCACCAATATTTGTTGATGAATATTTGCTCACATAGGAAGGTTGAGGTACAGTATTGTAAAAAAGGTCATCGTTTCCGGGAGTTACAGCTCGTAATCTCATGATTTTTAATCATTTTGATCGATTTTCACCCCAAGAAGAGGATAGAATTTACCACCACAGCAGCTCTATTCAAGTGAGAGTTGGTCCAACATATAGCAGCAGTTAGCAAATTATTTTGAAGGTGTCAATTTTTCATATTGGTAACCCTAGCTACGCAAGTAGAAAATCGCGTTTTCTTTCTTCCTGTCAATATACTCACGGCGTTGTACGCCAGCTTCTTGGGCCACACGACACACTACCATGTGTCTTGATACATATTGTCATGCTGTTTGATAGTTCTGTACTTTTGCTATTAAGTCAACAAGTTGAGTTCATAAAACTATCAAAATCATGTATTATGGGTAGTATGTAATAGGAACTTATATGCTTAAATTTTTCTGCTAATAGAACTCTCATACACTGTATTACCTTCATTGTGCCTTGACAGTATTAGTTCAACTGGTACAACATGCCAGTTAGACACAACAATTCTGATATTGTTATGAATTAGCCTTTAGAAGAAGTGAAACTCCTTAGGCTAACTGGCTAAATAATTAACTGATGCTTTTTCTGAGATATATATTATACTTCAAAAATAGGTAATAGTGCAAGCTAGAGTTTTTCATGGATAGGCACACTGCATTACTTTTATAAAGCCTGATATGTTGTCATTGTGGCAAACCATATGAGTGGACTTCTTCCCTATTCAACAGCCTACATTAGCATTGAAACCAGATTGAGTCATCTGGGTCAACCGGGTCACATTTTCTCCGGGTCATCTGGGTCCGACCTGGTTTACAAATTATCCGGGTCTGACCCAGATTGGATCACGTGAGAAACGAAATTGTTCGTTTGACAGTGTGGAAACTTATAAACGCTAGTCGCATAGTTCTTTCATGAGCCACACCCATTTATTGCATTAAACATATGCTCAGACACGCCCATTTATTAGTAAGTACAGTCTGTAACATGAAATTGTGTCCATTGCTGTCTGCAAGCTTATGTGGAGCCAAGCCCACTAATCAATTATTGTACGAGTTGTATATAGTCTAGTCTTGCAGCAGGATAATTACTTTTGTGAGTCACACCAACTTTAATATATTGGGAAATTGTAACACTAGGTATGCACAAAGCCACACCCAATTACTGTCTGTAAACTCACAGTATTTATTATTTATTTATTTATTGATTAGCAAAACCCTTAAGAGTAACACGCTAATGTACAATTACATTATTAAGTAAATAAGTACGACCTAAATGGTATCTGTCAATCTCATGAAGATCAGGATAGGGTAAGGAATTCCTTTCAATGATGGTCTTTGGGAAAAAGGAGTTTCAATAGATTTCTGTTCTTGATTGGTAGGGAGAAAATTTTAATTGATGGTTAGCTCTAGTGTTTGGAAAGGCTGGAGACGGCAAGTAGTGGTGTGGAACAATAAGTAGATTATTTACTAATTTTGAATAGAAGGATTAGCCCTTCATTTCCCACATTCCTTTAACCAAACAATTATACTCCTTGCTTTATAACCTTATAACTCTTGTATAGTTGCAGGTATCATCACCAAATTTTTAGCAGCACTTCTCTACATAATTATGCACTAGTGGTGTAAATGGGATGGTGATTGAATAATCTAATTAGAAGTATGATGTAATTAAATTTGCAAAAAAGGGGAAATAAATGTGTAAGAATTTATCACAATAGATTCACTTTGTTTATTTACAACTTTTACAAGTTTGCTGGGTAGCTACACCATTCAGAGTCAAGCAGAAAAAAAATTCAGCGCAAAAGAGTATGGTATGATGGTTTTACAAAGAAAATACTGTCGTGACGTAGATGCGGGAATATATAAGAATATATATCAATGTCTTGTTGTACTAGATCCTTATAAGGAAATTTTTATTTCTAAAGTTTGCTTAGAGGTTACTGATCCAATAAAAATGTATGTTATTATTAAAGCTGTTTCTATTTATCTAAAAATAAATGTTATCATGAAGTCAAAAAATGTATGGCAAAAACTATTGGTGGAAAATGTAGGGTTAGTCTTATTTATACGTCGATCTTGTAGAGTTTGCCAGTTTAACTGATGTAGGATTGCGGTAATACTGTCGCGGTGGTCTCTTCACCATGGGTTGTTTGTGACCAGTAGCTACGTGGAACCAAACTCACTGATTGATTTTAAATTATAAACTTACGGGCTTAGTTATCACATAACTACTCATTTACTCGGGAGTTTGTAAAAGACGGAATAAGGAATAGCGGAATAACGGAATAACTCGCATCACCACGAACAGGCATTTATATGGCTTATACAATGTTAGGACGGGTTAGGGTGATTGTACTGTTACAGCTGTGAACTCATCCCTCGTAGATATCCTTACAATGTAGGGTGATTGCGTGTACTGTTACAGCTGTGAACTACACTGCTTCGTCACTCATAGATGTCCTAGCGAAATGATTACTATGCACTCTTACTACTACTGTATGTAGCTAAGCTAGAATATACAGTAGTTAGCTATTAGTTTCGTTTTTGAGTCTTCATCCTTCCAGTGGAGGGATGAAACGAAACGGCTGTCACATCCCCTTTTGCTCGCGACGTTGGTGCCATACTTTACATACAGTAGTAGCTAGTAAGAGCTATAATCAAATGTAATTTTGCACTTCGTAAGCGGGTACTGTATGTTAAGTATGGTACCAACGTCATGAGCAAAGGGGGTGTGGCAGTCGTTTCGTTTCATCCCTCCACTGGAAGGATGAAGACTCAAAAACGAAACTAATAGCTAACTACTGTATATTCTAGCTTAGCTACATACAGTAGTAGTAAGAGTGCATAGTAATCATTTCGCTAGGACATCTATGAGTGACGAAGCAGTGTAGTTCACAGCTGTAACAGTACACGCAATCACCCTACATTGTAAGGATATCTACAAGGGATGAGTTCACAGCTGTAACAGTACAATCACCCTAACATTGCATAAGCCATATAAATGCCTGTTCGTTGCGATGCGAGTTATTCCGCTATTCCGCTATTCCTTATTCCGTCTTTTACAAACTCCCCATTTACTCAACATGAATTGAATACTGAAAATGTAGTCTCACTCGCTCAAGACTACCTGAAACATAGCTCTTATCGCACGCCTCGGCTTTAATTAATCCGGGTCACATCTGGGTCAAATCTGGGTCTGACCCGGATTGCTATCCGGGTCAGTGGGTCATCCGGGTCAGCAGTAGTGACCGGTTTCAACGCTGGCCTACATAAGCACCTTACAGTATAATTGTGATATAGTGCTTCATGTTAATTGATTGTTATGGATTCTTTAGGTATGTCAATTGCTCGCAAGAAGACAGATGCAGAAATCTCAAATATGGTATGCACTGCAGCTAGTGCAGAGTTTAGTATACTTCTAGAACAAATTTTAGAAGAGTTGAAAAAATGTGAAATTAATAGCTTGAAATCATTGAAAATCATGTCAACTACACTAACAGTGAAGGACAAATCTGGTGTTAGGATGTTTAGTGATAGTGAAATTGAAGGCATATGTGCTTGTAATGACATTGATACACTTTTGGCATTTAGACTACGTCACTGCTACAGATGGGATGATCACTCCATGTTGACTGTACTTATGAAAAGAATAAATTCAGAAAAATGTTTAAATTTACTACAATTGTTTGATTCTAAAGTGTACGGTCAGTTTAAACTCCAACAAATATGTGAACAGGTTTCACAAAAGGGTGGTACTTTTCCAGAAGGATATGACAAAATGATCGCAATTGTTGATAAAATATTCTCAGACATCACAAAGGAGGAGTATGATGAGTTGAAACAGTTCATTTCACAACATTGTGGAGTGGAGCCTTATGTGATTTCTCCATTTTCTAAAGCATCTCCATTCTCCTCTGTAGTGTTTGAATGGTTTATTCCTGTCAGTGCAGTTTCATACATGATAGAAGAGGCCGAAAATAATGTCACCAAGTTTACCAAGGAGAAATTTCTGTATTTAAGAATATCATCAACAGTGAAATTTGACCACAGAGCCAATGTGAGACCACTGTAAATGTAGTGTGTATAGTGTGGATTATTTTGCATGTTGTAATTTTCTTTGTCATTTGCTAGTTACTGTACATTCATAGCCTATTTTGAGTCACACAAAGCTCATCTTTATGCTGCATTCATACAACTGCTTGCAACTTTAGAGAGTTAAAAGCATGAAAGGTTTCTAAAATATGTCCGTATTTGTAGGCTAGGCTTGAGCCATTATGCTGGCATAATTTCAAGCATAATAGACTAGCAAAAACATCAAGCGTTATGCCAGAATAATAGGATGATTTTTAAGGTTTTAATTTAAATGCAAAATGCGTACACCAGAAATACAGCAAAACATATGGACATACTATACATCATTTCTGCATTGCACAATGTTATTATTTTTATTGTTTCTTGGCTGATTATTTACACTTTGCAGAAATAAGATCAATATACTCTAATAGAGCAGTTACTTAATCTAATACAGCAGTCAGGAAAGGCTGATATACCCTAATAAAACAGCCAACTCTAGAGCATAACTTTTTTGAAAGCGTAATTTTGAGCTCAGTTGTTTTCTGTTGATATTCTCTATTGTGTATACATAACAACATTCTGTGATTAACCACATTATGTTTGGCTGCTCTTTTGGACCTGGGCATAATAATGAGCATAATAGGTAGGGTTGGCAGTGACAAAATCAACCTCTATAGTTTCTCCTCCAACTCTGGGTGATCAATCCTACCCAAATCTACATCAAAACCGTAGGGTAATGATGCAGTGATTCCCCTTGCTGTTTCCATAGTGCACACTTTAAATTTCCATGATTTTTTCAGTTTTTTTTAATAACGATGGGCAGCATCAGCAATGCTGTTTAGTGCGCTTCAATGTTTCCATGAATGGTACATTACATGGTGGTTATTATACTATTGAAATCGGATGCATAGCTATTCTTGGGGAAATGGATGCTACAAGTTTCTATGTCATAGCGTGAGCGAGAACATCAGCTTGTGTTGACGCATGAACACTATAAAGCTCCACTTAATAAGGTCCAAAAAGGTGGCTGGGAGTTTGTAAACCAACCTTGGACTTCGTTACGTGAGTTTCAGTGGGTTGGGTTTTTTATTGCAGACCCGCGCCAAGTGCCGTTTTAGTGAAAATTGAAGTACAGCGAATCACCTTTTAAGTTTGCAGAGTACCTCACCCAATAACCCAAAAGAACACTGGCAACATTCTAGATGCCCCTGCCCATTTTTATGAACAGCTATGAGCCAAAATCACTCAAAATTTATGACACGTCTATATCCCAAATGGAAGGAATTTGGTCTCTACTGAACCCACCATTTAAAACTAGACCATCGGTAGGCTCCATCCCCTGAGTTACAAGTTAATCCACATTGGGTCGATTTTTTCATTGCCAATTCCATAATAGGTACCACTACAAAAAAGAATTGATTTCCTTACCTTTAAGAGACTGTGGAAAGGTATGGAAATGTCAGATTTCCACAACATTATCTTACCTTTCCTTTCATCAGGAATGATCAGATTTCCACAACTTTCCTGAAAAGATTCAGCCATCTTTTTGATCTTTCCTTACCACTTAAAGGCTATGAAAGGTCATTTATCCCAACAGTAAATGTGAGGAAATTTCACATTTTTTTACCCTCGTCCCACTCCTATATTCTATATTAATTGGTTTAAATACTTCCAGTTTTAAATCAACAAAAGGTCATCCATCCATACACAAAAATGCAACATAATCAAAGTACAAAAATGTCTGTCTTGGGTGTTCATCAATACATTCTTTATTACAAACTTTATCCATGGCAGACTCCTTGCCCAAATGTTTTCTGTGTACTGTAAATGGAAAAAAATAGATGTAATGCCAAAACATTGTACAGTACGATTAAATACCTGTTAGTATTGTATCTTTTTCCAAACAACATTCCACCTCTTAAAGTCGTATCCTTCTACTAGTCATATCTAGCAATAAATATATTACTCTATTAAAGAATTGTCCTTCAAGAAACTCACCAAGAAATAATCGATCTAGATGCTAAAACAGCTTGTCCTGGGCAGCGATCAATACCTGAACGATCATGTGTCTGGTTCAGAGAATGCTATTGAAAAGAAGATACGCATGTGAACTACTGCTGGTAATAGAAAAACACATCACAATACCAGTGCAAAATATTTTACAGCTGTACGAAGTGATGAATTAGGAGTCCTTGTATTTTGATAGTATGTTGTTATAGCAATACCTCGCTACCACAGTCAACCTAGTAAATGCGACCATCTTCATGAAAACCTACCTAGTTTGTACAATTTCTAAAGTTCTTTTGGTTTTCTCAGGATTGAAAATTTTAATGAAACATAAACTGAGTATGAATACATAAGCATAGAACTGCATACAGTAGTACTATACAAAGGCAGCTTAAATTACCTGCCTCTTTAACACTGGACCACGGTAGTGCTATGTTTTTGCGTAGGCTAATGGCAACAGGATACACTTATCTGATGTGTAGTTAACAATGATGTGCATGCAAAGGCTCAGATTTTGAAGCCACCTTGCAAATGTTTTGTTGGATTATAATATAGATAGCTGCTATTTTCATGTCATTGTACCCACAAGCAATCAAGCCAAATGTCACAGCACGGTGAATACATGCAAAACTATACATTAGCATCAGAAATTTCAAACAATTATTCTGCCCTAAACCTCTAACAATGCCACGGTCAAGCAGAACAAATACACTGTTTCTATAAAAATACTCTGGTTGGTTGTAAGGACCTCATACAAGCTCTACCTTCTGTGTTCATTCTCCAGTGCCTAACCAGTAAAATTGATAATACACTTGAGCCATGGGTATGTGTCATTACATGTAATATTACATGGGTATGTGTTACTACAGATTTTGATCAAGAATTGGATTACAGGATACAGATACACAAAGTGCCATATCATTTACACTTAGAGGAGACACACATTCCACACTAACATCTTACACAGGTTTTTGAATCAAGGATTGAATTAGGGGATACAGATACACAAAGTTCCATATCACTTACACTTAGAGGAGACACACTTCTTGACATACAATCCACACTAACAACCAATAATCACATTAATCATAACCACTAACCTGAAACTATAAAAGTTCGCATGTGGTTAGCCCATTCTTTGTCTTAAATTGTATCTCATCCCTAAAAGAAATGCAAAGGAGTACCTGCAATCTCATACACACAACTTACCTCAAACATAACCCTCAGTCATTTGCTAAAACTGCAGTTAACTCCTAGTTCATAAGTCTAGTGATCCGTGTTGCTTGAGGTGTTGCTACAATAAAATCAACTACAACAAACACAGGCAAATTACTGCTTGCCTCTATTGTACTTGGTTGTCAAAATACGGCACAGCGGTACTGGAAGTCAGGAAACAGAGGTGACAATAGTCTGAAGGCCACAGCAAGATTTATTGTTGGAAAGCAGCAATCTTTCTCCTCCATTCGTGCACTCCACCATCATGCTACTACAGCGTTAAACCTGAGCGTTTACTGCTCTAGCTGTAGACATAGACTACCGTTGTCACCATCAGTCACTTCTTTGCCAAGTTACAACTTCCGTAAACTATAATAAATAAACATTTCCAAGAAGCATTAGCGCAATAATGCACTTTTGCAAGTGCAGATATTATAAAGTTACTCTGCCACGTACTCTGTGATAGCGATAATGACTTCAACCGATAATGACTTCAACTAAACTACCTGGTGATAATAGCCTAATAGGTAGACTAGATCTAAGTCACAGTGGCCATGCAGAGCGTCCTGTTCCAGTAATTGCTGGCATGGCAGCTTGACGTCTAGCAGTCTAGCTCGCAAGTTGTAGCCATAGTCAGCCTCATTCAGTGGTGCACATTCACCAATATTAAATTCTTAGCTAAATAACTTCCATTACATGCATTAAAAAAACTTAACAACTTTACATGTGTTTACTGTGCAATGTAAATATATGGAAAGTTAGAGGGCTTTGAAAGATCGTCTTTCCATGAAACAAGGAAATTTACGTAAATCCGATACATTTTTGTAGTGATGGTAAAATAAAGAAATGTAAGTGTTGTGGTGATTACTAAAGTTTTAATTCCAAGGTGAAGTTAACAATGTTTATTTAAGTTGGTATAGCAGATATTGTTCTGTGGAAAAGTATTCTTAATGAAATTTTGCGATTTATATATTAACTGTAGCTATCTTTGGTTGTTTTAACTTAAAATGTGAGGTACAAATGAGCATAATAGGCTAATGTTGTAGGAAATTCCAACAGACTCAACTCAAGCTAATACAGCGGCGGAGGAAGTAGTTGATATGAGGGGGGGCTGGGCTGACCCAGACTTATTTCTATAGTTTGGTAAGGTGAGACCAGAAAAAAAAAAAAAAAGGGTCACAACCAACTGACAAGAGCTTTCCACCTCACCAGCTACCATTTCTAGCTGATAAACTACATAAAAATCCTTACATAGCTTGCTACACACTGACTACTTTATTAGAGTGACTGCTCTATTAGAGTATCTCGATCTTTATCACGGTTTTCAGCCCCACTCCAAGAAAGATAATTTCGGTGTGATATCCAGCAGACCGAGGGAGGGCTTCAGCCCCCTAGCCCCCCCCCCTTTCCGCCGCCTATGAAGTAATATAACACTAGTCCTGTGCAATTTTTTTATGCTTATGTACATCAAGACACACGGTAGTGTGTCGTGCGGCCCAAGAAGTCGGCGCGCCACACCGTGAGTATATTAACAGGAAGAAAGAAAACGCAATTTTCACACCTATGTAGCTCTGTGATCCCATATCCAATTGGAACCAAATTTGCTAGAAAAAAAAAATTGGAACCAAATTTGCTAGAGACGTGCCGCCCAGTTAGGGGAGTCTACATACCGCATTTGAAGAAAATCGCTTCGGCCATTTCCTAGATACGAGCGAACAAAATTTCGTTTTAATTTCTTCGTTTTTTTCTTCTTCATTTCGCACACTTCGCAAAATTCGCCATAAAACACGAATGCGTGCTCGGATTGGGCTGAAATTTGGCACACTTAAAGGGCTCATTAAGGCGAATATCCGTACCAACTTTGGTAGGAATCCGATGAACATTCACGGAGTTATGACCGATTATTTTCCTAAACTTAGGTCGAAGGTCTGTCACGACTACAGCGTAAATTCCTTGGAGGAATCAGGTGAAAATTGATATGTAGATGGAGCAACCATCGTAGGAGTGCCTTTTTGTGGTTTGAAAGGAATCGGGATAAAGACCATGGAGATATGACACAAAACCCAACCTATGTCAAAATTACGCGATCGATTTTTATGAATAAAAAAACTATTAGTTTTCGTGTCTACCAGGCAAACCGCATAGAGCAACGAGCTGAAAATCAGTATATAGCTGGAATAATCATCATAGAAAATCCTTGGTGTAGTACAGAGGAATCGGAGTACAAATCACTGAGTTATGATTCGAAAGGCAACTACGTGCAGCAAATGCGAGATCGAGATACTCTAATAGAACAGTGTCTATGCGGACCTGCAGGGACATCGTTTTAATGACTCTCCTCCTGAAACCATCCCCTCCAATGTCTTAGTCACTCCTTACAAACCCGATGTTGTCATCTATAACAGACACTCTGCATCGATGGGCATTATAGAGCTTACATGTCCATTGGACTCAATACATCATTTGGAGTCTGCACACAACCGCAAACTTTATAAACCTGAGTATGTACAGCTTTTGGCTGAATTGGATCGTTTGAAGATTCCTCACTGCTACAAAACTGTGGAAGTCAGTGTTTTGGGCCATTTTCAACCTAGTTCTATTGCTGCAATTAAGGATGTGATAAATTTACCCAGCAAGTATCCCTATTTTCCAAAGGAAGTGCTAGAAATCTTTTGTTCAAGATGGCCAGTGCTTCAATTTCTGCTTCACAGAGAATATTTTATGGTAGGAACTCTAAAGAATGGACAATCAACCCGGACTGTTTTTAATCTGTATATAATTTAAGCTGTAACTTTAGTTTTGTACTTCAATATAATTTTTTTCCTTGCCATGCCCACTGCTGTCCACTGTTGGTCAGACATGTGGTCGCATGTTGTCCGAGGACGCATAATATGTAATTTGTTTGTAATCATGCATGTTTTCTCATCAATTATTAGTGATGGTTTTCTCTGTCACGCTAATAAAACATTCAGCTGCTTTTATAATTTACTCAGTTATATTACATTGCAAGTTATTCTGTAGGGAATTCAGCTACAAACAAGTCACCGTGTAGTCAGATCAGCTAGAAGAAGGTACCTAATAGAGAGTTCAGCTACAAAGAAGCCATCATGTAGAGAGTTCAGCTCAAATAAATCACCCTGTAGAGAATTCAGCTACAAACAAATTGCCCTGTAGAGAGATCAGCTAGAAGAAGTTACCTTGTAGAGAGTTCAGTTACAAAAAACAATCATGCAAAGAGTTTAGCTGCAAACAAATCATCCAGTAGAAAGTTCCGCTATGAACAGATCACACTGTAGAGAGTTCAGTTAGAAACAAGTCATTCTGTAGACAGTTCAGCTAGAAGAAGTTACATTGTAGAGAGTTCAGCAGTTTAGCTACAAACAAATCGCCCTGTAAAGAATTCAGCTACAAACAAATCACCCTGTAGAAAGATCAGCTAGAAGAAATTACCTTGTAGAGAGTTCAACTACAAACAGATCACCCTGTAGAGAGTTCAGCTACAAACAAGTCATACGGTAGAGAGATCAGCTAGAAGGATCACCTTGCAGAGAGGTCAGCTACAAAGAAATCACCATGCTTTATCTTTTCTTCTTCCTGTAGTAAAGAAAAAAATGATAGGTTAAAAGCCCTAAAGCCGGCCATAGGCCGGCTTTGGGGTATACAAATACAAAAAGAAGTGAAATCTAATCCAAAACAGCCAAGCTGTAAAAAAAGAGTGCGGCCCTGAGAAAAGCAATGGTGAAAATAGATGTGAAATTCAAGGTGGCGGCCAAGAAATGGCTGCGATGGTAGGTTAATGGTAAAAATTTTAATAATGACAATTCAGGTGAATTTTGTGCCAAGACCAAGCGGCACTAAATTCACCTGAATTGTTGTTATTAAAATTTTTACCATTAACCTACCATCACAGCCATTTCTTGGCCGCCACCTTGGATTTCACATTTTTTTCACCATAGCCTTTCTCAGGGCCGCACTCTTTTTTTACAGCTTGGCTGTTTTGGATTAGATAATATGTACCATGAGCTTATAAGTACTGAAGATGCAAAGGAGCATGAAACTTCGAAGTGGGAACAGTGGCTGAATTCAAATTGGCTTACGAATATGGAACACCACTATTAGTGTTGAAATGTCACCAATCACACAGGCTACCATCACGCCACCTGCTGAGCATTATCATTAATCGTTAGTGGGCTTCAGTAAGAAGAAGAAGGGGCACCATCTATGGAAGTGTTAGTGATTGGCAAATATTTGCTGCAGTTGATATTTCAGTAATGACAGAATTTTTTCAAGTAAATAATAAGGAAATAGTATCATTTCTTGCTATTCTTCATGCCTGGCACTTTGGGAGCATGTCAATAAGGTCAATAGCAGAAGATTCCACTACAGACCACTAGCAGAAGATTCCATGTACACGTACCAACCTTCTTCTAGTAGTAAAATTCTTATGCTTTGGGCTTCCAGCCAGCCTAAAATTTCCCATCCGTGATGCCATGCATGGATCAACACTGCCTGTTTGCTAGCAGATTGGTTAGCAGCACATGCCTTCTTTTTTCCAGTCTCATGTACTGTCGCATGCAAAATCCATCACTACATTTAACAATACAAGGACAGTTACATTGCTACTAATTGCTTATGTAACAAAACCACCAACAGATGGCCTATGAATTTAAAGTGTTCCAAATAAGGTAAAGTTGTACTACAGAAGTATTACATGGTTAAATTCATTAGTTTCATGCTCCTGCCTTAATAAGCTCCTGGTTGTACAGTAAATACATATACACTTGTATGATACTAGTAGTTATCAATAAGATTTCCTTTGTTTCCAATTTTCAAACAATAATATATTTTAACCATTACCAGTCCCATAATTTTAGGGATTGGTTGTGTATAATCAATCCCAAAATGCCTACAAAACAATTCTAGCAAGTTTGAAGCTTAGCCCTAAAACCCACATAAATAGCTTTGACAGTCCTTGCACTATGTGAATTTGTTTAAGAGGCATGCATCAAATATTATGCATGTTTACTGGATAATGCATTTTCAGTGCTTTCATTTTTTGATCTGCCTGTTTAAGGAAAATAGTATTTTTATACTAATTGTAAATGGCTATCTGACGGAAGCCTACGATTAAATGATAGTTAGATACCAAGACCAAGGGAACTAAGCAATTTAGTAACCCTGAAGGCCTAAGGTTGTAGTATCCCAAGCACAGCGAGGGCACTATTAAGGGTTTTATTAGTTCCCATATGTTGGGGTGTTTAACTTATTAACTAGGCACATGCCCCGCAGCCAGCTTTTGGCTTGCAGTGGGACATGCACCTGGTTACTGCAGTTGGTTTAGAGAAAGTGTGTGTGCATGTGTGTGTTTGTGTGTGTGTGTGTGTGTTTGTGTTTGTGTGTGTGTGTGTGTGTGTGTGTGTGTGTGTGTGAGTGAGTGTGTGTGTGTGTGTGTGTGTGTGTGTGTGTGTGTGTGTGTGTGTGTGTGTGTGTGTGTGTGTCCATGTCATTTTTCCCATGTGAGCAAACAGTTTTGTGTCAATAGCAACCTGCACATGTGCAATAAACGCTTTGTAAATATTACACTTTGAAGAAGCTAAGCTTTATGCTGAGGACGCTATTTGAAATTTCAAAGTAAAAGGGATAAAGAACATATATATTTTTTATTTTGAACAATTTCCCTAATGGACTATATGATGGTAATACAAAAAAAGCAGCATTATAGGTTTTATAGGTTAACAGAAATAATGAATTCTTTTGAAGAAAAAGGAACATGCCCATACTTAGAAAATGAAGAGCAGCTTTCTCGAAACAATTTACACAAGAAAACATGACAGACACACTATAAAACAGTTGAGAAGATTATACTTCTACGTGTAATTTTCTATTTAAAAGTGGTTTGTTCTAGTTACACTTCTTAGTGGTGCATAGCAACAAAATTACTCAATCACAACATAATTCATGAATCATACAAAACATGCTAAATTATAACTGATATTTACAAATCTAATTATCTAGCTAAACTAATAATAGCAATAGCGTGAATATCAACTAAATTCTATACATGCTTGATTAATTACCTATTTAGTTAGAATGGAATAGTATTAACTGCATGGCCTGGTTCTATATGTAGCATAACATCAACTTATTTAGACTATGCATGTAATGGTTTAAAGTGTGTACCTTTATAGCCATGACAAAAGGTGACAGCATGAGTGTGGGGTGAAGAGCAACAAAAAAACAGCTGAAAGCTTGTCCTGAAGTTCCTATGGCACCCACAAAAATAATTATTCGAGGGATAGAGACCTGTAACTAAAGTAACAGCTGCAGCTAGATGCACTTAGTCTACTCATTTGTCCAGAATTATTTGCAGAACACAGTGAAAAAGAGTACAACAGTATTATATACATAGCAATGAGCATTAAGGCCATATCTTATGTTTCTTGGATTATTTTACCCTCAAGGGTGACCCGGCAGGTCGAAAAAATTAAAGAATTGCACATGCATATTAATCAAGACTCACGGTAGTGAGTCGCGCGGCCAGTAAAGCAGAAACGCGCGTCGCAGACAATAAATGACGCGACCACTACGTGAGGATTTTACAAGAATGAACGTTGTCAAATTCGGCCTTCCTGTAATCCACCCGTCACTTACGCTATCCCTCTGAAACTCTGGAGTTGAACTCATCGTGTCACTAGTAACTACCACACAAGCAGTAAAGCAAATCCATGCCGATTGTTTCGTGATCGAGGTTGCCGACATCAAAGGGGAAGTTTCATTTATTTTTTATTTTTTATCGCATGCGGTTAGACACAACCGCAGGTGTATGCCTTGCGTTCCTTTGTGCATTCCGAACATTGATCGCCCTGTTATCGCTTCAGTATTCACTCAATCACCTCAAGATTCATATCATCGATTTCACCATACATGATTACCCTACAGTCGTGATTTCAGCACCAAACGAAGTTTCAGTTGTCCTCAGTCGACCTAGAGGCCAAATACAAATCTTAGATCGTTGTTTTCCGCTATACTCGCTTGGCATGTAGGGCAATGTGTCTTTAAACTGTTCTAAAAGTTTCGTTCAGATTGAAACATTTGTTTTCGAGAATGGCTAGTTTGAAATTTGAATTTAGTCGCCCCCACGTCATTTGCTCTCTAAGAATTTTACTCGGAATTTAAAGAATGACGCAGAGCACAACTGCGGTCACTGAGTATTGATGAACTGGCGCTCTATGTAGTTAATCAGTACATATAGCCACCAAGAAGTGTGCTGCCATAGATTATAGTCCATAGATATAATCTATGGTGCTACATACCATCCTTCGTTTTTGAAATTAGTCGCCCCCACATAATTTGTCCTCTAAGGGCGCGGCTTAAAGAATGACACAAGAGTACAACTGCAGTTACCAGTTGTTGACACAAGCTGTGAGTAATTAGCACATGTAGCTAGCTTAAAAGGAATCGAAGTGTGCAAAATCGCCTAATACAATTGTCACCATGCATTATTGCATTTTATAGCACCCCACACAAAATTACACATGTAATTACAACATACAGAGGAGACACATGAATACTAAACACTTTTCACAACAATAATGTAAGAAGTGTACAATAATGACTGTAATATAACTGCTATGCAAATGTTTTCCAGTGGCCCGCCATGGTAGCAAGTCTCACATGACGGCATGTATATTCATCCAAACACAATGGGAGTAACGAGTAAGTATGATGACAACAAGTTGGTATGACTCCATTTGTAGAATCCAAATGAGTGGGTGTGGCTCCAGTATATCTAAACAGTTAACAAACATTCCTGTTATAAATACGTGCTAGAGTTGCAATATAATAGTATAGTATTTAAATGCAATAATACATAGTCTCCATTGCATCACTATCAAACGACACTAAGTGGAGGATATTGTTGCATCTCTAATATGTACACTCTATCAGTACAACCTGTCTTAATGGCCACTAGTATAGAAAGACAACCACTCTTGAAAAGTCAATTCCAATTGAGAATTTATACACTGTTACCTGCTGAATGAGTGAAGGTGGCAATAAACAAGTTCCACCGTAATTTATACACGTGATCTGATCCTGTATATTCTGTCAGTGGATGAGATCCACTTGGCCAGGACAAAATGTGACTCAAGTGCCCTGGATGATCCATACTCAACCAACTTATGACCCAGTGGCACAATGGAACTGACTATTTATAGAGAATACAATTATATTTATTTCTAAGATGTGTGGATGTGTGGACACATTACAACACATTACATGTACATACAAGACATGCTACGTACTGTTTTAGTATTTCAAGTCACCACATTATACACGTACCAGTCAACAATGCTTCATAGTGCCCATCAGTAAACCTGAAGAAAAGTTATGAAAAATAAAAATTCACAAAAGTACAATGAAACATCATTAATATGGCAGGCTGTGGGACCAAAAAATTTGGCCTGAATAACAAGGTGGCCTTATTAATGAGGTCATAAGTAATGCTTAGCTATTTTGGGACCTACTAGAGGTGGCCAATATAATGAGGTGGTCTTATTAAAGAGGTGGCCACTAAGTGAGGTTTCACTGTACATATAGTTCACAATATTGTGAACAATATTAATGGTTAACAATATACACTGAAACCTGCAGGTCACTTCTTGTGGAAGATTGCTCTCTACACAAAATGACACATTCAGAGATGTATTTAGATGGATGATACAGTAACGCATTGTGACTTCAATACTCGTGATGTGTCACTGCTAGGCAGCAACCATATACACGGCACTGCCACATCGCACTTGCTCGTACACACAATTTTGCTAAAAATTTTACAAATTGATAATTAAGGGGTGTGGCAACTAGCTGTTTCGCTCCAAGACTGTGTGGCAGCTGTTTCCCTTCTGTACAAGTGGCCACCAAGACAGGTCCACTGTGGATGAAAGCCAGGCATTAGATATTTGGTATTTCATGTGTTGAAGACATTCCAGGGCTTCTGGTAGTCTCAAATCTCACCACAGTTTAACTCAGGCAGTGTTGTGGTCACCACTAAACTACTGGAATGCTGTGTTATGTTCATCTTATGCTTGGCTACTATATTGTAGAACTGAAATGGATACTCTGAAAAATATATCCTATGGATAACGACTTCATCACTTTCTTCATCAGGAGCTTATAAGGACCAATAGTGAAACTTTTTACACTTGGGGCTGACAGTCAACTGCCTATGTCTGAAGCAGTGCTTTTGGTGCTTTAACAGATTGGCTGCCCCCTTGCTGCCAGCACTCACTGTCTCATACGCTGTCATACACTAAATCCATCTCTATAGCCAGTTAGAACAGCATGCTTCTTACCTTTTTATAAGGCCACATAATGCAGCCACCTCTTTAAAAGGCAAGGTCAGAAAATTTTGTCCCTACGGCCTGAATAATGACCAGTTTTCACTGTACTATTAGTGATTAGTGATCATGGGGGATTATTTATTAAGATACTAAGATATACAAATGCTACAACCTCTAAATATAGCAGTAAATTTTTTACCCTGGTCCAATGTCTCGTAATAATCATGAGAGACTCTACTGTGACAAATACATGTTTATCATGATATGTGCTAATCGCCTTTTTACAATTAAGTTTTACAACACAAATACATGTATAGTTAAACTCACCAATTGCGACTAGATCCCTTCAACACGAAAAGACAAGTAATGAGACAACCTTGGAGACAACAGCCACACAAGCCTATTCTGGTGCGTTTATTTAGTAGTAGGCATTCCAGTATCCAAGATTTTTTACTAAAAAAATTCTCCGTATATTCCCCAATAGAACCTTGGCACAAAATGACAACTCGTGTTTAACTTGGGATTGCTCCGTCATCTGAGCTCCAATGAGGATGAAAATCGCTGTGGGGTTTGTCCACACGCTGATCATCATGAAAATCTTAGTTTTATCATGTGCGTTACATATAAGTACATTTTGTGTTGTTTTGTAATCTTTTCAAGCCTTGTAATATATGTAGAATACTTTAAAACTAAAAAAAACGTATTGTCGGGTGGAAGGTAGTCACTGGTGCTTACTTTAAAGTGCGTAGTTACTTCACTCGGGTTAGCGATTTTCAGCTCCAGAGCAATTTTCTGATGGCTGAGTCATCAGCTCAAAAGTATGAACCACTTCAAAGTTGGCATAACAATGCCATAATTGAACCACAACTCCACCTTAGGTATTGTTGCATCATTGTGGCACCTCCACTTTAGTTGTTTACCTTTATAAGTTGTTAACTTGATGTTTTTACCAACTTGTTGCCTATATGGGTATACACCATTGTATTGAGAAGTGTGCAATAGGTGAAGCATATTTGCTCACCACAAAGTATACAAAGATCGCTGAGATCCAATAGGACCTGAAGTTACTCTCATTACATGTACAAACTTGCAGCTAGAAGCAACTGCAGTTTCAAGATAGTCCAGATTGCTAGATGGCTTCCTGATTCAATTGTGCCATTTTTTCCTTTAAAATGTATGGGGAGCCCTGGAGAAAAAATGTACCTTTTTTTAGTTTTTAAGCACTGTGCATGCCAAAGTAACTAATTCCAACCCAACAAACTATATATTTCTGAGATCGGCAATCAATACTCTATCTATTGAACATATAAAAAGCCTGTTTTTCCAAAATTTAAAAATCGGGCTGGAATGCCCATTAGTAGTAATATAAATTTTAAAGGCGTTTATTTACAACAGGATATAATTACGCACCCCTCTCTCTCTGCCATGTCGTTTCGGTGGGCTCGGTATGGGTGACCCTACAGCTTTCTGTGAATCTCAGTTTGATGCTTCCCTGCAAATTACTGCACCATTAAAAGACTTGATTATTAGTCAGGTAGCACATGCTCATCCCCCAGATACTCGATCCATCAAGGCTCAGGTTCACCAACACCGGCGTGAGGCTTCTAAGAAACGGGCTCTTGAGATCAGAAATGGTCTCTCTTCACAGCTTCAAAGAGCTATTGATCTGAATAGTGAACCTGGAGCCTCTTCTTGGCTTCTGGCTTTACCACTGCAAGACCAGGGTTACCATCTGACAAAGCAGGAGTTCTGGGATGCTCTTCACCTGCGTTATGGATGGACTTTACTGAATACTCCTAGCCACTGTGTGTGTGGCTCGCCTTTCACTGCTGATCATGCAATGATCTGTCGACATGGTGGTTTGACTTTTGTTCGCCACAATGACCTGCGTGATACAACTGCTGAATTACTTTCAAATGTTTGTACTAATGTTGCAATTGAGCCACCACTTCAATCCCTGAGTGGCGAAGAACTTACCCCTCGATCAGCTAACTGCCAAGATGATGCCAGGGCTGACATTCATGCACGCGGATTTTGGGGGTGGCGGCAAAGTGCCTTTTTCGATGTAAGGGTTTTTCACCCAAACGCACAAAGCTACCGCAATGTTTCGATACCATCTGTGTATAGGCGTCATGAGATGCAGAAGAAGAGGGAGTATGGTGACCGTGTCCGTGAGGTGGAGTTTGCATCTTTTACTCCATTGGTGTTTGCCACAACTGGGGGCATGGGGAAGGAAGCCATCACATTTTATCGCCGGCTTGCTGAGCTCCTTTCCAAACGTAGTGCTTTATCATACAGTAGTACTTTGGCGTGGATTCGCTGTACCCTGTCTTTCTCCCTGTTGAGGTCAGCGACGATGTGCATCCGTGGAAGCCGCTCCATCTCGTTTAGATCACCAGATGCTTCCCCGGAAATGGGCCTAACAAATGGCCCTAGGGACTTTTAGATGTCCCGCTTTTCAGTTCTTGTCCAGCACGTTTGTCTCTTGTGCTGGGGGTGGTAGGAAAGGGCATTACATCTAGCCCGGGAAAAAAAATTATAAAAAAAAATTACGCGCCCCTCTATTGTCTCTGTACATACTTGCCTTTTCTTTACTATTCTCATTTCATTTCACAAGATCTCTTGGCAAGGGCGTAGCTTCTTCACTTGAATTAGTCAATGCTTGAAGTAGATCGAGATACTCTAATAGAACAGTCACATTTCTACAAGTGCCATATTTTTATATTGTAAAGTCTGTAAGTAGCTAGTAATTTAAACTATACAATCCGATGCTAAGCAGAAGTTGTAACTATGCTAAATATTGATTGCTGTGTTACAGTTGTTTTGTGACTGCTCTAATAGAGTATCTTGATCATTTCAATTCAGTACAAGATGAAAGGCAAAGTGTTGTTAAGGGTTTACTAGTTAAAATGGGTGTTAGTTGACTGCAGTTGCATGCCACTAACAGGGCCGTCCAGAGAAATTAGAGGGCCCAGGGAAAAGAGTTAAAGAGGCGCCCAGGGGCAAGGAAGGGTCTAGATCCTGACTGCTCTATTAGAGTATATCGATCTTTCTTTAAACAGGTATTCAAGTGGCCCCTTTCGGGCTGTGGCAGGGGGAAAAATACCCCAGTTACCCCCAATGTGGGCGGCCCTGGCCACTAAAATGACAGTTATATTTTAATATTCTGTCACTGTAATCTGGGGTTTCTGTCAAAACCATGGAAACTCACCTACTATTATCAACAGTGCATTGCTTATTCTAACAAAAAGTATTGAAATTCCATCCAAAAACAGCTTATAGCTGTAAAAAAAGTGCGCGTCCAAGTAAAGCAGAGTTAACTGCGACAAAAAGTAATGATATCATAATGCGGCCATGTGCGAGGTGTGCAAGTTGTAAAATTAATATTAGCTAATCAGATAATACAATGTTATTGTTAAAGTGTTAATGAGAACTATGTGATGCTGCTAGTTTTTAAGTGTGTGAGCATCTTCATAAATGCCACATAAATTTAATTCTCAATAAAGCAATGTGCATAGATTCTCTGATAGTAATAAATAGTTTGAGTTTGGCCACCTTTCCTTTGTTCGTAGCATTGCTGTATACAGGAAAGGCGGCCAAACTCAAACTATTTATTACTATCAGAGAATCTATACACATTGCTTTAATGAGAATTAAATTTATGTGGCATTTATGAAGATGCTCACACACTTAAAAACTAGCAGCATCACATAGTTCTCATTAACACTTTAACAATAACATTGTATTATCTGATTAGCTAATATTAATTTTACAACTTGCACACCTCGCACATGGCCGCATTATGATATCATTACTTTTTGTAGCAGTTAACTCTGCTTTACTTGGACGCGCACTTTTTTTACAGCTATAAGCTGTTTTTGGATGGGTATATATATATATATATTAGAGATCTTGGAGATTTGTGTTTTTGTAGCCAAAAAAAATTCACTCAAAAAACCACCTTCACAACTTCATTCTGGCAAATTGGTAATATTATGTGACCCAGTCTGGGAAAACCGGTCTTATCGCCTATTTAAAGGTATCTAGAAATATCAGTTTTAGTGTGCTTTAACTCACCAATGGTTGAAGCTATGTGTACCAAATTTTTGCACATTTTACACCAATTCCTTACTTTCCAGAGCATCCACTGTGCGAGTAGCCAACAACTAAGTTTCCAGCTATTTTAGATAGTTTTTAACCGAGGTTGACTGTATCAGACGAGCTGCAAAAGGAATGGGAGGTGGAGGCCTAGAAGGTGGGCAAGATGGTGTTCAAAAATTGAAAAGGAAGGAGTAGGGATGAATGAGGCCAAGTTTTAGGCCATTGAGGTCTCAAAATTGGCTAAAATGAAAAAAAATTCAAAGCAGAGGTACTTATTCAACACCACAGAGCTGTACAGGCACATACAGTCATCCCCAGGCTGATCAGAGCTCCATTAAGGCTCCACAATACACGTACGGATCGCCACTGGGCTTGGGAAAAGCAACCAGCAAAATCAGACCACTCAAGTCTAGCTGATTTTGATTGTGGAATTAGATGGTTTATTCATGTAGTTTTGTGTCCTGGGTGAAAAATTGAATCAGCTGACATGGGTGATAAGACCGGTTTTCTCAGACTGGGTCACATATTACATGGTTAAGTATAACCAAGCCAAAAGTTCCTTCGGTCCGATCCTAAAAGCTTCCAATAAATTGTTACAAAAAATCAATGAAATTTTCTACTGATTAACTGCCTGCCTGATGCCTTCAGGCAAGTGTAGCTCAATAACGGCCAAGGCTATGGGCTTGATTTTTTCACTGTTTGGTGTTGCTTCATCCCAAGACGTGCCTTTTAGCATACTGCAGTACTTACAATGCACGCATCATGGACTTAACTTTGTCCTCCTTTGTGTCCCATCTCATTTAGCTGACAGCCCAAGGTGTCGATTTGCAATAACGTGATGCATGGCTTCCCTAGAGTATGTTTGTAAATGGGAACCGTCCATATTTTACGTGGTGACTGGACTGATTGTAGATGATTCTAACACTGTTCTTCGTTTGTAATGCTGTGTAACGGGCTGAACATAGCTGGAAGCGAAGCGTAATGGCCGCTGCACTTTCAAGGCAGTATTTCATAGTTGGGGTTGTGCAAATTGTCATATTTTCATGGTGACTGGATTGTTGCAGAGGCACTTCTTCTACTGTTTATTTTTTGTTTGTAGTGCTGTGTAACGGGCTGAACATAGCTGAAAGCGAAGCATAATGGTCACTGCACTTTTGAAGCAGTTTTTGCTAGCTGGGGCATGCGTTCTGACGAAACATTAATTCTGGTGCCATCCTTTCTTTTGATGCAGTATGCGTGGGTTCATCAGTCTAACAATGTTACAAACAAACAACTTAAAGGAAAAATTAGAAATTTTATGTTTGATTAGGGATCATAGAAAAAAATTGGGAAACAAGGGTGGTAGCCTACACCTGCAGATATACTAGCGAATATTTAATCCCTAATCCAAAGCATACCCAAGATTAAGACTGAATTAGGGGTTAAATGTTCACTAGTATATCTGCAGGTGTAGGCAACCTCCCTTGTTTCCCAACTCTTTTTTGTCTCTATGATCCCTAATCGAACTTAAAATTTCTAATTTTTCCTTAAATTTGTAGATTTATAACAATATTGTGTATAGACTTCCAGCAGCAATAAATTTTATGATCAGTGTGCATCTTGAAGTACATGTGTTAAAGTTAATGAGTTAACATACAGAGAATTGAGTTAACATTTAAAGTTTTAAAGAGACCTGCACCATCGGTATCAGAGATTATAAAATATCACAAATATACGTAGTTGGTGAACTGTACCTATTAAATCATTCTCCAAGTGCTGATCATTCCGTAGCTGCTTCCTTCAAGGGTAACAAGTTTATGAGGTAGGTGATGTTTCCTTGTATCAGTTTCCATTATACAATGAAAACACATTCTTCTATGGGACTGGGCTGCTGAACTGGATGCAGAATCTGAACTTTCAAAATATATACAACAATGTTTACAGTTAAACAATTTACAAACACTAATGAGTGCATCAATGGACACCTTGTGAATGCCAATAAACTTTTCGTCTTGTGAATCACTATCATCTTTTCTTTCTTCTTGAAATTCCAGAGTGACTTTTCTAACTAGCAACCCAAATATCTCTTCGCAGGGTCACTTCACTATTGTTCTGTTTTTAATGATGACTATACCTCATTTCAAAACAACACTCAACAATTCGTGAAGCATAGTGTCAGTTTCATCTGCCATGCTGAGCTCATTTGAGGTAGGCCACACAGCAAATTTGATTAAATTCCCAATAACCATTTGTGCGATGGGTGTTCAAACTTTTGATTTAATTTCTTAAATTTTTGCTTCTTATGCTGTACAGGGGCCTCGATTTGTTTTCACACACTTTACAAAAATTGCTATAAAACATGAACACGTAATTTCCTTTGGCACAAATGAAGGGCATAATTATAAAAGTGAATTCATGTGCCTAGTTTGCTGTGAATCTGATGAATAACCAAGAAGGAGTTATAAGCTTTTTATTCATGTAAAAAGATCAAACTTCTGTCATGGCTACAGAATAAACCAAGTATGGGAATAACTTGAAAATTTGTGTGTACATAGGCTGATCATTGTAGCAGTGCATATGCATAGTTTAAATAGCAATAGAGTTACAGCTACAAAAAAAATATAAACCAAAATTAAACAACTGTAAATTCATGTGATTGAGATACTCTAATAGAACAGTCACCACAGGGTAAAAGGTTACATACACAAAATATGTCAAATAAAACTTACCTGAGTTTGAACCAGGGTTCTCCATACCTAACACCTACATCCTCATCTGAACCACTGCTATCTTGGCTGATTACTGCAAATTCTAGTGTATATCTGCTTATAAATAAATGTTTATAATTTCATAGATCTACCAATAGAAGTACTAGATTTTTGTATAAAATACTATGTATGTTCTATTAGAAGTCCTTAAAAATGTGCATGCACTCTATTAGAGTAGTACAATAATATTGAAATCATGCAATACAATACATTTTAAAAAAAAAATTTGTTTAACCATAAGGGTAAGGTAATTACAAAAGGCAAATGCCTATAGGAGTATATAACACCTACAAAACACAAGATACAAAAACAGAGAACAACAAACATTACAAGGACATTAATACAATACAGAACAAATAACTAAATACTGTAGAAAAAAAGTGTTATAAAAAATTTATGCAACTCTCGTCTAAAGTGAGACTGATGAGGAAGAGAGAGAATATCATGCGGGACAGAATTCCATAAAAATATACCATTAACAAAAATGAAAACCTATAAGAGTTTATTGATGACCGCTTACGCTGAAACGAAAGGGAGTGAGATCTTGTACAAGAATTGGTAAATGAAAAGGAGCTTGAAGAAGGTAAGGAAATGTGGCAGTGATAAATATCATAAATGGTAATATGGTAAGATACTTCCGATGAGTAGAAAGAAATGGCCAGTGAAGCTTGTGACAACATTCACTAGATGACTTTGACCATGTGAGACTATGACAGTTGTACCTGCTGCCACACACCCAACGAGCCCCACGATTTTGGATTTTCTCCAGAGCAGAAATGTTTTTCTGAGTGTGAGGATTCCAAATGGTACTTGCATAATTTAAAACTGGTGGGACAAGTGCTCTGAATGCCTTCCTCTTGGCAGAAGAATTACATGTGTACATGTTACGACCCAACAAATTTAAAGTTCAAGAAGCTTTCAATGAAACATGCGAGACATGTTTATTCCAAGATAGTTTAGAGTCTACAATAACTCCTAGATACTTGACAGATGACGAACACTGAAGAAGATGGTTTTTCAGGTAGTAGGAATGATGGATAGGAGAACGTTTATTAGAAATACACATTTCGAAGGATTCAGCCTCATTTGCCATGTGGAACACCAAGATGACATTAAATCCAGATCTTTTTGTAAATTTTTACAGTCAGCTGTGGAACCCACTGGGCAGTAAATTGCAACGTTGTCTGCAAAAATCTTCGTAGAAGATGAGACAACTGATGGGAGATCATTGATATATAAGATAAAGAGCAAAGGGCCTAGGATAGAGCCTTGCGGAACTGCAGATAGGACATTGGACCAATCCGAAGCACAACCATTGATCACTACACATTGCTGCCTAGTAGTAAGAAATGATGAGAACCACTTTAGCATAGATTTGCCAACACCGTAAGCTTCAGTAAAAGGCGTTGATGAGGCACAGAGTCAAAACCTTAGCAAAATCAATGGAAATACAGTAGGTACAAAGACGATTATTTAGGTTGGATGCCCAATCATTAACAGCAAACAGCAGCAATGAGGTAGTGGAGCACTTTTTAAGAAACTCAAACTGAGCATCACAAAGAACTTGATGAGATTCCAACAACTCATAAAATTTGTTGAAAATAATCCTCTCCAGCACTTTCATGATAACACAAGTTAAACTGATTGGTCGATAATTGCTAACAAGATGTTTAGTACCTTTTTTAAAAACAGGGGTGATGTTTGCACAGACCCAATCAAGAGGAAGGATACCATCGGCTAATGATTTGTTAAATAAAGCAACAAGAGGGATAGCAAATTCTGCAACACCATCCTTCAGCAGATGAGGACAAATGCCATCAGGCCCACAATCTTTGCTAGTATCCAATGCAGACAATTCAGCACATACATCAGAAAGAGACACTGATAAATGATCAAAGTAAACCCAGCAACCGTAGGAAGGTGCAGTTTTGGTACATTAGAAACATCTTCCTTAGTGAAAACAGACACAAAGTATTGATTAAATAAGTTAGCCTTTGCAGAATCTGAGGTTACCACCTGATCTTTATAATTGATAGCAAGTATGGGATTACGACATGCTCTAATCTTGTTGATCCAGTTCCAGAAGAGCTTATTAGTTCTTTGATGAAGACAATCAGTGATCAAATCAACAAATGCTTTGAAGTCAAATCTTGTGGCAGCACGCACCTTATTTTGCAACAGATTGTACTGGTGTTGGCGGTAAGATGAGAAAAATTTCTTAAGTTTCTTGTAGCATAATCTCTTCAGTCTTATTAACTGTATTGTGGATTCAGACAACCAATTTTTCGTTTTTTTTACGCCACCAGCAAACTTGAGTTACAGAATCTTGCACAACAGCAAAGAAAACATGTTTCCACAATACATCAATATCATCTGCTTCAGCCAGGTCCAGGGTATGGACAGAAGACATTTGATAAGTCTGTCTTCAATAACCATCATGTGTCTGTATAGAAAAGAAGAAATGTGAGTAAAAAATAAACCCCAGAGTCACTGGTTATGAGGCCTTATAAAGTTCAAAAAGAAATGAAATCCACACAAAAACAACCAAGCTGTGAAAAAATGGTGCAGCCTCAAAAGACCTGGGTGAAAAAATTGTAAGGTGGCATGACTGCAACGGTGTCAATACTAATAAATTTTAATAGTGGCTGCATGCATTGTTAAAATTTATTAGAATCAACATCATTGCAACCATTTCTTGGCTACCACGTTTGATTTCACAACCTTTTTACTGGCTTTTTAAAGCTGCACCATTTTTCACAGCTTGCATAGCTGTTTTTTGTGTGTGTGTGTGTGTGTGTGTGTGTGTGTGTGTGTGTGTGTGTGTGTGTGTGTGTGTGTGTGTGTGTGTGTGTGTGTGTGTGTGTGTGTGTGTGTGTGTGTGTGTGTGTGTGAAACCTACATGCAGCAAAATATTTACTGATTTTGTTTCCTTTCATGCTTAAATTATCACTGTTATGGTTGGCAGCCATTTTATCAATTACCATACCAGCTGAATCGCCAGCTTGTGACAAACAAAATGGCACCAATCAAATTTTGATCACTTTATTCATTGTTATGGTAGATCGGCATAACACCAGAAAAATGAGCAATTCATGCACTTTGTGATACAATTATGAATGTTCCCACACAAATCATGCTCCTAATAACATATGTTTTTTTGATATTCTGCTATCACGGATTTGACCTTTGTCGAGTTTTATTCATTGAAAATTAATCATTCTGTCTTTATCTCCCTGAGACATTATTTAACACTGTTAAAACATGGTATCAAATTAAAGGTGTTGATCTAAGAACTATACTGGGACATTGGAAACAGTGGAAATTGAAAACTGAAACTGAAACACTGAAACTGAAAACTGAAACTGAAAAACTGAAAAACTAAAATTGGTCAAAACTTCATATTAATGGGTGCCTCTTAACAAAGACCACCTCTGTAATAAGACCACCTATATAATAATACCACCTCTAATAAGACCACCTCATTACAGTAGTTATGTCAAGTAGGTCTAACAAAAAGGCCATTAGCTGTACTCATAATGTAATAAAGTATCAATCAATCAAACAGTTCTTAAAAGTTAAAATGACAGCTGCAGGATTGTACATAAGGATATACTATCTTACCATGCCAAGACCTAAAGTCCATGGTCATGTCACAATGAAAATGGGGTAATTGCATGCATAATTTACTCTGCTGATACTGGATTTGATAATGGATTTCTCATGAATTGTGCATGATTTAAGAGTTACATAGGTAAATTAATGATCTTGGATGTTGTGCCTTGGTAATAGTTAGACACTCGTGATAGGCATCTTCGAGGATTTAAAACCTGAGGTGATGTCAATAATTACCTGCGCCTCGGTAATTACTGATGTCATCTCTGGTTTTTAAATCTCTGAAGATGCTTATTACGAGTGCCTAACTATTATCAAGTACACACAAAGTCCAAGATCATTAATATTAATTTTGTAACTATGCAACTCCTAAATCATGCACAATTTATGAGGAATCCATTATCAAATTCAGTATCAGTGGAGTAAATTATGCATGAAATTGCTCCATTTTCATTTGTGACATGACCATGGACTTTAGGTCTTGGCATGGTAAGATAGTATATCCTTTTGTACAACCCTGCAGCTGTCAGTTTAACTTTCAAGTACTGTCTGATTGATTGATACTTTATCACGTTATGAGTACACTTTACCCATATTTTTGGATCTACTTAACATAACTACTATAATGAGGTGGTCTTATTTTAGAGGCGATCTTATTATAGAGGTGGTCTTATTATAAAGGTGGTCTTTGTTAAGAGGTACCTGTTAATATGGAGTTTTGACCAATTTTAGTTTTTCAGTTTCAGTTTTTCAGTTTCAGTTTTCAATTTCCACTGTTTCCAATGTCCCAACCATAGGCGGTGGAGACGGGGGGAGGGGGCAGGCACTTTTTTGGGACACTGTTTGCAAGAAAAGATTGAGATACTCTAATAGAACAGTCAGGATCTGGATACTCTAATAGAGCAGTCACAGTATTCAGAGAAGCAGTGTAGCAAACGACTTAGCTACGTATGTGTAGTTATAAATAAGGAGATATAATTGGTGGAGAGTAGCAGGCTGTGATCTTTTTTTTTTTTTTTATTCTTCAACTTACAGCTGGCCTGGCCCCCTCACTTTTTTGCCTGCTCCACCGCCCCTGGTCCCAACTATACTGACTTTTGTTTGAATTTAGTATCTCATTTGACTACTAAGTTATGATCATTTTTATAAGTCATAAAATTCTTTGCCCTTGGGGTGTAAATTACTAATTGGCAAGTATTTCATAGAAATTCATGGGCTAATGTAAATGATGATAACTTTGGAATGCAATCACATATTGACTTCAACTAAAAGCTGAGTAGTTTGTTTTAGTAGCACCTTTAATTGGAACTATGCAAAATTATGCCTCAGGGAGATAAAGACAAAAACGATGAATTTTCAATACAAAAATGGCTGTAAAGATCAACCAAGGTCAATATACAATGGCTCTATATCAAAAAAATATATGTCACAAAGAGTTCAACTTATAAATATGGAAAGTTTTATAATTGTATCAAAAATTGTACAACTATTACACTCTGCCACTCTACTATTATCAAGAGTGTATAATGGGGAGGGAGAGTATCGAACTGCGCTATAGGCTGTGAAAAATGAGCCCATAAAGTAACCCGCATACCTTCGTTTCTTCTCGTAAACCTGACCGCTGTTGATTGCTCAGATTTACAAGGGATAGTCACTTCGATACCGCCAATTGATGTGCTCGCGACTGGGATTAAGAAGTTTGATCGCCAAAATATTGCCTTGATCACTTGATTTCATCTTTCCAAGAGCATTGATTGTTGATCGTCAACCATAAAAGCTTAGTAAATTCTCGTGTTGCCCAAAGATAGCTTTCAAAGGTGCTTGATCGCTACTTTTGCAGATGCCTTGATTGCTTGATTTACTGCAAAATACCCCTTGATCACTTGATTAAATCCTGATCCTGGTCACAAGCGCATCAATTGGTGGTATGGAGGTGACTACCCCTTGGATTTAACACCTTAAATGTTTTAACGGGTGGTCCGTATGGAACCACAATGGCTGAAATTCCATCTAGATGTGTCATTGTAACTAGTAAAACTGTTGAGACAAGGCATAGGATGGCAACCATGATGAAATCTCTACCATGATGAAATATCAAAATATTGACCTCGCTCTACCATGATGAAACCTTGATGTTTGTTTTCCAGGTTAGCTGCTTCTGTTTTTATCTTTGCACGGTGAGTTCCTCTGCGTAATGTGCCATGCTTTTCTCGAGTACACTGTTTTTTAACTCAGTAGTCACATTTACAAAGTGCACCCACTGTTCTTATAATTAGTCACCAATCAACACAAATCACTGAGTCATTTGAATGATGCCATAGGACTTTACGGCTCATTTTTCACAGCATATAGCATAGTTCGATACTCTCCCTCCCCATTATATACTCTTGCTATTATGTAAACAAGGAAGATGAAGAGTTAGTTCTTTTAGACCTTCAAGGTGCATTGTAAAGTTCTGGGTTCATTGGATGTGACAGGATCATCAGGGGCGGATCTAGGATTTTTTGAAAGGTTTGGGCTAAGCTCGACAGGGACATAGGTAACTAGCCAGACATTAGAAGATACCAAGCCTTCTAGTGGTAAGATTCATGTAGTATCCAGTGGCGTAGCTACCATTGAGGCAACCGAGGCAGCTGCCTTGGTAAAAATGCTCAACAACAGGCTGAGCAGGCCTGAGTTTTGGCACCCTGGATTTTCTACTCAAACATTACTAGACAGCATTACTGTGCCACACATAATAGAATCTATGGCTGTAGTACTAAGCAGGGCTGGAGCCCATGGTGACACGGTGATCACTTTTCAGCTACTCAGTTGAATTCAGTTGTAAAAGGATCGAGATACTCTAATAGAGGATGGTGTTTGAACAGGCCTGATGATGGTAGCTCAAAGAGATTTCTCCTCACAACCTGTGATCAGACCTCAACTTGACTGGCCATTGATTGACGGAGAACTGTTTTCAATCATTTCCTCACTACGGGAGGCTCTGAATAATGACACTATATCCACCGATACCATAAGATCCCCGTTTGAGTAGGTTGTTCGCATTGCTGTCTCCTGCTCATACAGAATTTTTAATTCTAGAGCCTCCCCGAACTGGGATAGATGGTTTGCCTAAACTGAATTTTTCTGCATGCTATAACTTTTATTTTTGCATTGTAATTTAATAGTGCGAGTCTTTCCAGGGCTCCTGTACTATCCATCCAGTCCTTGGTACCCCTGAGTCTAGACCCCTGTACTTAAGTTGTATTTTGTCTTTACAAAACAAGACGTCTCTTCCTCTCTGTCATCATAATATACTTAAAGCATTCAGTACAGATTATAGTCACTGTTCTCATTACACTGCTTGGTCTAAATCATTTACATTTATGTTAATTGCCTTTGCATTACTTTTCAAAAGTTCCAATGGGTAAACTGCATGGTATTGTATTGAGCTAATTGATCATGCGTATCATGCATTAGCAGTTACAATCAATAATGTAGCCTCTCAAAGCATATATTTTTCAAAATTTTCCTTGAGGGAGCATGCCCCCAGACTCCCTAGCTTGACATGCTTAGCACATGCAGTTGAGCATCACATGAAAGAGATAATCTCTGACTTGAACATCACATCAAATCAATAAAAAGTATAGTGTGCAAGACTACGACCTCCATTGCAGTCCATGGATAACCTGACCACTCAAATACCTCCAAAGTAAGTTGTGTTGAATGCAATTAAAGTAGTCTAATAATTGAGCATGGGAGCTATACTGTAGCATTAACTAAGCTGGAGCATTACTTATGGCATGTAGAAAAATGCTCAGAGTCTTTTTCCATCCATCCAGATAGTCAACCTACAAATGCTGTACCATCCATACTTGAAAGTATTTGTAAATCAGTTGAGTCAGAAGCAGACCCTCTCGATTAGGTTAATGTATAAACTTTGCCTGGGTAAAAAATTTTCCTGGCTACACCACTGGTATCCATGGTCAAATTAGCTATTTAGAACAATGACTACATTAGTGGGAAAAGCACACTAGCATGCAAAGTGTGCTGGGGTCTGAGGGCATGCCACCCATGAAATTTTGAAAATTAGGCCTTCTAAAGGTGAATCTGAGAGTGTTTTTAGCAGCTTTTCAGTGGAAAATAATGGAATTTCAGTTTAATCGAAACACTTTTCCATTAAATCAAGACTAATTGCAATATGCATTGAGTAGCTATCATGCATGCATGATAATCTTTTCATTTGTAGCTACCAAGCATTTAGATATAGCTAGCTATATACCAAAATGCATCAGCTTCTCTTCAACAGCCTCAATTGTCTATTTTACTGAGAAAAATGATGTTGTTGGATCCCACTGGAAGGTTGGAGTATAGATTATTTCACACATAATGAAGCTGAAAGATTGTGGAAAATGCTTACCCCAGCCTCAACATCAACAGATTCAAGGAAGACTCTCTTTATGTAAAACTAGACTATCATCTTCTAAATACCATCTGGGATTCATCAACATTGGGTGACTATGACTATAAACTACACAAGTTTGACTGTGATGATTTTGCAGTCTGCATGAAGGATACTGTTTCTAAATACTTCCATGATCAAACAAAGCCAGACAATAGGGGAAGCCTTTGTGGGATAATGTGTGGAAGGAACATGTATAGCTAAACAGAGGCAGAAACATGTATAGCTAATTAGTAGTGGTGTTGAACATCACAATTATTAGTATGCATGCTCCTTAGCCTAGTGACACTTTGTTAGCCTTAACACCAATAAAGTGTACTGAAAAGCAGAATGCAGTGAAGGGTACTAGTAGCTATTAGCTAGTCCACTGGAAATCCTTAGCAAAGTGCAACTATAATATTATTTGCATGTATGGAGTTTCTGAATTTGTTGTTGTGATAGTCAACTTATTTCTAGATCTGCTGGGTTATGAAGACTGATCTATAGAACTAGCTACAAATACCAGCACCACAACCCACAGTATGGGGTCATATCAGAAGGTAACTGGTACAGATTTTACATTCATAGACAAAACTTCCTTATAAATTTGTAAAATACCAAAAGACTACAGTTTGCTAAATGGCTGAGTTGGTAACTACATACATGTTATACTGAAGCTGATAACTCTAACCAATTAAACCAAATAACACTTTTTGAATAATGTAATAAATTCATTTTGAAATATAAAAACCACACTAATCACATCTTATACCCATAGTGGAAAACACTGCTAATCATCTGAATAAAACAAAACCCACAATTAAAACCTTTGTAACTAAAGATGCAGCCCACAATCGAAACCTTTTTTGAAGAACTCTTGAGGAAAAGGAAGCTATACACTCCTGGAACAGAGTTGAACAATAGGTATAGTTACATAGACATTATTTATGTTGGCAGTGATGCATAGTTCCTGAAATAAGTCTGCTATTCCTGAAATAAGTCTGCTTTTCCTGAAATAAGTCTGCTTTTGATACACAGAAGATTTAGGGTTTTATTGGCCAAGTACTAACTTAGAAAGGAAAGGGGGGGGGGGGGGCTACAGCCCCCTTAACCCCTCCCCCCTTAAATCTGCCCTTGATCATTTAAACTAAAGTTTATGGTGAGTAAAATGATGATGATGATTTTTTAAAGAAGCATGGATATATCCAGTTTACCAGATAATGCATTTTCAGTGCTTGTTTTCTTTTGAAAGACAGCTCTACATTTAAGGGAAACAAGAATTTATTACTGACTGTGACTGACTAGCTATCACATGACAGGAAATTTTGATGAAAGGATAAGTTGATGAATCTTGACTTTATCAGCTTTGACATATTAAATGTTGACAAAAATTAAGAAATCATATCTAAAAAAATATTATATACTTTTAAAGATATTAATGGACATTATTTTTATGAACTACAAGCTAACAAATTTACTATTTCATCAAAATTCTTGTTGTACCGTTACTGAAACCTATACTACTCAACAATGGATAAATTATTACATGCTTGATTTTTCGCAGCTAGATGTTAGTCAGCCCAACACATTTATTTTAGCAAACCGTAAGACGCAATTTTGCATCAAGGATTTCAATTTGTCTTATTTTTAGCACATAATTATGAAGTTGTATAAACAATGACTTCTGTGGTTTTGTTATCAGTGGTAGGTACACTGATAGCAAACTCATCAATAATTTTTGTACAATGCCCATTTGTTACAGTTGAAGTGAGTGTATTATGTAGACAAGCTGTTGCATATTGTCCTCCATATGTAAGGCTGTTAATGAGCAGAAAAAAGCTGAATGTAATAGTAATTTGAAACAGCCATACACTTTGCTTGCTGGTATCTGGGGTGTGCATTTTGTCATACACTTTGTAGCCTAATATAATTATTTGTATGTCGCTACCAGGCCACCCATTGGTGGAATTCATTATCAAATGTTCTTAAGGAAACAACTCTCAAACTTTTAAATTACTCCAAGTTACACTTTGTACATTTTAACTAATATTTCATGTGCTTTTACTGTGTTTGTGTTATTGTTGTTTTTGTATGTTATAGTTAAAGCACTGCCACACATGTGTACAGATAATACAGCATGAGAGGGTATCGAGAGGCTAATACAGTGGTAATGAGGTGAAGTCGAATATGTATTTGCCTTGAGACACCCCCGAGTGCTGTATTTTGCTTACACACAAGTATAGGCAGTGTTTTAAGAATTATATTGTACTTCCTGGTTGTCTTGTTTGGAGCAATTGGCTTGAGTACCCAAATCACTTCTGGTGACACTGTCAGTAAGCTGTCATACAATCTATTTGCAGCCATAGAATGAACTGGTAGGATTATAGTTTGGCTAGTTTTAGCATTTTACAGAGTCACACATGTGATCCTTTATGCTGTCTGTGTGGGGTTGTTACTTTTGACTTTTGGCAATCAGGCTATCAGTGAGTGTTCATGTAATACGTTTCTAGTTGTTGAACAAGCTGGTAGAACCAGTTTGGCTAGTTTTAGTGATTTACAATGTCACACGTGTAATCAATCATGCTGTCTGAATGGGATTGTTTTTGTAACATTCCTTACACAAATTTTCTGCATAACTACATGTATACTGTGTTTGCCTAAATGTATTGTACTTGCTCGATTGTTCACTGTATTAACTGCATAACCTGTACTGTATAGCTCATACAGTACAATTGTGCAGTTAATTGATACTGTATTGAAAATACAGTAGTGGTGGCACTTTGATCCTCCCACACATAATATAATATGTGACCAGATTTTATGTTCCAAATTGCACATCAGGCAAAATCAAACTAACACCACCAGTGGATAGATACACTATAATCATACTACCAGATTTGTCCCTCGCTACTATTCAAACTACTCGAGGGTGGTTTTAACAGACATCTTTTCTGGGTGGTGTAGAGAACTCAAATGGTGGTTTCAGACCTTGTGAAGGGCCTGGCTTAGCAAGAATCAGTGGTTTACTGGTGGATGGCCTGATAATGTTGGCCAAATGATTTTCTGTTGATTTTGCTGCATATCAGCCAATAAGATGCCAGCACAGCCCTGTAATCTCATGTATAGACTTCAATCATGGTCTGCCTCCATTTTGAAATCTATCTTTTACCCACCCTACCATCCCTTACCCTCCTCCCCTTTGTAATAGTCATGATACTGCTTCATTCGTCCATGCAACAGCTTGAATCTTCTATCTAATTTGGTGGGAAATTCTACAAGCAGTGTTACAAGTACTGATTCAGAAAGTATTTTGAAAGGTAACAGATTGATGCACATCTTCTGTAAATTTCATACACATGCTTGCCATCCTCGGCGATCTTTGCTGACTTGAATTCTTTACAACCGTTTATCTCAAAACTTCTATTATGCGATTTGGAATGTTTTTTTTTCTGAAATTCAGTCACATGTGGTGTACTATTGTGTTGCAATTGTAACTGTACTGGTTTTGTGTTTTTGTAGCCCAACATGGAGGAATGATTGTTGTGAATTTAAATAATACAGTATGATAGTACTGCAAAGTAGAGACCACAAAGTTGTAGAAGTGGTCCATGACAAACATCACTCAATACCAGCCTCACTTTTCCCTGATGATGATGAAATAGTACTGGTTAGGTGAAACTAAGTCCAGAAAAGCCTTCAGATCGACCAGAAATAATTTCAACAAGTTGCTACAATTTTTTATTATAATTATGAAACAATTTTTTTTACTGACTGACTGACTCACTGACTACCTGAATGACTGACTGACCAATGCCTTCACATTTTTCATGGATTTACTGTACCAGTGTCCTCCTTTGTGTTCCATTCATCTTGCAGGCTGACAGCGAAAGGTTTTGATTTGGCTGTAGCACATGATGGCTTCCCTTTGTTACAGAAATCATCCATATTTTTATAGTGGCTACTTTGATCACAGAGGTGTTTCCAAACATTTATTATTCTTAATGCTGTGTAGAGTTGGGCAATATACCGGTATTGTTAGTAATCTGTGATATTTAAGTCATACCAGTTTTGATACCGCCTGTTTTTTTTTTATACCGCCATATCGTCTGGGCACTCTGGCCTCTTTGTGGGCTCCATATTTAGAAGGGGGCAATTGGAAACAGTGGAAATGGAAACCGGAAACAGAAAGTGGAAATGGAAAACGGAAATGGTCAAAATCATCAAATAAAAGTACCCTAGAGTAAAACCTCTGTTTAGTGTCCACGCCTTAAAGACCACTGTATTATAAAGACCACCTCTGTACAAAGACCACATTATAATTAGTTCTCAAAGATGGCTAAGGTCACCTTTTATAAATATCACCTCTTTACAAAGACCATCTCTTCACATTGCAATAATAGCTAGGTTCCAAACATTCTATGTCAGACCACTTTATCACAACAGCTAAAAAGACTAGGATCTTCGTTGATTCAGTAGGTTGTAGTGTACTAGCTACATTGGGGTTACTTGCGTAGAATATTTTTGTATGACACATTCTGGTACCATAGTATTTATTATCTATGCTGGTACAAACTAAGCAATGATGGTATATGACTTGAGTGAAGTGTGGGCAAAGAGATGACATTAATATGAGTCATGAAATACATGTTTGAAGCTATACTACCATGTAATGAGGTGGTCTTTATCAAAGGTGACCACATAGTGGTCCTTAACCACCTTTGAGATCTAATTACAGTGTGGTCTTTGTACAGAGGTGGTCTTTATAAGAAGGAGGTCTTTAATTAAGAGGTGGCCACTAAACAAGGGTTTTACTCTAGGATACATTTATATGGCAATTTTACCATTTATTTTTTCCATTTCCACATTCCGTTTCCGGTTTCCATTTCCATTGTTTCCGATTGCCCTTTAGAAGGTAACCAGACATGTGACAATGTTTGTAGGTAGGTGCTGATATATATAGTCAGCTAACCAAACTATGTAATCATGTTTGTTTGTGATAATTTGTACCTGAGGTTTGCTGAGCTACCATGGGTATTTGGTGCTTTTGTTGAGGTAATTGGCAGTTACTTTAATACCAATGGCTTTTACATTAATACCGTGATATTTAGTAATACTGTGATATTTAGTAATACTGTGATACTTTTTATGGAAGGTATACCATTTGCTATTTTTCAATACCTCCCAGCACTAATGCTGTGTAATGGATTGAACATAGGTGACAACAAAGCATTATGGATGCATCCATTTTCAGGTGATAATTGGTAGCTGGGGCATGTGGTAAAATTTCTTTTGATGCAGAATGCATGGATTCATCAGTCATAGTCATAGTAATTTCATTTTACAGAAAATTTAACAAACAAAAGTTTAACAAAAACTAGAAATTCTCAACTAGAGTAGGGACCATGGTACATAGATAAAAAGCACAGAAACAAGTTGGAGTAGTGCATGATATTAAATCACAGTAAGAAGTGTTATATTCCTACTGTGCTCAAGATACCATAATGGAAATGCACAGTAGGGATATAACACTTTTTATTGTTTTACTGTAATTTAATATCGTGGACTACTCCAGCTTATTTCAGTACTATTTATCGATGTGCTATGGTCCCTACTTTAGTTGAAAATTCCAATTTTTTCTGTACTTGTAATAAATCATAATTATGCCCTACTTATCTTTGATGGCACAGTTCAGTAGTGATTAATAATAAGTTACAAAAGTTAACTGACATGTATGAAAATTTTACAAGCTAGCAGGTATCATTACAAAGTGCTGAAACAAGGGGATATGTAAACTTAATCCCTATATTAGACATTGCTAGTGTATATAGAGACTAAAATCAGGATTAAAATTACACATCACACTGAAAAAACAAAAGGGTAAAAATGACCCACCAGTGATGGGTTGTTTTGCTGCAATTCAAACAACCCAAGTTTTTGGTTGTAATAACCATTGATACATACAGTCAATTTCACATTGATCATATCAGTTGTTTTAACTTTAATGAAGTGGTCAGATCAACCCATTATAAATCATATCAAAATAACCTGAATTAAACACAGTTGAAACTACGACTTCATACTGGTCAATTCAACTTGGGAAAGGTCACTTTGATTGGTTCTTTATGGATTAAATTCACTGTAACATCTAGGTTGAATAGACCAGACTATAGTGGAAATTACCCACTAACCCTGGGTAATTTTACCTACAATTCAAACTACCATTTTTTGGGTAGCAACAACCATTGAAAAAGTTTGGTCATTTTGCCTTTTATGGAACCAGTTGTTTTAACTTTAATCGAATGGTCAACTTGACCTATTAATGACAGTGGTCAGAAGTACTACACATTGGTCAGTTTTCCTTCAAAGGAGTGATTTGACCAAACTGACTTGGGTCATTATATGGAATAATAACCTGAATAACTGCAGGTCATTTTACCCGCTATCAGGTAATTATGAACAGTTGACAACCAGTTTGAATTACTGTCAAAAGTTATTTTTACTTACATGTTTAATTTTACATGCACTACATTGTATTGATTTTACAGGTTCAACAGCTGCTTCAACCAGAGATTACAATCAATCACTTAATAATAATATTGTGTAACTTTACATGTAAACGATCACAAGCTGTTACTATATACATTAAACCAAAATAATTACATTATCATTATTACATTGTAAAGAAAAGATTGTCAGTTAATTTGTCTTACTCAACAGCAGCGTACGTTTTATGTCTGAAGTGACACTCAAATATGTTGCAGATTTCGCCGCACGATCTGGCTGTTGCAATATGAAATATTGAAAAAAGAAATATATCCACTTTGCTCCATCAGGGTATTTTAGATGAAGGCAGTAGTATAATGAAAACACAAATAAAGCAGTTTCAATTGTAGTGATTTTAGAAACCTCCTTCTGTTCACATACTATTGAATACTTGGTTGAAGAGTCGCTTATTACAGCAGCAAACCAAGGCTGACTTCGTGGTGGAGCTTTTCTGCATATACTTGTAGAACTCTGTGTTGCCTATATATTAAAAGAGAACAGAGAATTTAAACATGCAACAAACAGTAATATTATTTGAACTAAGAGACTATAGTAGCTGTAACCTAGTGTGTGGGCTTGCACACTAAATGACTTAGTTATAACGTGTGACAAAAAAATGCAAATGTGAGTATATCTTGTTCAAACACTTCACACTTCCACTGGTAAGAGATTTGTTGATAGGCAATGAAAAGATAAATTGGGTGTTTTATCCTAAGAGTTGACTGAGGTGTCGATTGGCTGATTGCTCATGCAACATATTCACTTAAGTTATTGACTTACACTATGCTCCTCATACAAGTAACACAAAGGGTCATCTCCTTTTCCCAGCACAGCAGCTAGTACATTCAATGCTGCCACTTGTATTGATACATCATCTATAGTTCAAAAAGATATGAATTAACCCTATTGTCATGAACCAGTTAACTAACCTTCATCATCATAAACCATGTTTTTCATTAAAGTAGAAAGAACCTTTTTCCTGCTATTCTTCGCATATTGTAAAATAGCTGGAACATATTCTGTCCATGTGGAAATAAAAGATGATTTAATGTCTGCAATATTCATAATAAGCCCCATTTCTTGTACCACCTAGGGAAATATTTCAATGAGCAAGCTAGAGTAAAACATTTTACTAACCATGGATGGTCGTTTCAAAGCTGGGTACTTCTCATATATCTCAGAAACACAGGTGATATCATTGAGAATAAAATCTCTGCGAGTTGGATAGGTCAGCTTCATCAGTTCACTGAGCAAGGTATCCCGCGGCCTTTCCTTTTCCATTTCGGTTTTCATACTCTGTACATGGTCATCGATGCTGCCATCATTGTGGTGATCAGCACTGCACAGCATGGTAGTTGCTGTTGTAGTTACTGGGTAGCGGCTTAATAATACTACTTGTTTTTTTGGCCTTTTTGCAACTGGGGATTCTTCTACTTCCACTCCCTTTCTACGATCGCGTTTGATCACATTTCTTATTCTCTCAACAAGCCTGTCACTCCAAGATTGCTGAAAGTATCAAATTAAATCAAAATCACATTACAGCAATAAAACTTACATATCCATTTCCTAATTCATCTTTCGTTGATGGGAACTTCAAAATGAGTTTTTTTGCAACCTCATCACATTGTTGTCTACTTGGTTTTTGTGACACAGAAAACAATGAATTTGCCAAAACTCGTACAATTTCATTCCTAGTGCTATCTGTAATGCACTTGTTTTTGATGGACTTCATTACTTCAGGCCTCCAATTATCTGGAATCACTAAAGATACAACAGTAGCAGTTACTGGACCCCCCAGTGCGTGTAGAAGAAGAAGAGGTGCTCCTTGACACATTGGTCCCAACTTGCACATCAGTGTGACCGCTGTGATCACTTCCACCAGAGGTAGTTGCAGCTTCCAATATAGGCGTTGATAACTGCAATGCATTAAATAATACGTATATGCTAAATCTGTAGGATATAAGCATACCTTCGATGATGGTAAGTACCGAACAATCCTTTTAGCAAGGCCAATTGGTGGTATCATCACTTTCACCTCTTCTTCAGTTAAGGAAAGAAATTCCCTTCCATCTATGTAGTTATCTATTAAACCATTCTGTAATTAAACGATCTAGTTATCAGCAAAGCTTATCCATCTTTAAAGATGTTGCAGTAGTTTTGAGGAATCCTCAGTTTATCTCGTAAGAAAATCGCAACATCCTCTTTTGTCATCACCTCAGTAACTTCTTCAACCTAGACAGAATCAAAATCAAACACATGCATATCACAAACTATATATATATATATATATATATATGTATCTATGCCACCACTGAATGTTCGAACTATCGCCACGTGCGGCCGCTAAGACGAGGCTTCAGCCTAGCTAGCTCACCTGAGTTTCATCATCATCTTCATCCGCACTGTATTCCAATGGTCCATGGTAGTCACGGTAATCTAACTCTTGGCTTGGAAGTAGCTCTTGACCAGCCATATCGACAAAGAACTGAGCGGAAAGAAGCAATCGAAAACTTCTGCTGACTAAGAGTGAAATAACACTTTCTACACCGTGCATCGCACAAAAATTAAGTGTCATACGTCGCGCATGCGCAAATGTGGTCTGAAGATGAGCAAAGACGACTGTATATAGTAGCTATTCGTGAAATCCACTCGTCTCCAGAGACATACGTTGGTTTCGAAGTTTATCTTCACCCAATTTGAAGCAAGTTGTAGAATACTGTATGCATGCAATATTGGACTGTGCAAACCAAGTTAAATCGATAGCTAGCTACTCAGAACGATGGCGCTATGCAGAAACGGCACCAATTTCAAATGTCCATTGTGCTCATTTAATCATTTTACAGTGAAAGATATCCTTTCACATATCCGTGCATATCATTCTAATGAGCCAAACTTCTGTGTGACGTGCGGATTGGATGGCTGTTCAACTACCTCGAGAACATTTTCTGGATTATATTCCCATATTTATCGCCATCACCGTGAATATATTGATAAACGAGGAAGCTGTAACGCTGATAATGATGACATCGTGGAATCGACTTCAAATCAAGGAAAGACACAAGCACAAGATGTTGCGGCAGATTCCACTTCAAGATCTTTTGATGAACCTCTCACTAACATTAATGACCAAGGTATGTATAACAATTAATTTGATAACTACACCATTTTAAATTTTCCATTGCAATTAGGAGTGGAACTGACAGCTGACATAGAGTTTTTAACGGGACATGACCGAGAAGCTATCAAACGTTCAAGTGCACTTCTGCTGTTAAAGTTAAAAGAACATCACCGACTATCACAAGCTGCAATTGACGATGTAGTAGAGGGATTTAGAGGGCTATTTACCTCCACAATGGAATATGTAAAGGCTGCCCTAAGGAGTAAACTTGCTGATATAGGATTTAACCCATGTGATATTAATGCTATGGATGAGGTTTTCAATGATATTGAGGAGCCATTCAGTGGTTTAGCAACTGAGTACCAGCAAAATGCATATTATTTGAATCAGTTTCATTTAGTGGTATGTTTGACAACATGCATGCTTATATAGATGTTAATAAATAAATCCCCTTGTTTCCACATGCCAGATGGCATGTAACTAATGTGTAGCATCGATATAGTGCTGTTAAAATTTCAATAATAAAATGTTATGAAGTCAATACAGTTAGTATATGCAAACTGCTCCTATAACATGGTGTACCCCAAGAGTTCCTAATTTTTACAGAGTTTAAGTAAAATGCATCCAGGGAAAGCATTGTGGCTACTGCCTTAAACATTAAAGCTTGACCTTTACCCACAAATATCAAAGCTTTCATGATCAACTGTTCTGTCTTTATCACCACAAAGGTATTAATTTGATCAAAGATGAACCCAGCATAGCCTGTTTATACACACTATATCCTGGCAGTTGTCATCCTTGTATGTAAACATTATCAACTCATGACTAGAAGTGCAAGGTCTCTGAAATTACTAACAAATTATGGTTGGAATGTTGAGCTCTGTTGCCTAAGTATCTGGATTTGATGTAAGATTAAGTTCTTCATTTTCCAGTGTACGCATTAATGGGCTCCACTGCATGTATGATATTCATAAGAGCTGCCATTATAATTTCATATGATTATATTGTAGAAACCAGAAGAGATTTTAGTTGGTGATCCACATTATGTTCCCCAATTTTCTGGATCTAAGAGACGGCTGGTTGAAAAGCAAGACTCCTATCAATATGTTCCATTGTTAGCATCACTTAAAGCTATGCTACATGATTTATCAGTTCGAGAACAAGTACAGCAATTGCCTGAACGGCTTAATGGTGACAAAATTAAAGATTTTTGTGATGGTACTAGATTTAAAACCCACCCATTGTTTTCTCAAGATCCTTGTGCTCTACAGATAGTTGCACACTTTGATGAGCTAGAAGTGTGCAACCCACTGGGGTCACATGTTAAATCAAACAAAGTGGGTGTAGTGTCATATACACTTGGCAATATACATCCAAAATATCGGTCAAAATTGAAGCTAACACAACTAGCAATTGTTGCTACTATTCCTGTTATTGAGGCACATGGGATTCATACTATAATGAAGCCTTTTATACATGATCTTAATATTCTAGCAACAGAAGGAATTGTGATGCCCATTGATGGAGTGAATCAAGTCTTTAAAGGAGCTCTGTTGGTTTTTTTAGCAGACAATTTAGCGAGTAATGATCTTGGTGGGTTTAAAAAGTCATTTTCATTTTCATATCGCTGTTGTCATACTTGCTTAGTAACACAAACATCTTTATCTTTCAATTTCTATTCTGAAGCATATAAAAAAGAGATGAATTAATCCATAAGAGACAGTTAAAACGTCTACAAAATGATATCGGTGGCCATTTTTCTAAAACTTATGGAGTCAATAAAAGATCTTCTTTAATGGATGTGAAGCAATATTCCATGTTTGGATATGGACTGCCTCATGACTTAATGCATGATTTAATTATTGGAGGGATTGGCACCACATGAGATTAAGCTCATGCTATTGTATTACACATCTAATCATATGTTTACACTGCAAAAGTTCAATGAAAGATTAATCAACTTTAATTTTGGATACTCAGAAAAGGACAAGCCACTTCCTATCCTTAGTACTACGCTTAAGACTGAGAAAAAAATCCGTGCATCTGCATCACAAATGTTACTACTTGTACGGATAATGCCATTTCTAGTTGCTGATAAAACACCAGAAGATGAGGAGCACTGGAATTGCTTCAGGCTTTTGAGAAAAATTTTTGACATTGTTCTATCCCCTGTTATCACTGAAAATTTTTGTTCGTCATTGAAATTATTGATCAGAGATCACCACTTAAAATTTGTGCAGTTGTACAGTGCATCATCTTACATTCCCAAGATGCACTTTTTAATTCATTATCCAGAGCAAATGTTAAGTCTTGGTCCAATGCTAAATACATGGACTATGCGATATGAAGCAAAACTTCGTTTTTACAAACAAGCTTCTCAACTTTCAAATTTTAAAAACATAGCCCTCAGCTTGGCTAATCGACACCAAAATTGGATGTGCTATGAAATGGCTTCAGGGAATTTGATTGTGAACCAGTTAGAGTGTGGTCCACTTGAGAGCAACGGGCTTGTTCAAGATGAAAATGAGAATTTAAAGGAACAGTTACAACATATAATTCCTCAAATTAAACCAGAAGTAACAATTTGTCGACCAAAGTGGATTAAAATGGAAGGTATTCTTTATAAACCAAACAATGCCTATTTGATAATTGACACAGATGGACTAGATCCAGTATTTGGAGAAATAATGGACATTTTGGTGGTCAGCAACAACATTGTTATCTTTCAGGTTAATAAGTGCCAGACATTGTACTTCTGCACTCATCATCATGCATATGCAGTGAAAGCAACATTTGAGCAACTTTTGTATTGTAATTTATTATGCTGTAATGTTTACCATGCACACACACTTAGTGATGGAGTGAGTTACATATCTTTGAAGTATGCATTGTGAAATCACATTAATAATTGAATTTGTTTACACCATTAACTATTAGTTAAAACAGGGTTGATTTAGCTGACATCTTGTAACTCCAACTCTTTAGTGGTATTTACTATTTGCCACTTTATAATTATAAATATGTAATTGGTTATACAATTGGGTAAAAAGCATTTAGCTGGTGTCTTTCACTTTAACCCTTTATTGGCATTTACAGCATGATGGTAGTAAAACTGACCACATCAACTTATTATTCAACTTTTTTACATAATGGCAAATTCCGCCACACATGCAAGGTAGTTTTAACTGTAAAAGTTTAATGACTGCCTTTCTGCATTTTAACCTATGCAAGATTCAAGCAAATAACAGTTGCAGTTTATTTTACCCATTCACAATGGTTTTAATCAAAGATCACCATTTGAAATTCATAACATGTATGGTGCATCATCATATTATGTCCCCAAATGTACATTATCCTGAACATGTTTCAAGTCTTGGTTCAACGCTAAATATACAACTTCATGTCTTATTGCACATGCATGTATACATGCATGTGCAATAAGACATGAAGTTTCTTTAGAAACTAAGCAATTAAGTATTTAAACTGTTGAATTCACTTGTGCATTCTAAGTGCTGCACACTTAGAATGGCTAATAGGCACCAATAATGAATGTGTAAAGATGATATTGCTCTGATTTCTGACCAGCTTGAGTGTGGCCCATTTAGCAGACATGGCAGCACTAGACTAGTTCAAGATGAAAGTGGGAAATATTGCAGCTTGTTATTTCCAAAATTAATTCTGAAGCCAGGGTATCTGTCAACCAATTACACTTATTTGGTTTTAGAGACAGATAGGACTGCATCCAGAGTTTGGACAAATTAATAATAGACATTTTAGTTCCTGCAATTACTTTGTTGCTGTTCAGATATTAAAGTACTGGACTTTTGTGCTTTTCTGAACATTATTTGCAGACCAAATTACTTGTGAACAACTATCGTTGATTGAATTATTGTGTTATGATGTAAACCATGCACACACATGTATGGATGGACTGTGTTATTATATTAATCATTACTTTGCACCTATTAATTAACCCTTCACTTGTATTATATGCTTGCACAGCTTTAAACTTTGTGCAAATTTGATTGAAAATTATATGCTGAGACAAAATTACCATACAGTGGTTGATTTAGCAGCTACACAATTGTCAAAATGACTTTTGTTATGTCACTTTAACTTTGCAGTAGTATAATATGACCTTTAATAGTCAAACTAACCACTCTGAGTTGATTCAACAGGTGATGCTGTTGGTATATTCAACCATCTAAGGTTGATTTAACTAAACTAGTTATTTCTACCCCTGTTAGTTATATTAACCACTTTACGGTCTTTTTAACCTCTATTGTGCCTGGGTAAAGTGACCCAGTGAGGTCAATTCTACCTATTTGTTTTTTCAGTGCAGGTGATGATCTCCCTTGCTTCAGTAATCTTTGTTGTATGTCTCCTACTAGGCTATAAAATTCAATATCATCCTTACACTAGCAGCTATAATTGGTTTTTGTTGGTATCAGTTCTAGTGGATTTCCATACTACTACTTTAATGATATGTACACAGAAAATATTATATGTGTAGTGCTTGTTGTCATGTGAGCTTTTTGATGTTTGTGTTGTCATGATGTTATTATTACAGAAGTCAGAATGTGATCAACTACTAACAGCAGCTGGAGCCGGTGATGTTGTTACTGTGGAGAGATTAATACACACCAGATACATTGATGTGAACACTACTGACTGGGTTAGTACATTTTATGATGTAGTGTCAGTGTGTGACTGATAGTAGTAGTGAGGGTTGTACATGTAGTGAATGTGTGATGTTTACCAGTAGTAGGTGATGGAACAATGATGGTTTTAGATATTTTAACATAATTGGGAAATAAATTTGTAAATTCATGTGATGAAACAAGTTGCAATGAACTTTTATGTGTATTATAGAATTAGAGGTGTTAAAGTCTAAGTGCTGTAAATTTAATCACCATAATAATGTGAAAATAGTTTAGTTAACAGTTCACTACAGTTTATTAAGTTTATATACTACACTATAGTCAGTTCATGTCTCTAAATAACTTTTGTTACATACGCCAGCTGTCAAACCAATATGGAGTGATGGTAATGCCAGAACTGTTTGTCAATACAGTGTATTATATGAATAAGAACAAGTAATGAAGCTTTAAACATATCTCATACATTTAGTGTGGATGTGTAAACATAATAACACATGTTACAAAAATATTGATAGCGAACACATGTACATGTTCGCACTCTTTGATATTATTGGTTTTGGTAGGTGTCAGGCTTAAATAATTGTTCAAGGTGATAGGAAAATTAAGCAACTAAATATTGACAGACTTAATATTCTGTATACAGTTATACATAATGATGTTTGCACTTCTGATAAATTTACATTGCTGGTTTATAAACTATTACCATATTTAATTTGTTAATGAAACATCTTCAACAGTAGCCAGACTTGAGTAGTGCCACAATTCATATTGAAAAAGTACATGAAAAAATTTGGAATTTTCAAGAAGAGTAGGGACCATAACACATCGATAAAAAGTACTGAAACAGGTTGGAGTAGTCCATGCAGTAAAACAATAAGAAGTGTTATATCCCTACTGTGTTCAAGATACCATAACGGAAATTCACAGTAGGGATAGCTACAACACTTCTTATTGTTTTACTGTGATTTAATATCATGGACTACTCCAACTTGTTTCAGTACTTTTTATCCATGTGCTATGGTCCCTACTCTAGTTGAAAATTCCAATTTCTTTCATGTACTTGTTTGTTAACTTTTTTTGTAAATAATTTTATTATAACTGGTGAACCTACTCATACTGCATCTGAAATGGCACAGCGCACCCCAGCTATATGAATTATTGTCTGAAAAGTGAAGTATCAATTACACTTCATTGTCAGCTATGTTCAACCCGTTACACGGCATTTTGAATCTAGACCTGTTCTGAGAGCACCTCTACAATCCACGCATACCAAAGAAATGCCCCAATTTTATTAATTATCATCTGAAAAGTGAAGTGTCCATTACGCTTCACTGTCGGCCATGTTCAACCCATTACGCAGCAATACGAATCAAGAACTGTTTGAAAAGCACATCTGCAATCAAAATAGCCACTATGAAAAATACGGACAATTTACGTTTCGAAGGGAAGCCATCACATGCTATCGCCAAATCGATACCATTCCCTGTCAGCAAAGATGAATGGGACACAAAGGAGGACACTGGTAAGTCCATGAAGAATGTATTGTACGTACTGCGGTATGCCAAAAGGCATCTTTGGGGCCAAAGTAACATCGAGCAGTGAAAAAATCAAGCCTGTAGCCTTAGTCATTATCAAGTTACGCTTGTCTGAAGGCATCAGTCAATCAGTTACTTACTCAGTCAGTCAGTAGAAAATTCCATCGAATAAAACTTTTTTAAAATTCCGTAGCAACTTGTTAAAAGTGTTTTGGGTCGATCTGAAGGCTTGTTTGGGATTAATTTTACATCACCAATACTGCCTCATCGTTATCAGAGAAAATTTAGGCTGCATGGTTTGGGGATGATGTTATTTTGTGGGCCATGCCTACTCCTTTGTGATCCCTACTATACAGTTACTATCGTACTGTATGATTACTGTATGAGCTAAAACATTGTTTTTGAGTAGTGCATGGTTGAATGTGAATAGTTACCACACTAAATGACACAATGTTTAACCACATCTAAATAGTATGTCTAAAAGATCATAATATTATTCAGCCACAGAGAATTAAGAAACATTTCTACAGATTATGTTGAAGTTGTTTTGTTGTTCACACATAACATATACTTGGTTATTTGGATGATCCAAATATGGTGTGTTATAATTGATGAAGATCATGTTATTTGTATATTATTACAGGAGGGAAGGACTGCTTTACATCGTGCTGCTTTTTGGGGCAGGGTTCTAGCAATAGAAACACTGATCAGATTAGGAGCAGATGTGAATGCACATGATAAGGTTAGTTAGTATGTGTGTGATGAAATAAGTTGAAGTGTTAGTGTTACTAGTAAGAAACACAATTCAATGTAGTAAGACACAACTATCCTACCAGTGTGTTGGTGTGTAGTGTAGTAGAGGTCTGGTGTGGTGTGAAGGATCATGTGATCCATGCACTAGTTACACTATAGTCTGTTCATGTTCACCTAGTCCCTTATTTCCCCCTAAATATAACTCTTGTTACATGGGCCAGCTGTTAACTCATTTAGGATTGATGTAAAGCCATTTAAATGTCAGAAATGTTTGTCAGTAAAGTGCTTTGATACATATGAACAAGAACAAGTGAGTGATCTGACTATATAAATATCTCATACATTTAGGACAATTTAGGCTTGTGCACAAGAGTGAAAATACGCCTTTGTCCAATACAAAACTATTGATAGTGAACACAATCAACACATGTACATGTTCACCTCTTTGATGTTACTAGTTTTAGTGGGTGCCAGGTGTGTTGGAGTAGTACTGTTTATTGTATTGGCAAAATGATTGATAACTGTTTGATGTATATATATATATAGTAGGTAAAGACACACAGGACACAAATACTGTATAGCTTACATAAGTAATATTTTGTACATTTTGAAGATACAAAGATGGTGTCTTGTTATTGATGAAATGATATCATTTGACTTGTAGCTTCATTGATTGTAGGCATGAGGTTCAATACCTTGGGTATGAGAGTGTTGAGATGTGTACTGGTAATGAACCTCATCATGTTTTGAATACATAATTAATACTCATGCAAGGTGTTTTCATGCTCTTTTATCTGTTCATTTTAAAATGCTACATATGATGAGAATGAAAAGTGTGCATTGTGAACTAATAAGAACATCACCATATAATTCCATGTTGTTAGTTTAACAAAGCTTATGATAATATGCCAAAACCAGACAAAATCTGATCAAATTGCACAGGCTAGCACTATTTATAATAATACAATAAATATCACTAACCTGTTTATAATTTAAGCGATTATCACTAAGTCAGGTTTTCCAGCATTTGAGCAAGTGCGCATGGGCATACAAGCACGAGGTCACTGTTTCAAGGCGTACAAAAGTAGCAACACGCGACTCCAACCTATATAATCCCTCTCCTTACTGTTTCTCTTTATTAGCAGTGCTATTATCACATTGAAGAATCGTCTACAATGCTTGTTATTGACATTCCAAAAGTATGCAATTGCATCATCTAATCGTGCAATAGTGCGCGAGAGACCGGTTATCCTTGTTCCCATTCACTTAAGGGCATGCCTACTACAGGATAAGCACAGGAATTACTAAAATGGTCAACTGAAGTTTCAGAGCATTTAGAATGTGATGCTACGTGCGTTTATAATCGAAACCGCCATATGGTGGTTGTGGCAGTGAGAGGGTTAAGTAGTGACAAAATTGATATTAAAATTACTGTATGAGTTTAAACATTATTTTGAGTATTGAGTATACGTAGTGGTCAAGTTTGAATAGTTACCACACTAAATACCATGGTGTGTAACCACATCTATATAGAGTATGTGTAAAAGGTCATAATATTATTCAGAGAATTAAGAGACTTTGCTAAGTGTACAAATGTTGAAGTTGATTTGTTGTTCACACATAACATATACTTGGTTATTTGAATGATCCAAATATGGTGTGTTGTAATTGATGAAGTCATATCATGTACTTGTATATTATTACAGGACGGAAGGACTGTTTTACATCTTGCTGCTATGGAGGGACAAGTTCAAGCAATAGAAATGTTGATCAGATTACAAGCAGATGCACTTGATAGGGTTAGATAGTATGTGTGTCAGTTATGAAATAAGTTGAAGTGTTAGTGTTACTAGTAAGAAACACAATTCAATGTAGTAAGACACAACTATCCTACTAGTGTGTTGGTGTGTAGTGTAGTAAAGGTGTGGTGTGGTGTGAAGATCATATTATGATCCATACACTAGTTTATATTACACTATAGTCTGTTCATGTTCACCTAGTCCCTTATTTCCTCCTAAATATAACTCTTGTTACATGGGCCAGCTGTTAAATCATTTAGGATTGATGTAGATGTCAGAAATGTTTGTCAGTAAAGTGCTTTGATATATATGAACAAGAACAAGTGAGTGATCAGACTTTATAAATATCTCATACATTTAGGACAATTTAGGTGTGTGCACAAGAGTGAAAGTACACCTTTGTCCAATACAAAACTATTGATAGTGAACACAATCAACACATGTACATGTTCACCTCTTTGATGTTACTAGTTTTAGTGGGTACCAGGTGTGTTGGAGTAGTACTGTTTATTGCATTGGCGAAATGCTTGATAACTGTTTTATGTATATATATAGTAGGTAAAGACACACAGGACACAAAATACTGTATAGCTTACATAAGTAATATTTTGTACATTTTGAAGATACAAAGATGGTGTGTTGTTATTGATGAAATGATATCATGTGACTTGTAGTTTCATTGATTGTAGGCATGAGGTTCAATACCTCAGGTATGAGAGTGTTGAGATGTGTACTGGTAATGAACCTTATCATGTTTTGAATACATAATTAATACTCATACAAGGTGTTTTCATGCTCTTTTACCTGTTCATTTTAAAATACTACATATGATGAGAATGAAAAGTGTGCATTGTGAACTAATGAGAATGTCACCATATAATTCCATGTTGTTAGTTTAACAAAGCTTATGATAATATGCCAAAACCAGACAAAATCTGATCAAATTGCATACATATCTGACCATAATGCAATTTGTTCAGACACAGTGTCTCATCAAAGCACAATGAGGGACCCTGAGGGAGCCTAAACACTAAGCTACGTATGTAGCATGTCTGTTGATTGTATGAACAACAATAGTCACTTGGTTGCTAGGAGATAGTATACATTCTTACAACCCAAGTTAGTGACCACAAATTTACAATTGCCAAACCTCTGGTGTAATGTAATCACAATACAGCTGCATCAAGGCATGTGACATAAATCCAGTATAACTGTTATGCAATAAAATTATAGTGAACACAGTAGACATCTACATGTTATGTCAATGTAGGCAACTGTCCGGCCAATTCTGGTTTGTAAGGACATTGTGGCAGGCAACAGAAATTTCTTATCTTAAGTTGTAGCATAATCTGCTAAAAAGTTTGCTTATATCTGATTACTACTGTCGCTCTTCAAACACTTATTAAATTGGTCTGGTGACATTATGACTAAATACCATTTCTATGGAATGTAGGATTGTGTGCAGTATAGCTGTGGCAACAGTCATTTCCATAGATACTTAATATTTTATTATGCTACTGCTGGGACTATACATATAGCACAGCTGGCACAAGTGACAGGTTATTATACTCATTAGTCGCTGCTACTGTTCCTTAGCAACAGTGGCTCTTCATTACCAAACAAAGATAAAACTCACAAATACATGCATTTATACTGATTGCTCATACACATAACATTACTAATTGTGTAGTGTAGTAGAGGTGTAGTGTGGTGTAAAGGATGATTTGACTCATACACTAGGTTATACTACACTGTGGTGTGAGTGCATGTACACCTAGTCCCTAAATAGTTACATGAACCAGCTGCCAAACCTTTTAGGAGTTCTGAAAAGCCCTTTAAGTTTGTCAACAAAGTGCTTTGATATGTGTACGAACAAGTTAGTGATGTGATTGAGGCTTTATAAAAATATCCTATACATTTAGTATGGACAACTCAGGTGTGCAAAACTATTGATAGTGAACACACATACATGTTCACTCTCTTTGATATTATTAGTTTTGGTGGGTGTCAGGAGTGTTGCAGTATTCCTGTTCATTGTATTTGCAAATTGCTTAAATAAATGTTCAATGTGCTGGGCAAAGCCACAAATTATTGACATATTTTGCATATGGTTATACATAATTTTGCAATCCTGTAAATTTCTTTTCAATACATTGCTGGTTTATAAACTATTACCATATTTATTTTGTTAATGCAGCACTTCAATAGTAGCCCTACTTAACCCACTCGCTGCCAAATTTGTAGAGGCTCCAATCTACTGTTTCTAAACTGCTATAACTTACACACCATACCATATAATCCTATAAAACGACCTATCAATTTACTCGCTATAGAACAAGGAATTAGATTATGAAGTTGTTGTTTACACAAGAGCAACCACAAATCCATTATATAAATTTAAAGTACGAAAATTGATCTAAGTGAAACCAAATGTGAAATTTCACTAATTTACAGGCTAGCACTATTTATAATAATACAATAAATATCACTAACCTGTTTATAATTTAAGCGATTATCACTAAGTCAGGTTTTCCAGCATTTGAGCAAGTGTGCATGGGCGTACAAGCACGAGGTCACTGTTTCGAGGCATACAAAAGTAGCAACATGCCACTCCAACCTATATAATCCCTCTCCTTACTGTTTCTCTTTATTAGCAGTGATATTATCACATCAAAGAATCATCTACAATGTTTGTTATTGACATTCCGAAAGTATGCAATTGCATCATCTAACCGTGCAATAGTGCGCGAGAGACCGGTTATCCTTGTTCCCATTCACTTAAGGGCATGCCTACTACAGGATAAGCACAGGAATTACTAAAATGGTCAACTGAAGTTTCAGAGCATTTAGAATGTGATGCTACGGGCGTTTATAATCGAAACCACCATATGGCGGTTGTGGCGGTGAGAGGGTTAAGTAGTGCCACAATTGATATTAAAATTACTGTATGAGCTTAAACATTATTTTGAGTATTGAGTATACGTAGTGGTCAAGTTTGAATAGTTACCACACTAAATGCCATGGTGTGTAACCACATCTATATACAGTATGTCTAAAAGGTCATAATATTATTCAGAGAATTAAGAGACTTTGCTATGTGTAGAAATGTTGAAGTTGTTTTGTTGTTCACACATAACATATACTTGGTTATTTGAATGATCCAAATATGGTGTGTTATAATTGATGAAGTCATATCATGTTACTTGTATATTATTACAGGAGGGAAGGACTGCTTTATATCATGCTGCTATGATGGGACAAGTTCAAGGAATAGAAACACTGATCAGAGTAGGAGCAGGTGTGAATGCAAGTGATTGGGTTAGTTAGTATGTGTGTCAGTGATAAAATAAGTTGAAGTGTTAGTGTTACTAGTAAGAAACACAATTCAATGTAGTAAGACACAACTATCCTACTAGTGTGTTGGTGTGTAGTGTAGTAGAGGTGTGGTGTGGTGTGAAGATCATATGATCCATACGCTAGTTTGTATTACACTATAGTCTGTTCATATTCACTTAGTCCCTTACATGGGCCAACTGTTAAATCATTTAGGATTGATGTAAAGCCATTTAAATGTCAGAAATGTTTGTCGGTAAAGTGCTTTGATATATATGAACAAGAACAAGCGAGTGATCAGACTTTATAAATATTTCATACATTTAGGACAATTTAGGTGTGTGTGCACAAGAGTGAAAATACGCCTTTGTCCAATACAAAACTATTGATAGTAAACACAATCAACACATGTACATGTTCACCTCTTTGATGTTACTAGTTTTAGTGGGTACCAGGTGTGTTGGAGTAGTACTGTTTATTGCATTGGCAAAATGATTGATAACTATTTGATGTATATATATAGTAGGTAAAGACACACAGGACACAAAATGCTGTATAGCTTACATAAGTAATATTTTGTACATTTTGAAGATACAAAGATGGTGTGTTGTTATTGATGAAATGATATCATGTGACTTGTAGCTTCATTGATTGTAGGCATGAGGTTCAATACCTTGGGTATGAGAGTGTTGAGATGTGTACTGGTAATGAACCTTATCATGTTTTGAATACATAATTAATACTCATGCAAGGTGTTTTCATGCTCTTTTACCTGTTCATTTTAAAATGCTACAAATGATGAGAATGAAAAGTGTGCATTGTGCACTAGTGAGAACCTCACCATACAATTCCATGTTGTTAGTTTAACAAAGCTTATGATAACATGCCAAAAGCAGACAAAATCTGATCAAATTGCATAAATATCTGACCATAATGCAATTTGTCCAGACACAGTGTCTCATCAAAGCACAAGGAGGGACCCTGAGGGAGCCTAAACACTAAGCTACGTATGTAGCATGTCTGTTGATTGTATGACCAACAATAGTCACTTGGTTGCTAGGAGATAGTATAGATTCTTACAACCCAAGTGAGTGACCACAAATTTACAATTGCCAAACCTCTGGTGTAATGTAATCACAATACAGCTGCATTAAGGCATGTGACATAAATCCAGTATAACTGTTACGCTATAAAATTATAGTGATAACAGTAGACATGTACATGTTCAGTCAATGTAGGCAACTGTCCGGCCAATTCTGGTTTGTAAGGACATTGTGGCAGGCAACAGAAATTTCTTATCTTAAGCTGTGGTATAATCTGCTAAAAAAGTTTGCTTATAACTGATTACTACTGTCACTCTTCAAACACTTATTGAATTGGTCTGGTGACATTATGACTAATTACCATTTCTAGGGAATGTAAGGGTGTGTGCAGTATAGCTGTGTCAACAGTCATAGATACTTAATAATTTATTATGCTACTGCTGGGACTATACATATAGCACAGCTGGCACAAGTGACAGGTTATTATACTCATTAGTCACTACTATTGTTCCTTAGCAACAGTGGCTCTTCATTACCAAACAAAAATAAAACCCACTAATACATGCATTTATACTGATTGCTCGCACACATAACATTCATACTAATTGTGTAGTGTAGTAGAGGTGTAGTGTGGTGTAAAGGATAATTTGACTCATACACCAGGTTATACTACACTGTGGTGTGAGTGCATGTACACCTAGTCTCTAAATAGTTACATGAGCCAGCTGCCAAACCTTTTAGGAGTTCTGAAAATCCCGTTAAGTTTGTCAATGAAGTGCTTTGATAAGAGTACGAACAAGTTAGTGATGTGATTGAAGCTTTATAAAACTATCCTATACATTTAGTATGGACAACTCAGGTGTGCAAAACTATTGATAGTGAACACACGTACATGTTCACTCTCTTTGATATTATTGGTTTTGGTGGGTGTCAGGAGTGTTGCAGTATTGCTGTTTATTGTATTTGCAAATTGCTTAAATAAATGTTCAATGTGCTGGGCAAAGCCACAAATTATTGACATATTTTGTATATGGTTATACATAATTTTGCAATGCTGTAAATTTCTTTTCAATACATTGCTGGTTTATAAACTACAAGTACACGAAAAAATTTGGAATTTTCAACTAGAGTAGGGACCATAGCACATCGATAAAAAGTACAGAAACAAGTTGGAGTAGTCCATGACATTAAATCACTGCAAAACACTAAGATGTGTTATGTCTCTACTGTGCATTTCTGTCATGGTATCTTGAGCACAGTAGGAATATAACACTTCTTATTGTATTACAGTGATTTAATATCATGGACTACTCCAACTTGTTTCAGTACTTTTTATCGATGTGCTATGGTCACTACTCTAGTTGAAAATTCCAAATTTTTTCGTGTACTTGTTTGTTAACTTTTTTTGTAAATAATTTTATTATGATTGGTGAACCCATGCATACCGCATCTGAAAGGCACTGCGCGCCCCAGCTATATCAATCTAATCAAAAACAGCCAAGCTGTAAAAAAAGGTGTGGCCCCCAAAAAGGCCATGGTGAAAAAAGATGTGAAATCCAAGGTGGTGGCCAAGAAATGGCTGTGATGGTAGGTTAATGGTAAAAATTTTAATAACAACAATTCAGGTGAATTTGATGCCAAGACCAAGTGGCACAAAATTCACCTGAATTGTCGTTATTAAAATTTTTACCATTAACCTACTATCACAGCCATTTCTTGGCTGCCACCTTGGATTTCACATCTTTTTTCACCATGGCCTTTTTGGGGGCCGCACCTTTTTTTATAGCTTAGCTGTTTTTGGTTAGATATCACTTCTTTTTGTATTTGTATACTGCAAAGCCAGCCTATGGTTGGCTTTGGGGCTTTTTTAACACATGTGTTTTTTTACTTACCACAGGAAGAAGAAAATAACTTACAGAAGATTTTTAATACTTCAATTATTTTTGATTTTATTAGTAATTATACAAATTATATACATATATTTATTACATGCCCATTATTCCCCACAGGATATTTTTTAGCAGCTGATCTCTCTACTGGGCGACTTAAAATATAGCTGAACTATATACAGGATGGTTTCTTTGTAGCTGAACTCTCTACAAGGTGACCTCTTCTAGCTGATTTCTCTACAGGGTGATTTGTTTCTAGCTGAACTCTCTACAGGTTCTTTGTTTGCAGCTAAACTCTACATCCATGGTGGTTTCTTTGTAGCTGAACTTTCTACATGATGGTTTCTTTGTAGCTGAACTCTCTACAGGGTGATTTCTTTGTAGCTGAACTCTCCACATGATGGTTTCTTTGTAGCTGAACTCTCTACAAGGTGACCTCTTCTAGCTGATTTCTCTACAGGGTGATTTGTTTCTAGCTGAACTCTCTACAGGTTATTTGTTTGCAGTTAAACTCTACATCCATGGTGGTTTCTTTGTAGCTGAACTCTCTACATGATGGTTTCTTTGTAGCTGAACTCTCTACAAGGTGACTGCTTCTAGCTGAACTCTCTACAGGGTGATTTCTTTGTAGCTGAACTCTCTACAAGGTGACTTCTTCTAGCTGAACTCTCTACAGGGTGATTTCTTTGTAGCTGAACTCTCCACATGATGGTTTCTTTGTAGCTGAACTCTCTACAAGGTGACCTCTTCTAACTGATTTCTCTACAGGGTAATTTGTTTCTAGCTGAACTCTCTACAGGTTATTTGTTTGCAGCTAAACTCTACATCCATGGTGGTTTCTTTGTAGCTGAACTCTCTACATGATGGTTTCTTTGTAGCTGAACTCTCTACAAGGTGACTTCTTCTAGCTGAACTCTCTACAGGGTGATTTCTTTGTAGCTGAACTCTCCACATGATGGTTTCTTTGTAGCTGAACTCTCTACAAGGTGAACTCTTCTAGCTGATCTCTCTACAGGCTGATTTGTTTCTAGCTGAACTCTCTACAGGTGATTTGTTTGCCGCTAAACTCTCTACATGGTGCTTTCTTTATAGCTGAACTCTCTACATGATGGTTTCTTTGTAGCTGAACTCTCTACAAGGTGACTTCTTCTAGTTGAACTCTCTACAGGTGATTTGTTTGCAGCTAAACTCTCTACATGGTGCTTTCTTTGTAGCTGAACTCTCTACATGACGGTTTCTTTGTAGCTGAACTCTCTACAAGGTGACCTCTTCTAGCTGATTTCTCTACAGGGTGATTTGTTTCTAGCTGAACTCTCTACAGGTTATTTGTTTGCAGCTAAACTCTCTACATCCATGGTGGTTTCTTTGTAACTGAACTCTCTACATGATGGTTTCTTTGTAGCTGAACTCTCTACAAGGTGACCTCTTCTAGCTGATTTCTCTACAGGGTGATTTGTTTCTAGCTGAACTCTCTACAGGTTATTTGTTTGCAGCTAAACTCTCTACATCCATGGTGGTTTCTTTATAACTGAACTCTCTACATGATGGTTGCTTTGTAGCTGAACTCTCTACAAGGTGACTTCTTCTAGCTGAACTCTCTACAGGGTGATTTCTTTGTAGCTGAACTCTCTACATGATGGTTTCTTTGTAGCTGAAATCTCTACAAGGTGACTTCTTTTAGCTGATCCCTCTACAGGGTGATTTGTTTGTAGCTGAACTCTCTATAAAGTGACCTCTTCTAGCTGAACTCTTTACATTGTGTCTAGTTTCTAGCTGATCTCTCTACAGGGTGATTTGTTTGTTGTTGAATTCTCTACACGGTAGTTTGTTTGAGGCTGAACTCTCTACATGGCGGTTTCTTTGTAGCTGAACTCTCTACAAGGTGACTTTTTCTAGCTGAACTCTATACAGAGTGATTTGTTTGCAGCTGAACTCTCTACGTGATGGTTTCTTTGTAGCTGAACTCTATATAAAGTGACCTCTTCTAGCTGAACTCTTTACATTGTGTCTAGTTTTTAGTTAATCTCTCTACAGGGTGATTTGTTTGCAGCTTAAATCTCTACAGGGTGATTTGCTTGTAGCTGAACTCCTTACATTGTGTCTAGTTTCTAGCTGATCTCCACAGGGTGACTTGTTTGTAGCTGATCTCTCTGCAAGTTGATTTGTTTTAGCTGAACTCTCTACAGGTTGATTTGTTTGTAGCTGAAATCTCAACAGGGTGTACTGCTTGTAGCTGAACTCCTTACATTGTGTCTAGTTTCTAGATGATCTCTCTACAGGGTGATTTGTTTGTAGTTGATCTCTCTGCACACTGATTTGTTTGTAGCTGAACTCTCTACAGGGTGATTTGCTTCTAGCTGATCTCTCTACAAGTTGATTTGTGTGTAGCTGATCTCTCTGCAAGTTGGTTTGTTTGTAGTCGATCTCTCTACAGGGTAATTTGTTTGTAGCTGAACTGTCTATAAGGTGATTTGTTTGTAGCTGATCTCTCTGCAGGTTGATTTGTTTTAGCTGAACTCTCTACAGGGTGATTTGTTTCTAGTTTATCTCTCTACAGGTTGATTTGTGTGTAACTGATCTCTCTGCAAGTTGATTTGTTTGTAGTCGATCTCTCTACAGGGTAATTTGTTTGTAGCTGAACTGTCTATAAGGTGATTTGTTTGTAGCTGATCTCTCAGCAGGTTGATTTGTTTGTAGCTGATCTCTCTGCAGGTTGATTTGTTCCTAGCTGATCTCTCTACAAGTTGATTTGTTTGCTGCTGATCACTCTAAAGATTGATTTGTTTGTAGCTGAACTCTTTGCAAAGTGTTTTGTTTGTAGCTGATCTCTCTACAGGGTAATTTGTTTGTAGCTGAACTCTCTGCATAGTGACTTGTGTGTAGCTGAATTCTCTAGAGAGTGATTTAATTGTAGGTGAACTCTCTACAGGGTGCATGACTTGTTTATAGCTGAACTCTCTTCAGTGTGACTTGTAATGTTCTGAATCTCTACAGGGGAATAAACGTCTTAATGATTAAGACAAAATATACATTACAAGCATACAGGGGCCTAGACACAGGGGTACCATGTGCTGATGGATCAGTACAGGAGCCCTGGCAAGACTTACATTAACTAAAAGTAAATTAAATTACAATACACAAAAAAAAAAAAAACTCTGAACTCTCTATAAGGTGACCTCTTCTAGCTGAACTCTTTACATTGTGTCTAGTTTCTAGCTGATCTCTCTACAGGGTGATTTGTTTGCAGCTGAAATCTCTACAGGGTGATTTGCTTGTAGCTGAACTCCTTACATTGTGTCTAGTTTCTAGCTGATCTCCACAGGGTGATTTGTTTGTAGCTGATCTCTCTACAAGTTGATTTGTGTGTATAGCTGATCTCTCTGCAGGTTGATTTGTTTGTAACTGATCTCTCTACAGGGCAATTTGTTTGTAGCTGAACTCTCTATAAGGTGATTTGATCTATCTGCAGGTTGATTTGTTTGTAGCTGAACTCTCTAAAGGGTGATTTGCTTGTAGCTGAACTCCTTACATTGTGTCTAGTTTCTAGCTGATCTCTCTACAGGGTGATTTGTTTGTAGCTGATCTCTCTACAGGATAATTTGTGACCGGATTTCACATAACAAGGCTTCCACACACACAAAATCAAACTTACGTTTTTACCAGAAATGGATTGCTGGCCTAATACACTATCATATTCCACAGTGTACTTCCTTCAGGACTGGCAAGTCTGGTTTCTGTGGCAGCTTTCTTCCGACCCTGTCAAAGCCACAAGTGGGAGATTGGTGCCATTGAATGGCCATAGCTTTGTGATAATGGTGTGTAGTGAGCTGGGACTTCACAGAGAGCTCACCAATAGTGTTCTCAGTCAATTTGGAGTGATTTGAGGGCCATGGAGGGCCATGGAGAGCCCAGACTTGGCCTCTGGATTCCAATCGTCTTCTTGCTTCATTTTATACCCCTATATTAAGCTCACCCACCGCCCCCCACCCTCCCACCCTATTACTACCACCTGTGATATTATTACCCGCTCGAGAAAAGCTGCCCAAAACAGGGCTAATTTTGGGTATCAGAAATGTATACACCCACTCAGTGATAGCTAGTAAATAGATGTATACTTGGTGCAAATTTTGTTTGCCCAGCTGTAGGCACTGGGAAGTTATTACACAATGATTACTTAAAATCGCCATATCTCCTAACGAAGCTTTGTGCGTCGAAGCCGAGTTTTGTCAAATTCAGTCACATTTGTTTGTAGCTGAACTCTCTGCACAGTGACTTGTGTGTAGCTGAATTCTCTAGAGAGTGATTTAATTGTAGGTGAACTCTCTACAGGGTGCATGAGTTGTTTATAGCTGAACTCTCTTCAGTGTGACTTGTAATGTTCTGAATCTCTACAGTGATATAATTGTAGCTTAACTCTCCACAGGGTGACTTGCTTCTTGCTGAACTGTCTATAAGATTAACTGTTTGCAGCTGAAGTCCCTACAGAATAACTTGTAATGTAATAGAATTCTATAATGGAGTAAATAAATTAGCTGAATGCTCTATTAGGGTGACTGTTCTATTAGAGTATCTCGATCTCGCATTTGCTACACGGAGTTGGCTTTCGAATCATAACTCAGTGGTTTGTAATCCAATTCTTCTATACTACTGCAAGGACTTTCTATGAAGATTATTCCAGCTATACACCGATTTTTAGCTCATTGCTCTTAGTGGTTTGCCTAGTAGGCGTAAAAACTAATACTTTTTTATTACTAAAATTCGATCGCGTAATTGTGACACAGGTTGGGTTTTGGGTCATATCTCCGTGGCCTTAATCTCGATTCCTTTCAAACCACCAAAAGGCACTCCTACGATGGTTACTCCATCTACATAGCAATTTTCAACTCATTCCATGAAGCGGTTTACCCTGTAGGCGTGACAACAAATCGATATTGTTTTACGCGAATAATCGGTCACAACTCCTGAACCATTTATCGGATTTGCACCAAATTTGATGCTAGGATGCGCTTTGGACTCTCTTTCTGTGTGCCAAATTTCAAAGCGATCGGAGCACGCGTTTGCGTTTTATAGCACTTTTTGCAAGTGTGCGAAAAGACGAAGAAGAAAAAAAACGAAGAAAAAAAAACCTAACTTTGGCCGCTCATATCTCAGAAATGGCTTGAGTGATTTCCTTCAAATTTGGTATGTAGACTTCCCTAGCTGGCGGGCAACTCTGCAGCAAATTTGGTTTCAATCGGATAAGCTATCACCGAGATACAAAAGTGTGAAAATGACGTTTTCTTTCTTCCTGTCAATATACTCACGGTGTGGCACGCCGGCTTCTTGGACCGCACGACACACTATCGCGTGTCTTGATTATCGTGTGAAAAGTGAAGTATCCATTACGCTTCGTTGTCAGCTATGTTCAACCCGTTACACAGCATTTCGAATCAAGAACTGTTCAAAAAGCACCTCCACAATCCATGCATACCAAAAGAAAGAAATCGTGCCGCGTACCCCAATCATATTAATTGTTGTCTGAAAAGTGAAGTATCCATTACGCTTCGCTGTCAGCTATGTTCAACCCATTACACAGCAGTACGAATCAAGAACTCTTTGAAAAGCACCTCTGCATATCAAAATAGCCACGATGAAAAATACGGACGATTTCTGTTTTGAAGGGAAGCCATCACGTGCTCACGCCAAATCGACACCTTTCCCTGTCAGAAAAGATGAATGGGACACAAAGGAGGACTCTGGTAAGTCCATTAAGAATGCATTGTACATGCTGTGGTATGCCAAAAGGCACCTGACGGGCTGAAGCGACGTCGAACAGTGAAAAAATCAAGCCGGTAGACTTAGCCGTTATCGAGTTACGCTTGTCTGAAGGCATCAGTCAGTCAGTCAGTCAGTCAGTCAGTCAGTCAGTCAGTCAGTCAGTCAGTCAGTCAGTCAGTCAGTCAGTCAGTCAGTCAGTCGGTCAGTTACTCAGTCAGTAGAAAATTCCATTGAATAAAAAATTTTAAAATTCTGTAGTAACTTGTTGAAAGCGTTTTGGGTCAATCTGAAAGATTGTTTGGGCTTAGTTTTACCTCACCAATACTGCCTTATCATGGTAAGGGAAAATTGAGGCTGATTTTGGGTTATATTATTTCGTGGGCCACGCCTACTCCTTTGTGGTCCCTACTATACAGTTACTATCGTACTGTATGATTGCCATATTTATTTTGTTAATGCAGCACTTCAATAGTAGCCCTACTTAACCCACTCACTGCCAAATTTGTAGAGGCTCCAATCTACTGTTTCTAAGCTGCTATAATTTACACACCATACCATATAATCCTATAAAACGATCCATCAATTTACTCGCTATACAACAAGGAATTCTATTATGAAGTTGTTGTTTACACAAGAGTAACCACAAATCCATTATATAACTTCAAAGTACGAAAATTGATCTAAGTGAAACAAAACATGAAATTTCACTAATTTACAGGCTAGCACTACTATAATAATACAATAAATATCACTAACCTGTTTATAATTGAAGCGATTATCACTAAGTCAGGTTTTCCAGCATTTGAGCAAGTGCGCATGGGCATACAAGCACGAGGTCACTGTTTCGAGGTGTACAAAAGTAGCAGCACGCCACTCCAACCTGCATAATCCCTCTCCTCACTGTTTCTCTTTATTAGCAGTGCTATTATTATGTCGAAGAATCGTCTACAATGCTTGTTATTGACATTCCAAAAGTATGCGATTGCATCATCTAACCACGCAATAGTGCGAGAGAGACCGGCTATCCTTGTTCCCATTCACTTAAGGGCATGCCTACTACAGAATAAGCGTAGAAGCTACTAAAATGCTCAACTGAAGTTTCAGAGCATTTAGAATGTGATGCTACGGGTGTTTATAATCGAAACCGCCATATGGCGGTTGTGGCAGTGAGAGGGTTAAGTAGTGCCAAAATTGATATTAAAATTACTGTATGAGCTTAAACATTATTTTGAGTATTGAGTATACGTAGTGGTCAAGTTTGAATAGTTACCACATAAATACCATGGTGTGTAACCACATCTATTTAGAATATGTCTAAAAGGTCATAATATTAGTCAGAGAATTAAAAGACTTTACTATGTGTGAAGTTGTTTTGTTGTTCACACATAACATATACTTGGTTATTTGAATGATCCAAATATGGTGTGTTATAATTGATGAAGATCATGTTACTTGTATATTATTACAGTACGGAAGGACTGCTTTACATCTTGCTGCTATGGAGGAACAAGTTCAAGCAATAGAAACATTGATCAGATTAGGAGCATATGTGAATGCACTTGATAGGGTTAGTTAGTATGTGTGTCAGTGATGAAATAAGTTGAAGTGTTAGTGTTACTAGTAAGAAACACAATTCAATGTAGTAAGACACAACTATCCTACTAGTGTGTTGGTGTGTAGTGTAGTAGAGGTGTGGTGTGGTGTGGTGTGGTGTGAAGATCATATGATCCATACACTAGTTTATATTACACTATAGTCTGTTCGTATTCACTTAGTCCCTTATTTTCCCCTAAATATAACTCTTGTTACATGGGCCAGCTGTTAAATCATTTAGGATTGATGTAAAGCCATTTAAATATCAGAAATGTTTGTCAGTAAAGTGCTTTGATATATATGAACAAGAACAAGTGAGTGATCAGACTTTATAAATATCTCATACATTTAGGACAATTTAGGTGTGTGCACAAGAGTGAGAATACACCTTCGTCCAATACAAAACTATCGATAGTGAACACAATCAACACATGTACATGTTCACCTCTTTGATGTTACTAGTTTTAGTGGGTACCAGGTGTGTTGGAGTAGTACTGTTTATTGCATTGGCAAAATGATTGATAACTATTTGATTATATATAGTAGGTAAAGACACACAGGACACAAAATGCTGTATAGCTTACATAAGTAATATTTTGTACATTTTGAAGATACAAAGATGGTGTGTTGTTATTGATGAAATGATATCATGTGACTTGTAGCTTCATTGATTGTAGGCATGAGGTTCAGTACCTTGGGTATGAGAGTGTTGAGATGTGTACTGGTAATGAACCTTATCATGTTTTGAATACATAATTAATACTCATGCAAGGTGTTTTCATGCTCTTTTACCTGTTCATTTTAAAATGCTACAAATGATGAGAATGAAAAGTGTGCATTGTGCACTAATGAGAACGTCACCATATAATTCCATGTTGTTAGTTTAACAAAGCTTATGATAATATGCCAAAACCAGACAAAATCTGATCAAATTGAATACATATCTGACCATAATGCAATTTGTCCAGACACAGTGTCTCATCAAAGCACAAGGAGGGACCCTGAGGGAGCCTAAACACTAAGCTACGTATGTAGCATGTCTGTTGAGTGTATGAACAACAATAGTCACTTGGTTGATAGGAGATAGTATCAAACAGTACGGTAGTACTGTTTAAGTAGGGTTTGCATCCAAAGTGACGCGCGCCGCCAAAAATACTGTCCTTAAAAATCAGCTTAGAAACTTCTTACGTGACGAAAATCACCTTTACGAAATAATATTAGTCCATCTAACATCAAATGTAGCGTTAAAAACAAGAAAACACTTACTGGCGGCCGGATATAGAATTTTTAAAAAATCATCAAAACTCGAAATTTCGTCTCACTCACTCACTCACTCACTCACTGACCACAGTCGCAAGCCTAGAGCCCAAACGAAGCAGCGCACGGTCACCATTTTATGCCACAACAACAAACTCAATGGTGGGATGTGCCTTTTGGGGGTTCCGACGAGTGTGCGCCTTGTGCGCCTTGTCTTTTCTTTTATCTCCAATCAGGCTGCTTGTCTTCTTCATCCAACGAAACCATAACGAGGCGTTAATTTTCCATATCAACACTTTCTTTAAGCAGCATAATAGACGCCACGAAATTATTTAAGGCGCTTAGATTACGCTACTGTACGGCCCCCGACTGTACGGAGGTACCGGCCAGTACTCCACGATAGGTAACAAGGTCACGCCCATTCTTTACTCTACGTATTATCGATCTATTGATCGAGACCACACCCTTTCTACGCTAGCTGTATTTGTGGCCACACACCCTCAATTTGGTAGGCTGATTCAGTCGAGATACTCTAGTCTAATAATCGATCGAAACCACGATGACCACACCCCTTTTTGGCACAAGCACATCTTCGCAAACTGACTAGAGATACTCTAATACAGCAGTCACCCTAATAAAACAGTCACATGTTTATAGCTAGCTGTATGCTTTAACAAAAAAACTAAACTAACTAGTATATAAATTTAAAAATGAAATAGGGTTTCAAGCTATAAAAAGTAGTGAAACAAGAGATGAACAATGGTAGCTATTACGGCATAACTCATTGTTAAATCCCTACTTGGCATGGTATAACAATTATTTTGTGTTCAATGCCAAAGTAGGGATTTAACATTGAGCTATTCCGTAATAGCTACCATTGTTCATCTCTTGTTTCACTATTTTTTATAGCTTGAAACCCTACTTCAATTTTAAATTTATAATTTTTAATATATTAGTAAATTCTTACAACCCAAGTGAGTGACCACAAATTTACAATTGCCAAACCTCTGGTGCAATGTAATCACAATACAGCTGCATCAAGGCATGTGACATAAATCCAGTATAACTGTTATGCTATAAAATTATAGTGAACACAGTAGACATCTACATGTTATGTCAATGTAGGCAACTGTCCGGCCAATTCTGGTTTGTAAAGACATTATGGTAGGCAACAGAAATTTCTTATCTTAAGCTGTGGTATAATCTGCTGAAAAGTTTGCTTATATCTGATTACTACTGTCGCTCTTCAAACACTTATTAAATTGGTCTGGTGACATTATGACTAAATACCATTTCTATGGAATGTAGGGGTGTGTGCAGTATAGCTGTGGCAACAGTCATTTCCATAGATACTTAATATTTTATTATGCTACTGCTGGGACTATACATATAGCACAGCTGGCACAAGTGACAAGTTATTATACTCATTAGTCACTACTATTGTTCCTTAGCAACATTGTCTCTCCATTACCAAACAAAGATAAACCCACTAATATGTGCATTTATACTGATTGCTCGCACACATAACATTTATACTAATTGTGTAGTGTAGTAGAGGTGTAGTGTGGTGTAAAGGATGATTTGACTCATACACTAGGGTATACTACACTGTGGTGTGAGTGCATGTACACCTAGTCCCTAAATAGTTACATGAGCCAGCTGCCAAACCTTTTAGGAGTTCTGAAAAGCCCTTTAAGTTTGTCAATAAAGTGCTTTGATATGTGTACGAACAAGTTAGTGATGTGATTGAGGCTTTATAAAAATATCCTATACATTTAGTATGGACAACTCAGGTGTGCAAAACTATTGATAGTGAACACACATACATGTTCACTCTCTTTGATATTATTGGTTTTGGTGGGTGTCGGGAGTGTTGCAGTATTGCTGTTTATTGTATTTGCAAATTGCTTAAATAAATGTTCAATGTGCTGGGCAAAGCCACAAATTATTGACATATTTTGCATATGGTTATACATAATTTTGCAATCCTGTAAATTTCTTTTCAATACATTGCTGGTTTATAAACTATTACCATATTTATTTTGTTAATGCAGCACTTCAATAGTAGCCCTACTTAATTAACCCACTCACAGCCAAATTTGTAGAAGCTCCAATCTACTGTTTTTTAAAGCTGCTATAACTTACACACCATACCATATAATCCTATAAAACGACCTATCAATTTACTCGCTATAGAACAAGGAATTAGATTATGAAGTTGTTGTTTACACAAGAGCAACCACAAATCCATTATATAACTTTAAAGTACGAAAATTGATCTAAGTAAAACCAAATGTGAAATTTCACTAATTTACAGGCTAGCACTATTTGTAATAATACAATAAATATCACTAACCTGTTTATAATTTAAGCCATTATCACTAAGTAAGGTTTTCCAGCATTTGAGCAAGTGCACATGGGCATACAAGCACGAGGTCACTGTTTTGAGGCGTACATAAGTAGCAACATGCCACTCCAACCTATATAATTCCTCTCCTTACTGTTTCTCTTTATTAGCAGTGTTATTATCACATTGAAGAATCGTCTACAATGCTTGTTATTGACATTCCGAAAGTATGTAATTGCATCATCTAACCGTGCAATAGTGCGCGAGAGACCGGTTATCCTTGTTCCTATTCACTTAGGGGCATGCCTACTACAGGATAAGCACAGGAATTACTAAAATGGTCAACTGAAGTTTCAGAGCATTTAGAATGTGATGCTACGGGCGTTTATAATCGAAACCGCCATATGGCGGTTGTGGCAGTGAGAGGGTTAAGTAGTGCCAAAATTGATATTAAAATTACTGTAAGAGCTTAAACATTATTTTGAGTATTGAGTATACGTAGTGGTCAAGTTTGAATAGTTACCACACTAAATGCCATGGTGTGTAACCACATCTATATAGAGTATGTCTAAAAGGTCATAATATTATTCAGAGAATTAAGAGACTTTGCAATGTGTACAAATGTTGAAGTTGATTTGTTGTTCACAGATAACATATACTTGGTTATTTGAATGATCCAAATATGGTGTGTTATAATTGATGAAGTCATATCATGTTACTTGTATATTATTACAGGACGGAAAGACTGCTTTAAATCATGCTGTTAGACAGGGAAAAGTTCAAGTAATAGAAACACTGATCAGATTAGGAGCAGATGTGAATGCACTTGCTTGGGTTAGTTAGTATGTGTGTGATGAAATAAGTTGAAGTGTTAGTGTTACTAGTAAGAAACACAATTCAATGTAGTAAGGCACAACCATCCTACCAGTGTGTTAGTGTGTAGTGTAGTAGAGTTGCTGTGTGGTATGAAGGATCATGTGACCCATACACTAGTTTATACTACACTACAGTCATGCTCACCCAACCCCTAAATAACTTTAATTGTTACATGGGCCAGCTACCAAACTATTTAGGAATGCTTAAAAGCCCTCTAAGTTCAATAAAATGCTTTATATGGGTAAGAACTAGTGAGTGATGTGATTGAGGCTTTATAAAAATATCCTATACATGTGACCGGGCCTGCGAAAACAGGGCATGTGGGCACAAACTACACCCCATCACTCTTCAGGTCATATCGCAGTGCTGGAATAGTATTTTTGCATTCTGTAATTTGCATCATGATGCCAATTAAATACCGACTAGAAGCTGAAAATTGCAATACCATAGCATAATGGTACAAAAAGTTATGAGTGATGAAAGTGTGAAAAATTTGGCAAAAATCATGTGCCCACATGCCCTATTATCGCAGGCCCGGTCACACATTTAGTATGGACAACTCAGGTGTGCAAAACTATTGATAGTGAACACACGTACATGTTTACTCTCTTTGATATTATTGGTTTTGGTGGGTGTCAGGAGTGTTGCAGTATTGATGTTTATTGTATTTGCAAATTGCTTAAATAAATGTTCAATGTACTGAGCAAAGCCACAAATTATTGACATATTTTGTATATGGTTATTCATAATTTTGCAATCCTATAAATTTCTTTTCAATACATTGCTGGTTTATAAACTATTACCATATTTATTTCGTTAATGCAGCACTTCAATAGTAGACCTACTTAACCCACTCACTGCCAAATTTGTAGAGGCTCCAATCTACTGTTTCTAAGCTGCTATAACTTACACACCATACCATATAATCCTATAAAACGATCTATCAATTTACTCGCTATAGAACAAGGAATTAGATTATGAAGTTGTTGTTTACACAAGAGCAACCACAAATCCATTATATAATGTTAAAGTACGAAAATTGATCTAAGTGAAACCAAACATGATATTTCACTAATTTACAGGCTAGCACTATTTATAGTAATACAATAAACATCACTAACCTGTTTATAATTGAAGCGATTATCACTAAGTCAGGTTTTCCAGCATTTGAGTAAGTGCACATGGGCATACAAGCACGAGGTCACTGTTTCGAGGTGTACAAAAGTAGCAACACGCCACTCCAACCTACATAATCCCTCTCCTCACTGTTTCTCTTTATTAGCAGTGCTATTATCATGTCGAAGAATCGTCTGCAATGCTTGTTATTGACATTCCAAAAGTATGCGATTGCATCATCTAACCACGCAATAGTGCGAGAGAGACCGGTTATCCTTGTTCCCATTCACTTAAGGGCATGCCTACTACAGAATAAGCGTAGAAGCTACTAAAATGCTCAACTGAAGTTTCAGAGCATTTAGAATGTGATGCTACGGGTGTTTATAATCGAAACCGCCATATGGCGGTTGTGGCAGTGAGAGGGTTAAGTAGTGCCAAAATTGATATTAAAATTACTGTATGAGCTTAAACATTATTTTGAGTATTGAGTATACGTAGTGGTCAAGTTTGAATAGTTACCACATAAATACCATGGTGTGTAACCACATCTATTTAGAATATGTCTAAAAGGTCATAATATTATTCAGAGAATTAAAAGACTTTACTATGTGTGAAGTTGTTTTGTTGTTCACACATAACATATACTTGGTTATTTGAATGATCCAAATATGGTGTGTTATAATTGATGAAGATCATGTTACTTGTATATTATTACAGGACGGAAGGACTGCTTTACATCTTGCTGCTATGGAGGAACAAGTTCAAGCAATAGAAACATTGATCAGATTAGGAGCATATGTGAATGCACTTGATAGGGTTAGTTAGTATGTGTGTCAGTGATGAAATAAGTTGAAGTGTTAGTGTTACTAGTAAGAAACACAATTCAATGTAGTAAGACACAACTATCCTACTAGTGTGTTGGTGTGTAGTGTAGTAGAGGTGTGGTGTGGTGTGGTGTGGTGTGGTGTGAAGATCATATGATCCATACACTAGTTTATATTACACTATAGTCTGTTCGTATTCACTTAGTCCCTTATTTTCCCCTAAATATAACTCTTGTTACATGGGCCAGCTGTTAAATCATTTAGGATTGATGTAAAGCCATTTAAATATCAGAAATGTTTGTCAGTAAAGTGCTTTGATATATATGAACAAGAACAAGTGAGTGATCAGACTTTATAAATATCTCATACATTTAGGACAATTTAGGTGTGTGCACAAGAGTGAGAATACACCTTCGTCCAATACAAAACTATCGATAGTGAACACAATCAACACATGTACATGTTCACCTCTTTGATGTTACTAGTTTTAGTGGGTACCAGGTGTGTTGGAGTAGTACTGTTTATTGCATTGGCAAAATGATTGATAACTATTTGATTATATATAGTAGGTAAAGACACACAGGACACAAAATGCTGTATAGCTTACATAAGTAATATTTTGTACATTTTGAAGATACAAAGATGGTGTGTTGTTATTGATGAAATGATATCATGTGACTTGTAGCTTCATTGATTGTAGGCATGAGGTTCAGTACCTTGGGTATGAGAGTGTTGAGATGTGTACTGGTAATGAACCTTATCATGTTTTGAATACATAATTAATACTCATGCAAGGTGTTTTCATGCTCTTTTACCTGTTCATTTTAAAATGCTACAAATGATGAGAATGAAAAGTGTGCATTGTGCACTAATGAGAACGTCACCATATAATTCCATGTTGTTAGTTTAACAAAGCTTATGATAATATGCCAAAACCAGACAAAATCTGATCAAATTGAATACATATCTGACCATAATGCAATTTGTCCAGACACAGTGTCTCATCAAAGCACAAGGAGGGACCCTGAGGGAGCCTAAACACTAAGCTACGTATGTAGCATGTCTGTTGAGTGTATGAACAACAATAGTCACTTGGTTGATAGGAGATAGTATCAAACAGTACGGTAGTACTGTTTAAGTAGGGTTTGCAAAGTGACGCGCGCCGCCAAAAATACTATCCTTAAAAATCAGCTTAGAAACTTCTTACGTGACGAAAATCACCTTTACGGAATAATATTAGTCCATCTAACATCAAATGTAGCGTTAAAAACAAGAAAACACTTACTGGCGGCCAGATATAGAATTTTTAAAAAATCATCAAAACTCGAAATTTCGTCTCACTCACTCACTCACTCACTCACTCACTCACTGACCACAGTCGCAAGCCTAGAGCCCAAACGAAGCAGCGAACGGTCACCATTTTACGCCACAACAACAAACTCAATGGTGGGATGTGCCTTTTGGGGGTTCCAACGAGTGTGCGCCTTGTGCGCCTTGTCTTTTCTTTTATCTTCAATCAGGCTGCTTGTCTTCTTCATCCAACGAAACCATAACGAGGCATTAATTTTCCATATCAACACTTTCTTTAAGCAGCATAATAGACACCACGAAATTATTTAAGGCGCTTAGATTACGCTACTGTACGGCCCCCGACTGTATGGAGGTACCGGCCAGTACTCCACGATAGGTAACAAGGTCACGCCCATTCTTTACTCTACATATTATCGATCTATTGATCGTGACCACACCCTTTCTACGCTAGCTGTATTTGTGGCCACACACCCTCAATTTGGTAGGCTGATTCAGTCGAGATACTCTAGTCTAATAATCGATCGAAACCACGATGACCACACCCCTTTTTGGCACAAGCACATCTTCGCAAACTGACTAGAGATACTCTAATACAGCAGTCACCCTAATAAAACAGTCACATGTTTATAGCTAGCTGTATGCTGTAACAAAAAAACTAAACTAACTAGTATATAAATTTAAAAATGAAATAGGGTTTCAAGCTATAAAAAGTAGTGAAACAAGAGATGAACAATGGTAGCTATTACGGCATAACTCATTGTTAAATCCCTACTTGGCATGGTATAACAATTATTTTGTGTTCAATGCCAAAGTAGGGATTTAACACTGAGCTATGCCGTAATAGCTACCATTGTTCATCTCTTGTTTCACTATTTTTTATAGCTTGAAACCCTACTTCATTTTTAAATTTATAATTTTTAATATATTAGTAAATTCTTACAACCCAAGTGAGTGACCACAAATTTACAATTGCCAAACCTCTGGTGCTATGTAATCACAATACAGCTGCATCAAGGCATGTGACATAAATCCAGTATAACTGTTATGCTATAAAATTATAGTGAATACAGTAGACATCTACATGTTATGTCAATGTAGGCAACTGTCCGGCCAATTCTGGTTTGTAAAGACATTATGGTAGGCAACAGAAATTTCTTATCTTAAGCTGTGGTATAATCTGCTGAAAAGTTTGCTTATATCTGATTACTACTGTCGCTCTTCAAACACTTATTAAATTGGTCTGGTGACATTATGGCTAAATACCATTTCTATGGAATGTAGGGGTGTGTGCAGTATAGCTGTGGCAACAGTCATTTCCATAGATACTTAATATTTTATTATGCTACTGCTGGGACTATACATATAGCACAGCTGGCACAAGTGACAAGTTATTATACTCATTAGTCACTACTATTGTTCCTTAGCAACAGTGGCTCTCCATTACCAAACAAAGATAAAACCCACTAATACATGCATTTATACTGATTGCTCACTCACATAACATTTATACTAATTGTGTAGTGTAGTAGAGGTGTAGTGTGGTGTAAAGGATGATTTGACTCATACACTAGGGTATACTACACTGTGGTGTGAGTGCATGTACACCTAGTCCCTAAATAGTTACATGAGCCAGCTGCCAAACCTTTTAGGAGTTCTGAAAAGCCCTTTAAGTTTGTCAATAAAGTGCTTTGATATGTGTACGAACAAGTTAGTGATGTGATTGAGGCTTTATAAAAATATCCTATACATTTAGTATGGACAGCTCAGGCGTGCAAAACTATTGATAGTGAACACACATACATGTTCACTCTCTTTGATATTATTGGTTTTGGTGGGTGTCAGGAGTGTTGCAGTATTGCTGTTTATTGTATTTGCAAATTGCTTAAATAAATGTTCAATGTGCTGGGCAAAGCCACAAATTATTGACATACTTTGCATATGGTTATACATAATTTTGCAATCCTGTAAATTTCTTTTCAATACATTGCTGGTTTATAAACTATTACCATATTTATTTTGTTAATGCAGCACTTCAATAGTAGTCCTACTTAATTAACCCACTCACAGCCAAATTTGTAGAAGCTCCAATCTACTGTTTCTAAGCTGCTATAACTTACACACCATACCATATAATCCTATAAAACGACCTATCAATTTACTCGCTATAGAACAAGGAATTAGATTATGAAGTTGTTGTTTACACAAGAGCAACCACAAATCCATTATATAACTTTAAAGTACGAAAATTGATCTAAGTGAAACCAAATGTGAAATTTCACTAATTTACAGGCTAGCACTATTTGTAATAATACAATAAATATCACTAACCTGTTTATAATTTAAGCGATTATCACTAAGTCAGGTTTTCCAGCATTTGAGCAAGTGCACATGGGCATACAAGCACGAGGTCACTGTTTTGAGGCGTACATAAGTAGCAACATGCCACTCCAACCTATATAATTCCTCTCCTTACTGTTTCTCTTTATTAGCAGTGTTATTATCACATTGAAGAATCGTCTACAATGCTTGTTATTGACATTCCGAAAGTATGTAATTGCATCATCTAACCGTGCAATAGTGCGCGAGAGACCGGTTATCCTTGTTCCCATTCACGTAAGGGCATGCCTACTACAGGATAAGCACAGGAATTACTAAAATGGTCAACTGAAGTTTCAGAGCATTTAGAATGTGATGCTACGGGCGTTTATAATCGAAACCGCCATATGGCAGTTGTGGCAGTGAGAGGGTTAAGTAGTGCCAAAATTGATTTTAAAATTACTGTATGAGCTTAAACATTATTTTGAGTATTGAGTATACGTAGTGGTCAAGTTTGAATAGTTACCACACTAAATACTATGGTGTGTAACCACATCTATATAGAGTATGTCTAAAAGGTCATAATATTATTCAGAGAATTAAGAGACTTTGCAATGTGTACAAATGTTGAAGTTGATTTGTTGTTCACACATAACATATACTTGGTTATTTGAATGATCCAAATATGGTGTGTTATAATTGATGAAGTCATATCATGTTACTTGTATATTATTACAGGACGGAAAGACTGCTTTAAATCATGCTGTTAGACAGGGAAATGTTCAAGCAATAGAAACACTGATCAGATTAGGAGCAGATGTGAATGCACTTGATTGGGTTAGTTAGTATGTGTGTGATGAAATAAGTTGAAGTGTTAGTGTTACTAGTAAGAAACACAATTCAATGTAGTAAGGCACAACCATCCTACCAGTGTGTTAGTGTGTAGTGTAGTAGAGTTGCTGTGTGGTATGAAGGATCATGTGACCCATACACTAGTTTATACTACACTACAGTCATGCTCAACCAACCCCTAAATAACTTTAATTGTTACATGGGCCAGCTACCAAACTATTTAGGAATGCTTAAAAGCCCTCTAAGTTCAATAAAGTGCTTTATATGGGTAAGAACTAGCGAGTGATGTGATTGAGGCTTTATAAAAATATCCTATACATTTAGTATGGACAACTCAGGTGTGCAAAACTATTGATAGTGAACACACGTACTTGTTTACTCTCTTTGATATTATTGGTTTTGGTGGGTGTCAGGAGTGTTGCAGTATTGATGTTTATTGTATTTGCAAATTGCTTAAATAAATGTTCAATGTACTGAGCAAAGCCACAAATTATTGACATATTTTGTATATGGTTATTCATAATTTTGCAATCCTATAAATTTCTTTTCAATACATTGCTGGTTTATAAACTATTACCATATTTATTTCGTTAATGCAACACTTCAATAGTAGACCTACTTAACCCACTCACTGCCAAATTTGTAGAGGCTCCAATCTACTGTTTCTAAGCTGCTATAACTTACACACCATACCATATAATCCTATAAAACGATCTATCAATTTACTCGCTATAGAACAAGGAATTAGATTATGAAGTTGTTGTTTACACAAGAGCAACCACAAATCCATTATATAATGTTAAAGTACGAAAATTGATCTAAGTGAAACCAAACATGATATTTCACTAATTTACAGGCTAGCACTATTTATAGTAATACAATAAACATCACTAACCTGTTTATAATTGAAGCGATTATCACTAAGTCAGGTTTTCCAGCATTTGAGTAAGTGTGCATGGGCATACAAGCACGAGGTCACTTTTTCGAGGTGTACAAAAGTAGCAACACGCCACTCCACCCTATATAATCCCTCTCCTTACTGTTTTCTCTTTATTAGCAGTGCTATTATCATGTCGAAGAATCATCTACAATGATTGTTATTGACATTCCGAAAGTATGCGATTGCATCATCTAACCACGCAATAGTGCACGAGAGACCGGTTATCTTTGTTCCCATTCACTTAAGGGCATGCCTACTACAGGATAAGCACAGGAGCTACTAAAATGCTCAACTGAAGTTTCAGAGCATTTAGAATGTGATGCTACAGGCGTTTATAATCAAAACCGCCATATGGCGGTTGTGGCAGTGAGAGGGTTAAGTAGTGCCAAAATTGATATTAAAATTACTGTATGAGCTTAAACAATATTTTGAGTATTGAGTATACGTAGTGGTCACATTTGAATAGTTACCACACTAAAATACCATGGTGTGTAACAACATCTATATAGAGTATGTCTAAAAGGTCATAATATTATTCAGAGAATTAAGAGACTTTGCTATGTGTACAAATGTTGAAGTTGTTTTGTTGTTCACACATAACATATACTTGGTTATTTGAATGATCCAAATATGGTGTGTTATAATTGATGAAGATCACGTTACTTGTATATTAATACAGGGGAGAAGGACTGCTTTACATCATGCTGCTATTTGGAAACAAATTCAAGCAATAGAAACACTGATCAGATTAGGAGCAGATGTGAATGTACTTGATAAGGTTAGTTAGTATGTGTGTGATGAAATAAGTTGAAGTGTTAGTGTTACTAGTAATAAACACAATTCAATGTAGTAAGACACAACTATCCTACCAGTGTGTTGGTGTGTAGGGTGGTAGAAGTGTGGTGTGGTGTGAAGGATCATTTGATCCATACACTAGTTTATATTAAACTATAGTCTGTTCATGTTCACCTAGTCCCTTATTTCCCCCTAAATATAACTATTGTTACATGGGCCAGCTGTTAAATAATTTAGGATTGATGTAAAGCCATTTAAATGTCAGAAATGTTTGTCAGTAAAGTGCTGAACTTTCTAGCTGAACTTTCTATAGGGTATTCTGTTTGCAATTGAACTCTCTACAGGATTGTTTCTTTGTAGCTGATCTCTCTACAAGGTGACTTGTTTCTGGCTGATCTCTGGATGACTTGTTTCTAGCTGATCTCTCTACACGGTGACTTGTTTCTAGCTGAACTCTCTACAGGGTTATCTGTTTGTAATTGAACTCTCTACAGGATGGTTTCCTTGTAGCTGCTCTCTCTACGGGGTGACTTGTTTCTAGCTGATCTCTCTACAGGGTGAGCTTGTTTCTGACTGAACTCTCTACAGATGATTTGTTTGCAGCTGAACACTCTACATGGTGGTTTCTTTGTAGCTGAACTCTCTACAAGGTGATTTCTTCTAGCTGATCTCTCTACAGAGTGATCTGTTCGTAGCTGAACTTTCTACAGGGTGATTTATTTGCAGCTGAACTGTTTATATGATGGTTTCTTTGTAGCTGAGCTCTGTACAAGGTAACTTCTTCTAGCTGATCTCTCTATAGGGTGACTTGTTTGTAGCTGAACTATCTGCAGGGTGATTTGTTTGTAGTTGAACTCTCTACAAGGTGATCCTTCTAGCTGATCTCTCTACAGGATGACTTTTTCTAGGTGAACTCTCTACAGGGTGATCTGTTCATAGCTGCACTCTCTACAGGGTGATATATTTGCAGCTGAACTCTCTACATGGTGGTTTCTTTGTAACTAAACTCTCTATAAGGTGATGTCTTGTAGCTGATCTCTCTACTGGATGACTAGCTGATCTCTCTATAGAGTTATAACTTTCTCTATAGAGTTATAACATGTTTGTATAGCTGAACTCTTTACAGGGTGGTTTTTTGATTGGTTGCTGAACTCTTCAGCTACACAGTGACTTGTTTGTACTACAGAGTGACTTGTTTGTAGCTGAACTCTCTACAGAGTGACTTACTTGTAGCTGAACATTGTATAAAGTAACTTGTTTGTAGCTGATCTAGATGTAATCTCTACTGGGTAGCTTTTTTGTAGCTGAATCCTCTACGCAGTGACTTGTTTGTAGCTGAATTCTCTACAGAGTGACTTGTTGCCTCTACAAGGTGACTTGTTTATAGCTGAATTCTCTTCAGTGTGACTTACAATGTTCTGAATTTCTACAGCAACACATTTGTAGCTGAACTCTCTACAGGGTGACTTGCTTGTAGCTGAATTGTCTATAAGATTAACTGTTTGTAGCTGAACTCCCTACAGAATAATTTGCAATGTCATATAATTCTATAATGGAGTAAGCTATAAACGTAGCTGAATGCTCTATTAGGGTGACTGTTCTATTAGAGTATCTCGATCTCGCATATGCTACAAGTAGTTGGCTTTGAAATCATAACTCAGTGGTTTGTACTCCGATTCTTCTGTACTACTGCAAGGACTTTCTATGATAATTATTCCAGCTACACACTGATTTTCAGCTCACTGCTCTAAGCGGTTTGCCTGATAGGCATGAAAACTAATAGTTTTTTTATTCATAAAAATCGATCGCGTAATTGTGAGACAGGTTGGGTTTTGTGTCATATCTCGATGGCCTTTAACTCGATTCCTTTCAAACCACAAAAAGGCACTCCTACGATGGTTACTCCATCTACATAGCAATTTTCAGCTCATTCCTTCAAGTGGTTTACCCTGTGGGCGTGACAGACCTTATTTTACGCAAATAATCGGTCATAACTCCGTGAATGTTCATCGGATTCCTACCAAACTTGATACTGATGTTCGCCTTAATGAGCCCTTTAAGTGTGCCAAATTTCAGCCCGATTGGAGTACGCATTCATGTTTTATGGCGGATTTTGCAAAGTGTGCGAAAAGAAGATGTAGAAGAAGAAAAAAACGAAGAAAAAAAACCCAAAGTTTGGCCGTTTGTATCTCGGAAATGGCTGGAGCGATTTTCTTCAAATTTGGTATGTAGACTCCCATAACTGGCCAGCACTTCTGTAGCAAATGTGGTTCCAATCGGATAAGGGATCACAGAGCTACATAGGTGTGAAAATTGCATTTTCTTTCTTCCTGTAAATATACTCACGGTGTGGCGCGCTGGCTTCTTGGGCCGCACGACACACTATCGTGTGTCTTGATACATAATTTTGCAATCCTGTAAATTTCTTTTCAATACATTGCTGGTTTATAAACTATTACCATATTAACATGTTGGTTGCTGGGGGCCACCCCTGGGAATAGTGGCAACCACCACCATTTATAGAGGATTAAATTACACATATATGTGCTCATATATATATAATACATTTATTAGCCTAACTATCCACCCCTCCACCGCACCAAGCTCTACATTGCCTACTCTTTTTCCTAATGCTAATCACATAACATTTTCCCACAAAGCCAGTAGTGTACGTGACAATACACAAGTTCAACAATCATGCAGCACTTCAATAGTAGCCCTACTTAATAATTATCCCACTCACTGCCAAATTTGTAGAGGCTCCAATCTACTGTTTCTAAACTGCTATAACTTAAACATTACACCATATAATCCTATAAAACTATTTATCAATTTACTCGCTATAGAACAAGGAATTTGAATATGAAGTTTTTGTTTACACAAGAGCAACCACAAATCCATTATATAACTTTAAAGTACGAATATTGATCTGAGCGAAACTAAACGTGAAATTTCACTACCTTACAGGCTAGCACTGTTTATAATAACACAATAAACATCACTAACCAGTTTACAATTGAAGCAATTATCTGTAAGTCTGGTTTTCCAGCATTTGAACAAGTGCGCATGGGCATACAAGCACAAGGTCACTGTTTCAAGGTGTACAAAAGTAGCAACACGCCACTCCAACCTATATAATCCCTCTCCTTACTGTTTCTCTTTATTAGTAGTGCTATTATCATGCCGAAGAATCGTCTACAGTGCTTGTTATTGACGTTCCGAAAGTACGCGATTGCATCATCTAACCGCACAATACTGCACGAGAGACCGATTATCCTTGTTCCCGTTCACTTAAGGGTGTGCCCACTACAGGATAAGTGCAGGGGCTACTAAAATGCTCAACTGAAGTTACAGAGCGTTTAGAATGTGATATTATAGGTGTTTATAATCGAAACCGCCATATGGTGGTTGTGGCAGTGAGAGGGTTAAGTAGTGCCACAATTGATATTAAAATTATGAGCTTAAACTTTGTTTTTGAGTATTAAGTAGTGGTCAAGTTTGAATAGTTACCACACTAAATGCTTTGGTATTTAATGACATCTATATAGTATGTCTAAAAGGTAGAGGTGTGCGATTATCTAGATATATCCGATTATCGAGATATTGTGAGATTTATTGAGATAAGGATGACAAGTTTATTTATCTAGATAATAGTAAACTTCTGTAAATCACTTATATACCAAAGAATATCTGATGGTGTAGACACCTCCTCAGGGCTCCAACTCTCCTACCACTTGGAACCATTGTTAAAACTAACATTTTTCACTTTCTTATACTTTTCAAATTACAATTTGCTTACTTAACTGGTTAAAATATTGACAGTAAACTACAACAAATAATTTTTTCAATCATCAAGATATGTTAGATAATCGAGATACATTTAAAATAAATATCGAGATGTGTCTAAATTTGTCATCGCACACCTTTGCTAAAAGGTCATAATATTATTCAGAGAATTAAGAGATTTTGCTATGTGTACAAATGTTGAAGTTGATTTTTTGTTCACACATAACATATACTTGGTTATTTGAATGATCCAAAGATGTTGTGTTATAATTGATGAAGTCATATCATGTTACTTGCATATTATTACAGGAGGGAAGTACTGCTTTACATCATGCTGCTAGGTCGGGACAAGTTCAAGCAATAGAAACACTGATCAGATCAGGAGCAGATGTGAATGCACTTGATGAGGTTAGTTAGTATGTGTGTGATGAAATAAGTTGAAGTGTTAGTGTTACTAATAAGAAACACAATTCAATGTAGTAAGACACAACTGTCCTACTAGTGTGCTGGTGTGTAGTGTAGTGGAGGTGTGGTGTGGTGTGGTGTGAAGGATCATGTGATCCATACACTAGTTTATATTACACTATAGTGTGTTCCTATTCACCTAGTCCCTTATTTCCCCCTAAATAAACTCTTGTTACATGGGCCAGCTGTTAAATCATTTAGAATTGATGTAAAGCCATTTAAATGTCAGAAATGTTTGTCAGTAAAGTGCTTTGATATATAAGAACAAGTGAGTGATCAGACTTTATAAATATTTCATACATTTAGGACAATTTAGGTGTGTGCACAAGAGTGAAAATACACCTTTGTCCAATGCAAAACTATTAGTCTGGCAGAAAGCAGGGTGAAGTTTGCATAATGGTCTATAGTTTATTTTAATGCACTTTTGGATTATCCTGTACACATAAAACAATATTCCACCTGCTGGACAGGTGTCAGGCTTGGGCATTTTGTCATAGCAACAAAAGTTTAATTAACTGCATAGCAACCATACAAATTTTACAAAATAGCTTCTGTGGGTTTCAGTTTTACCCAAAATTGTTTGATAATCTGACCATTTAACAACTTTTAGGTGTTACAATTAATGTCAGAACAAAACTGAATGATTAAATAGTCCCATAAATCCCTGAAGACATCATTATGCATACCGTAGTTACGTATGTCTCAATAACCATCATAGGGCCTGTGGGCACAAACTACACCCTGTCACACAACAGGATGTATCTCGATAATGGAGAGAAGTATTTGCATCTGCTACTTGTATTATAAAGCCAATCAATTGCTTACTACCTTCTTATATTTTCAAAGCCATAGCACATTGGTACATAAAATTATGGGCGATTAAAGTTCAAAAAGTAGGTAACTTTTATGTGCCCACATGCCCTATATTCACAGGCCCAGTCACATTTGCTCTCTTCACGTTCTTTAGTTTTGTTATTGTAAAAAAAATGTTTGTTTCAGCTTAAGCCATACTATAATAGTTACCATTGCTGTTAGACTTGAGAGAATAAACACAGTTTTCTGGTAGGAAATTTAATTCCGGCCTTTTTCTTTCAATGCTTCTAAATCATTATGTTAGTATCTGGTGATAATGGTTTGCTTCTTTTTGGTATTGCTGGTGTGGAAAGGCTTGGTTACTACACCCTTTCTCCAGCTAAAGTCCATGAAGTGCAAACAATTTATCAGGTGCAGTATTACAAAATGTTCAAAATCTAACCATAACATCAGTGCTAAAAATAGAACTTGAGTTGAAATTAATGTACATGTATGTAGATCATCAAACATCAGCTAAAAAACTAGTACCTGCTATATACTTGCGGAAAATAGGAGTATGTCACAAAGTACTCACTATACAGCAAATAGTGTATGTGTGTTCTTCATCTACGCTTATTAAATGCCTTCTTCACACCTGTTCCACTATCATCTAATTTAGCAAGAAATATGGATGTTATGCCTTATTTGGGACATTATACGTATGTGGTATCCATGCAATAATACAATAAAACAGTAGCTTCCTTTTGTACTCCCCTATGTAAGTTAAGCCACCCTAAAATGTGGACACCATGATATCAGAATATTTGTCTAAGGTCCCATTGGTATTGAATATACATACAATTAAACCTCTGAGATTAGGACAACTTTCCAATAAGAACAGCATAGTGGGGCCTCAGTATAGTATTGTGAGAGCCTCTATCTATATTTAGCTATATTTTATATAGCTATACTATTTTGAATCTTCTGAGATCAGGACAACTTTCCAAAAAGAACAGTATAGTGGAGTCTTACGGTGTCCAGAATAGTGTTGTGAGAGCCTCTAGTAATGTTTTATATAAAATACACACACACGTATGTATAACTGTGTGCTACCTCTTAATCAATATTTTTTATGTACAGTAAATAGATCGTGACATGCCCCTTGTACTGAAGTTATGTCTGTTCTCAATCATTTCTGCTGAATCACTTCTGTCTATACCTTTTGTTATTTTCACTGAAATCACCAGCAAATCAACTTCTTTAAGGTACAGGGGTGTATGTTATTCTCTTACACTTGCATGTTGCTCCTCTTGCATGAGAATTTTGGTAACCTTACAATTAATTTTAGCATGCAAAAGAGAACTTTCAATGATATAAAGGTGCTATGTACCAGTATTTTTGTGACCAAATTTGCAAGAAAGGTCATCCACACACCAAATTTTACCACTTTAATGATTCATAACTTAATTTAAAATTGAAATAAGTTATTGATTGAAATTTTGTCAGCTGTGAGCCATAACAGAGCATTGGAGGAAGAAAATTTCACATCTGTTTGAAACAAACAATTGTATGTGGAAGATGCAAATCCAGCCTTTAACGGCATCCATTACATAAATAAAATTAAACTTAGAAGTCTTTCCTGCTGCCACCTATTTGCTCCACTAATGTTTTCGTAAATTGGCATCTATCAACAGCATTGTGGTCAGCAATAGCATGCCATATGAATACGTGTGGCACACAGTGTGTTGGGTACAAATTTGGTTCTACAAATAATTCATAATAATGCATGCTAAATGTACTGTTTGTACAGTATTTTCACATGTATGTATATTGCATATACATATACAGCCGGTGTTCTATGAAACGCAGTGGTAGACAGGGACAGTGCTCGGCTACAACAAATCCATGACAGTCAAGCTGCAAAAAGGGTGCATGTAGTGGCACTACAACTGTATCATTCAGAGTTAGCTATAAAAGTAAAGAGTATCTAATCCAAAACAGCCAAGCTGTAAAAAAAGTGTGCGGCCCTCAAAAAGGCTATGGTGAAAAAAGATGTGAAATCCAAGGTGGCGGCCAAGAAATGGCTGTGATGGTAGGTTAATGGTAAAAATTTTAATAACGACAATTCAGGTGAATTTTTGTGCCGCTTGGTCTTGGCAAAAAATTCACCTAAATTGCCGTTATTAAATTTTTTACCATTAACCTACCATCACAGCCATTTCTTGGCCGCCACCTTGGATTTCACATCTTTTTTCACCATAGCCTTTTTGGGGGCCACACACTTTTTTTACAGCTTGGCTGTTTTGGATTAGATTTTACTTCTTTTTGTATTTGTATACCCCAAAGCCAGCCATAGGCCGGCTTTGGGACTTTTTTAACCTGTCTTTTTTTCTTTACCACAGGAAGAAGAAAAGATGAAGCAGATGTACTTTAAATATTTCTGATTTTATCAGTAAATGTACAAATTATATATATAATACATATCAAGACACACAGTAGTGTGTCGTGTGGCCCAAGAAGCCGGTGCGCCACACCGTGAGTATATTTACAGGAAGAAAGTAAACGCGATTTTCACACCTTTGTAGCTCCGTGATTCCTTATCCGATTGAAACCAAAGTTGCTACAGAAGTGCCGGCTAGGTAGGGCAGTCCACATTCCAAATTTGAAGAAAATCGCTCAAGCCATTTCCGAGATACGAACGGCCAAACTTTGGGGTTTTTTTCTTCGTTTTTTTCTTCTTCTACATCTTCTTTTCGCACACTTTGCAAAATCCGCCATAAAACATGAATGCGTACTTCAATTGGGCTGAAATTTGGCACACTTAAAGGGCTCATTAAGGCGAACCTCAGTACCAAGTTTGGTAGGAATCCGATGATCATTCACGGAGTTATGACCGATTATTTGCGTAAAATAAGATCGAAGGTCTGTCACGCCACAGGGTAAACCGCTTGAAGGAATGATCTGAAAATTGCTATGTAGATGGAGTAACCATCGTAGGAGTGCCTTTTTGTGGTTTGAAAGGAATCGAGTTAAAGGCCATCGAGATATGACACAAAACCCAACCTGTCTCACAATTACGCGATCGATTTTTATGAATAAAAAAACTATTAGTTTTCATGCCTATCAGGCAAACCGCTTAGAGCAGTGAGCTGAAAATCAGTGTGTAGCTGGAATAATTATCATAGAAAGTCCTTTCAGTAGTACAGAAGAATCGGAGTACAAACCACTGAGTTATGATTTCAAAGTCAACTACTTGTAGCATATGCGAGATCGAGATACTCTAATAGAACAGTCACCCTAATAGAGCATTCAGCTACGTTTATAGCTTACTCCATTATAGAATTATATGACATTGCAAATTATTCTGTAGGGAGTTCAGCTACAAACAGTTAATCTTATAGACAATTCAGCTACAAGCAAGTCACCCTGTAGAGAGTTCAGCTACAAATGTGTTGCTGTAGAAATTCAGAACATTGTAAGTCACACTGAAGAGAATTCAGCTATAAACAAGTCACCTTGTAGAGGCAACAAGTCACTCTGTAGAGAATTCAGCTACAAACAAGTCACTGCGTAGAGGATTCAGCTACAAAAAAGCTACCCAGTAGAGAGTACATCTAGATCAGCTACAAACAAGTTACTTTATACAATGTTCAGCTACAAGTAAGTCACTCTGTAGAGAGTTCAGCTACAAACAAGTCACTCTGTAGTACAAACAAGTCACTGTGTAGCTGAAGAGTTCAGCAACCAATCAAAAAACCACCCTGTAAAGAGTTCAGCTATACAAACATGTTATAACTCTATAGAGAAAGTTATAACTCTATAGAGAGATCAGCTAGTCATCCAGTAGAGAGATCAGCTACAAGACATCACCTTATAGAGAGTTTAGTTACAAAGAAACCACCATGTAGAGAGTTCAGCTGCAAATATATCACCCTGTAGAGAGTGCAGCTATGAACAGATCACCCTGTAGAGAGTTCACCTAGAAAAAGTCATCCTGTAGAGAGATCAGCTAGAAGGATCACCTTGTAGAGAGTTCAACTACAAACAAATCACCCTGCAGATAGTTCAGCTACAAACAAGTCACCCTATAGAGAGATCAGCTAGAAGAAGTTACCTTGTACAGAGCTCAGCTACAAAGAAACCATCATATAAACAGTTCAGCTGCAAATAAATCACCCTGTAGAAAGTTCAGCTACGAACAGATCACTCTGTAGAGAGATCAGCTAGAAGAAATCACCCTGTAGAGAGTTCAGCTACAAAGAAACCACCATGTAGAGTGTTCAGCTGCAAACAAATCATCTGTAGAGAGTTCAGTCAGAAACAAGCTCACCCTGTAGAGAGATCAGCTAGAAACAAGTCACCCCGTAGAGAGAGCAGCTACAAGGAAACCATCCTGTAGAGAGTTCAATTACAAACAGATAACCCTGTAGAGAGTTCAGCTAGAAACAAGTCACCGTGTAGAGAGATCAGCTAGAAACAAGTCATCCAGAGATCAGCTAGGAACAAGTCACCTTGTAGAGAGATCAGCTACAAAGAAACCATCCTGTAGAGAGTTCAATTGCAAACAGAATACCCTATAGAAAGTTCAGCTAGAAACAAGTCACCGTGTAGAGAGATCAGCTATAAACAAGTCATCCAGAAATCAGCTATAAACAAGTCATCCAGAGATCAGCTAGAAACAATTCATCCTGTAGAGAGATCAGCTAGAAACAAGTCACCCTGTGGAGAGATCAGCTGGAAACAAGTCACCCTGTGGAGAGATCAGCTGGAAACAAGTCACCCTGTAGAGAGATCAGCTACAAAGAAACCATCTTGTAGAGAGTTTAATTACAAACAAATAACCCTCTATAGAGTTCAACTAGAAACAGTCACCGTGTAGAGAGATCAGCTAGAAACAAGTCATCCAGAGATCAGCTAGAAACAAGTCATCCAGAGATCAGCTAGAAACAAGTCACCCTGTAGAGAGATCAGCTACAAAGAAACCATCCTGTAGAGAGTTCAATCGCAAACAGAAATCCCTATAGAGAATTCAGCTAGAAACAAGTTACCGTGTAGAGAGATCAGCTAGAAACAAGTCATCCAGAGATCAGCAGAAACAAGTCACCCTGTAGAGAGATCAGCTACAAAGAAACCATCCTGTAGAGAGTTCAATCGCAAACAGAAATCCCTATAGAGAGTTCAGCTAGAAACAAGCTACCGTGTAGAGAGATCAGCTAGAAACAAGTCATCCAGAGATCAGCTAGAAACAAGTCACCCTGTAGAGAGATCAGCTAGAGACAAGTCACCCTGTAGAGAGATCAGCTACAAAGAAACCATCTTGTAAAGAGTTCAGCTACAGTACAATCAAGTTACACTATAGAGAGATCAGCTAGAAACAAATCATCTTGTAGAGAGTTCAGTTGCAAACAAATCACCTGTAGAGAGTTCAGCTTAAACGAGTCATCTTGTAGAGAGTTCAGCTACAAAGAAATCACTATTTAGAGAGTTCAGCTGCGAACAAATCACCCTGTAAAGAGTTCAGCTAGAAACAAATCATCCTGTAGAGAGTTTAGCTAGAAACAAATCACCCTGAAAGAGTTCGTTTACAAACAACGAGAGTTTCAGCTACAGTTCAGTTATGTAAGAAGTCATCTTATTAACTACAGTATGTGATAATCATCATTCAATGATAATATACAAATATGTCATCAGACAAAAGCTATACATACAATTACTTCCTTTCTTCCACAATTCCTTATAAGTTAAAAGGAAGCAGCATCAAAGCCATATGGCCAGCTTTGTGACTTGCAATACAAAAAGAAGTGATATCTAAACCAAAACAGCCAAGCTGTAAAAAAAGAGTGCGGCCCTCAAGGTGAAAAAAGATGTGAAATCCAAGGTGGCGGCCAAGAAATGGCTGTGCTGGTAGGTTAATGGCAAAAATTTTAATTACGACAATTCAGGTGAATTTGGTGCCAAATCCTAGTGGAGGAGGCAACACAAATTCACCTGAATTGTCGTAATTAAAATTTTTGCCATTAACCTACCATCACAGCCATTTCTTGGCCGCCACCTTGGATTTCACATCTTTTTTCACCTTGGGGGCCGCACTCTTTTTTTACAGCTTGGCTGTTTTGGTTTAGATATTTATTACAGAACTCTCCATGGTGGTTTCTTTGTAACTGAATTCTCTACAAGGTGACTTCTTCTAACTGATCTTTCTAGAGGGTGATTTGTTTGTAACTGAACTCTCTGCAAGTAATTTGTTTGCAGCTGAACTCTCTACATGATGGTTTCTTTTGTAGCTGAACTCTCTACAAGGTAACTTCTTCTAGCTGATCTCTCTACAGGGAGATTTGTTTGTAGCTGACCTCTCTACAGGGTGATTTTTTTTTGTAGCTGAACTTTCTACATACAAAGTGACTTGTTCTAGCTGGTCTCTCTACAGGATGACTTGTTTCTAGCTGATCTCTCTGCAGGGTGACTTGTTTCTAGCTGAACTCTACCGGGTGATCTGTTCATAGCTGAACTCTCTACAGGATGATTTGTTTACAGCTGAACTATCTACATGGTGGTTTCTTTGCAGCTGAATTCTCTACAAGGTGACTTCTTCTAGCTGAACTCTCTATAGGGCGATCTTCTCGTAGCTGAACTCTCTGCAGGGCGATTTGTTTGCAGCTGAACTTTCTACATGATGGTTTGTTCATAGCTAAACACTCTACAAGGTAACCTCTTCTAGCTGATCTCTTTACAGGATAACTTGTTTCTAGCTGAACTCTCTACAGGGTGATTTGTTGGTAGCTAAACTCTCTACAATTCGATTTGTTTGCAGCTGAACTCTCTACATGGTGGTTTCTTTGTAGCTGAACTCTCTACAAGGTAGCTTCTTCTAGCTGATCTCTCTACAGGATGACTTGTTTCTAGCTGAACTCTCTACAGGGTGATCCTTTCGTAGCTGAACTCACTACAGGGTGATTTGTTTGCAGCTGAACTCTCTACATGATGGTTTGTTTGTAGCTGAACTCTCTACAAGGTAACTTCTTCTAGTTGATTTCTCTACAGGGTGACTTGCAATTGTTTCTAGCTGATCTCTCTACAGGGTGATTTGTTTGTAGCTGAACTCTGTACAGTTTGATTTGTTTGCAGCTGAACTTTCTACATGGTTGTTTCTTTGTAGCTGAACTCTCTACAAGGTAACTTCTTCTAGTTGATCTCTCTACAGGATAACTTGTTTCTAGCTGAACTCTCGACAGGATGATCTGTTCATAGCTGAATTCTCTACATGGTAGTTTCTTTGTAGCTAAACTCTTTACAAGGTGACTTCTTCTAGCTGATCTCCTTCTAGGGTGATTTGTTTGTAGCTGAACTATCTGCAGGGTGATTTGAACTCTCTACAAGGTGATGTTTTCTAGTTGATCTCTCTACTCAGTCTGGATGACTTGTTTCTAGCTGAACTCTCTACAGTGTGATCTGTTAGGTTTCTACTTGATCTCTCTATACTTATATCTTGTTTGTACAGCTGAACTCTTTTACATGGTGGTTTTTGATTGGTTGCTGAACTCTCTCTCCACGGTGACTTGTTTGTACTGCAGAGTGACTTGTTTGTAGCTGAACTCTCTACAGAGTGACTTACTTGTAGCTGAACATTGCATAAAGTAGCTTGTTTGTAGCTGATCTAGATGAACTCTCTACTAGGTAGCTTTTTTGTAGCTAAACCCTTTACGTAGTGACTTGTTTGTAGCTAAATTCTCTACAGAGTGACTTGTTGTAGCTGAACTCTCTACAAGGTGACTTGTTTATAGTTGAATTCTCTTCAGTGTGACTTATAATGTTCTGAATCTCTACAGCAACATATTTGTAGCTGAACTCTCTACAGGATGACTTGCTTGTAGCTGAATTTTCTATAAGATTAACTGTTTGTAGCTGAACTCCCTACAGAATAACTTGCAATGCCATATAATTCTATAATGGAGTAAGTTATAAACGTAGCTGAATGCTTTATTAGGGTGACTGTTCTATTAGAGTATCTCGATCTCGCATATGCTAAACGTAGTTGGCTTTGGAATCATAACTCAGTGGTTTGTAATCCGATTTTTCTGTACTACTGCAAGGACTTTCTATGATGATTATTCCAGTTACACACCGATTTTCAGCTCACTGCTCTAAGCGGTTTGCCTAGTAGACGTGAAAACTAATAGTTTTTTTATTCATAAAAATCGATCGCGTAATTGTGATACAGGTTGGGTTTTGTGTCATATCTCAATGGCCTTTAACTGGATTCCTTTCAAACCACAAAAAAGGCACTCCTACGATAGTTACTCCATCTACATAGCAATTTTCAGCTCATTCCTTCAAGTGGTTTACCCTGTGGGCGTGACAGACCTTATTTTACGCAAATAATCGGTCATAACTCCGTGAATGTTCATCGGATTCCTACCAAACTTGGTACTGCGATTCGCCTTAATGAGCCCTTTAAGTGTGCCAAATTTCAGCCCGATCCAAGCACGCATTCGTGTTTTATTGCGGATTTTGCAAAGTGTGCGAAAAGAAGAAGTAGAAGAAAAAAACGAAGAAAAAAAACCCTAACTTTGGCCGCTCGTATCGCAAATGGCTGGAGCGATTTTCTTCAAATTTGGTATGTGGATTCCCCTACCTAGCCGGCATTTCTGTAGCAACTTTGATTTCAATAGGATAAGGAATCACAGAGCTACAAAGGTGTGAAAATCGCATTTACTTTCTTCCTGTAAGTATACTCACGGTGTGGCGAGCCGGCTTCTTGGGCCGCACGACACACTACCGTGTGTCTTGATTGGTCTAGCTGAAATTTAATCATTGGAGCAATTTTGTGGTTGCTTATTTTGATTTACTTCATAGTCGGCTATATTCTGTCTGCAGTTTGGCTATTTTGGCATGGATACCATCATTTACTACTTTACATGTGCTCTGTTCAAGGCAGAAAGTCAAGCTAATGTTTAAAACACAACTTACAGGCCCGTAGCCAAGGGGGGTTCGGACGAACTGCCCTTTAAAAATTAGGTCCACTTAAAACTTCTTACTTCAATCACTATTCGCTAAACAAATCGGTGCGGATAGCACAGGGCCGTCTTCTCATGGCATTTCAACTAATTATGAGTTTGAGTAAATTCGATTGTGGGTTTAGATTAATGCGGTTTTGAGGATTTCACTGTGGTCAAAGTGTCACCGTCGTGCTTAGTTAGCTACTAAGCGTGCTAAGTTACTAAGCATGCTGTGTGATTCTTCAGTATGGGCAGAGTAGCGCAAAAGGAATGTGAACGGAAGCGCTCAGCTTCATCCTGCCAGAGATTAGACAAGCTTTTTACGAAGCTGAGACGAAAGGATGAAGGTGCAGGCAAGCCGGAGGGTCCAGGCGAGGCTAGTAGAGCAGAGGTAATCGAAATCGATTCCGACTCTGAGCAGCAACGCGAGTCTAGCAATTCAGCTGTAACATCGTCCAGTACTCAATCTACAGGTAAGTAGCATGCATGCCTAGGGCCTCGATCTTAACCTTTGGCAGTAGCTATGCTAGTAGCTACTGAATTAGTGATGTTGAAGTAATTTGCATGCTGTACAATGATGCATGTTCAATGCAGGTACACTGTTTTCTTTTATTTCAGGCGAAGAAGAGGTCTCCTTGGCTCCAGATTATGAAGTAGTAAGTAGCTCACATAGTTCAACAACCTCTCCTTCATCTGAAATCCCAGTTGTGGAGCCTGCAACCAGCATGCTACAATCCGATGCACCGACAGAGCTAGTTTCTATTGAGCTACTGCTAGATGTTGGTGAGATCTATGCAAATGCTAAGTCACCTGCAAAGTTTACTAAGATAATACAGTCACTATCAGCTGCACAGAAGTACAGGTTACTCACACACCACAAAAAGCCAGCAAGAAACCACACATTTCCTACACAGTTTCTTGGCGGTTGTAACCGCAGCTTTCGGTATGACTGGCTTGTAGAAAACCCATGGTTGGTATACAGTGAGCATGCTGATGGCATGTTCTGTATTGTTTGTGCAATTTTCTGCAATGATTCCAGTAAAGGCTATTTAGTTAGTAAGCCATTTCGTATATGGAACAAAAAGAGCGAGAAAACCAAAGAACATGTCAGCTTACTGTACCACCAGAAATGCATGGAATTAGCAGACAATTTCAAGCACACAGTAGAAAACCCAGATGCCACAATTACTGCACAGTATGATGCACACAGAGCTGCAAACATCAAGCACAATCGGTCAATTCTGAAATCCTTGGCTAGCGCAGTATTGTTCTGCACTAGGCAATACATTGCATTGCGAGGAGATTCAGAAAACCTTGATACAGCTGGCAATCTTGGTAATTTTCTTGCATTACTAAAGCTATTAGCAAATCATGATGCTATCTTGAGAGACCACTTGGAAGCACCTGCTATGCGAAATGCCACCTACATTTCACTCCAAACTCAAAATGATTTGATTGATGTTTTGGGTGAGCAGATTTTTGCTGGCATAGTAGGGGACATCAATGCTTCACCACTTTATTCAGTGCTTTGTGACGAGGTTACTTCCCATAATCAGGAGTATCTGTCAGTGTGTATCAGGTTTATAGACCAGAGGAAAGAAATTCGGGAAGAGTTTTTAGCATTTCTACCTTTAGAAAGGATCACAGGTGAGGCCATTTCACAGGTTGTCCTAAAATTTTTGCGCGACAGTGGAATTCCTTCATCTAACATGCGTGGCCAAGGATATGATGGTGCGAGTAATATGTCTCTGGTGCTGTAGGTGTCCAGGCACGCATTAAACAAGTGGCCCCTTTAGCCACATATGTGCACTGCAGTGGTCATTGTCTTAATCTTGTTATTAGCAAAAGTTGTAGGTTACCGCAAATAAGAAATGTTCTAGATTGCATGCAAAGCTGTTGCCGATTTTTTCTCAACAGTCCAAAGCGAATTGGTGTCCTGCAACTTGTTGTTAGGCATAATGTGGTGGATGAGACACGAAGAAAGCCTTTACTAGATCTCTGCAAAACTAGATGGGCAGAACGACAGAGTGCGTATCAGCACTTTTATCAAGCTTTTGTGTTTATTGCAGAGGCCCTAGAGCTGATTGGTTATAAGCGACACTTAGATAGGTATGGTGATACGTATGCAGATTGGGATACAGCATCCTGCAGTGATGCACAACAAATGCTAGCTAGTATTACGAACTTTGAGTTCATTGTGGTATTTCTTACTGTGTACCAATATCTATCTCACTTAGCTGGTATCACAGTAAAGCTGCAGAAGCGTGCCCTAGATATAATAGAAGCACATGAGCAGATTGTTGAAGTGTCAAAGGTTTACAAAGATGAGAGGCAGAAAGTAGATAATGGCTTTGGCAAAATCTTTGCTCAAGCAAGTAGAATGGCTGAAACAGTTGGTAGTACTGTTAAAATGCCACGCATAGTTTCTAGGCAACAGCATCGTAGCAATGCTACAGCTACTACTCCTCAGGAATATTTCCAGAGGAATGTTGCAGTTCCTTTTCTTGACCACATCATTGCATTCATTGAGCAGCAATTCTCTGACTCATCATTTACTGCTATCATGCTTTTAGGCCTTGTTCCATCTGTTTTTTGTTCAAAGCCTGTAAATCTTGATTCAGCTGTTAGCCAGTACAGCACTGATCTTCCATCTCCTGAATTGTTCCATATGGAACTAAAGCGATGGAAGGGTCGCTACATTGCAATAAAAGCTGATGACAGGCCATCATCAGCTGCAGAAGCCATTAAAGAATGTGACAGGGATATGTTCCCAAACATCTATGTCTTAATGCAGATTGCTTGCACAATTCCTGTGACATCTTGTGAATGCGAAAGAAGTGCCAGTGGTTTGAGGCGGCTGAACAATTTCACAAGAGCGTCAATGGGAAAAGATCGGCTTTCATTTCTTGCACTTCTGCACATTCACTATGACACTGCAATTGATTTAGATAAGGTAGTAGATAGTTTTGCTAGACGTCATCCCCGAAGACTTGAACTTGAATCAATCCTATAATTTAAGTAACTTTACAATTACTGTACACACAAATTCGTGTATACTTTCTTATCTAATAGCTATTTACATATTTTGTGTAATGCACAATTGTATTGTAGCTATTTATTATTTCTATGAAATTTGAAGTACGTATTGTGGCTATAACTACTCCTTTATGACTATATATTGTAAAATAGTTAGCCATATGCAGTATAAGTTATATATAGAAAATAGTCAGAAAATGCCACCAGTTTTAATCTCCAGACTCCAATTTTCAAAAATTTTCTGGGGGGGGAAGGCCCCCAGACCCCCCTAGATTGGGTGTGCTTCGCACACCCAGTCTCAGTACCTTTATTAATCATCATGCAAGTAAAGGTCCACTTTTGGTCAAAAAGAACCCCCCTTTCAAAATCCCTGGCTACGGGCCTGACTTATACAATTACTTATTATCTAAAACCATTTAGTTGATGAGATTACATTAATTTAACTACTATAAATTTACTTTATCGCTCAGCATAAAAATACTATATAGTGAATTTGCCCTTTCCGGTCACCTGCCTTATGAAGGAGTTGGTTGCATTAAACATGTTAATGTCACTGTGTACACAAATGACACAGTTAGGAGACTGTTATACAATGGTTAGTTAAATCAGGTGACCTTATTATACAGTGATCCATTTAGACAGGTTTTACTGTATAGTTCAATATTAGAAGTATTGTGCAATCGCAAATGCAGTAAAATACCTACAGTAAAGCAAACAGACATAACATGGAATTTAACCAAAAGAATCTAATAAAACTTGGTGTGTAACTTTGACCCATGATGCACTGTCTTTGTGCCAATTTTGAAGAAATTTGAAAAGAGTGGGTTAACATTTTAATTTCTTTGATACTTTAGCATGGAGTGACCAAAATACTAGAATTTCCTGAGGTAATATCCCAATTTACCCAATGCTGACAGAGGTCCAGCAGGTGGTTTTGAGTAGTCCATAGCATGGAGAAATATTTTGTGACATAAAATAAACTATAGACCACATTGCAAGGTTCAGCCAAAAAAGCCCCTTCTTCTGCCGGACTATATTGATAGTGAACACAATCAACACATGTACATGTTCACCTCTTTGATGTTACTAGTTTTGGTGGGTGCCAGGCGTGTTGGAGAAGTACTGTTTATTGCATTGGCAAAATGCTTGATAACTGTTTTATGTATATATATAGTAGGTAAACACAAAATACTGTATAGCTTACATAAGTAATATTTTGTACATTTTGAAGATACAAAGATGGTGTGTTGTTATTGATGAAATGATATCATGTGACTTGTAGCTTCATTGATTGTAGGCATGAGGTTCAATACCTTGGGTATGAGAGTGTTGAGATGTGTACTGGTAATGAACCTTATCATGTTTTGAATACATAATTAATACTCATGCAGATGTTTTCATGCTCTTTTACCTGTTCGTTTTAAAATGCTACATATGATGAGAATGAAAAGCGTGCATTGTGTACTAGTGAGAACCTCAACATACAATTCCATGTTGTTAGTTTAACAAAGCTTATGATAATATGCCAAAACCAGTGATTAAATTGCATAAATATCTGACCATAATGCAATTTGTCCAGACACAGTGTCTCATCAAAGCACAAGGAGGGACCCTGAGCGAGCCTAAACACTAAGCTACGTATGTAGCATGTCTGTTGATTGTATGAACAACAACAGTCACTTGGTTGCTAGGTGATAGTATACATTCTTACAACCCAAGTGAGTGACCACAAATTTACAATTGCCAAACCTCTGGTGTAATGTAATCGCAGTACAGCTGCATCAAGGCATGTGACATAAATCTAGTATAACTGTTATGCTATAAAATTGAACACAGTAGACATGTACATGTTCAGTCAATGTAGGCAACTGTCCGGCCAATTCTGGTTTGTAAGGATATTGTGGCAGGCAACAGAAATTTCTTATCTTAAGCTGTGGTATAATCTACTTAAAAAGTTTGCTTGTATCTGATTACTACTGTCGCTCTTCATTCACTTATTGAATTGCTCTGGTGACATTATGACTAATTACCATTTCTATGGAATGTAGGGGTGTGTGCAGTATAGCTGTGGCAACAGCCATTTCCATAGATACTTAATATTTTATTATGCTACTGCTGGAACTATACATATAGCACAGCTAGCACAAGTGACAGGTTATTATACTCATTAGTCACTGCTACTGTTCCTTAGCAACAGTGGCTCTTCATTACCAAACAAAGATAAAACCCACTAATATGTGCATTTATACTGATTGCTCGCGCACATAACATTTATACTAATTGTGTAGTGTAGTAGAGGTGTAATGTGGTATAAAGGATGATTTGACTCATACACTAGGTTATACTACACTATGGTGTGAGTGCATGTACACCTAGTCCCTAAATAGTTACATGAACCAGCTGCCAAACCTTTTAGGAGTTCTGAAAAGCCCTTCAAGTTTGTCAATAAAGTGCTTTGATATGAGTACGAACAAGTGAGTGATGTGATTGAGGCTTTATAAAAATGTGACCCGGTCTGCGAAAAGGGCTCTTATAGCCTTTCCAATTGCATATATATGGTAACCCATAACTTGACTGGTGAATATGGTACAAGCCTACAATTTGGTCACTCAACAACCCTAACCTGGCAGTAGCTGTGGGTGTAATTACATGGTGATAGCGTTAGTAGATTAGGAGTTACGATTAGCCAAACATGGATAATTGGAAAGGCTATAAGAGCCCTTTTCGCAGACCGGGTCACAAATATCCTATATATTTAGTATAGGTGTGCAAAACTATTGATAGTGAACACAAGTACATGTTCACTCTCTTTGATATTATTGGTTTTGGTGGGAGTCAGGAGTGTTGCAGTATTGCTGTTTATTGTATTTGCAAATTGCTTAAATAAATGTTCAATGTGCTGGGCAAAGCCACAAATTATTGACAAATTTTGTATATGGTTATATATAATTTTGCAATCCTGTAAATTTCTTTTCAATACATTGCTGGTTTATAAACTATTACCATATTTATTTTGTTAACGCAGCACTTCAATAGTAGCCCTACTTAACCCACTCGCTGCCAAATTTGTAGAGGCTCCAATCTACTGTTTCTAAGCTGCTATAACTTACACACCATACCATATCATACAGTACAATAGTAACTGTATAGTAGGGACCACAAAGGAGTAGGCGTGGCCCCCAAAATAATATCACCAAAAATCAGCCTTAATCTTCCCTTACGACGATGAGGCAGTATTGGTGAGGTAAAACTAAGCCCAAACGAGCTTTCAGATCGACTCGAAATGCTTTCAACAAGTTGCTACGGAATTTAAAAAAAATTTTATTCAACGGAATTTTCTACTGACTGAGTAACTGACTGACTGACTGACTGACTGATGCCTTCAGACAAGCGTAACTTGATAACGGCTAAGGCTACAGGCTTGATTTTTTCACTATTCGACGTCGCTTCAGCCCGACAGGTGCCTTTTGGCATACCGCAGTATGTACAATGCATTCTTCATGGACTTACCAGTGTCCTCCTTTGTGTCCCATTCATCTTTACTGACAGGGAAAGGTGTCGATTTGGCGCGAGCACGTGATGGCTTCCCTTTGAAACGGTAATCGTCTGTATTTTTCATCGTGGCTATTTGTGACCGGATTTCTTATAACAAGGCTTCCACACACACAAAACCAAACTTATGTTTTTACCAGAAATGAATTGCTGATCTAACACACTATCACATTCCACATTGTACTTCCTTCAGGACTGGCAAGTCTGGTTTCTGTAGCAGCTTTCTTCTGACCCTGTCAAAGCCACGAGTGGGAGATTGGTCCCCTTAAATGGCCATGGCTTTGTGATAATGGTGTGTGGCAAGTTGGGGCTTCACAGAGAGCTCACCAATAGTGTTCTCAGTCAATTTGGAGAGATTTGAGGGCCATATCATATTCCACACTGTACTTCCTTCAGGACTGGCAAGTCTGGTTTCTGTAGCAGCTTTCTTCCGACCCTGTCAAAGCCACGAGTGGGAGATTGGCGCCATTAAATGGCCATAGCTTTGTGATAATGGTGTGTGGCAAGCTGGGACTTCACAGAGAGCTCGCCAATAGTGTTCTCAGTCAATTTGGAGAGATTTGAGAGCCATGGGGGGCCATGGAGGGCCCAAGCTTGGCCTCTGGATTCCATTCGTCTTCTTACTTCATTTATACCCCAATATATATGTACTTCCTTCAGGACTGGCAAGTCTGGTTTCTGTAGCAGCTTTCTTCCGACCCTGTCAAAGCCACGAGTGGGAGATTGGCGCCATTAAATGGCCATGGCTTTGTGATAATGGTGTGTGGCAAGCTAGGACTTCAGAGAGCTCGCCAATAGTGTTCTCAGTCAATTTGGAGAGATTTGAGGGCCATGGAGGGCCCAAGCTTGGCCTCTCCCACCCAAGATTTGAGGGCCATGGGGGGCCATGGAGGGCCCAAGCTTGGCCTCTGGATTCCATTCGTCTTCTTACTTCATTTTATACCCCTATATTAAGCCCAGCCACCACCCCCCACCCTCCCACCCTATTACTTCCACCTGTGATATTATAACCCGCTCGAAAAAAGCTGCCCAAAACAGGGTAAATTTTGGGTATCAGAAATTAATACACCCACTCACTGATAGCTAGTAAATAGATGAATAATTGGTGCAAATTTTGTTTGCACAGCTGTAGGCACTGGGAAGTTATTACACAATGATTCCTTAAAATTGCCATATCTCCTAACGAAGTTTTGTGCGTCGAAGCCTTGTTTTGTCAAATTCAGTCACATTTTGATATGCGGAGGTGCTTTTCAAACAGTTCTTGATTCGTACTGCTGTGTAATGGGTTAAACATAGCCGACAGCGAAGTGTAATGGATACTTCACTTTTTAGACAATAATTGATATGATTGGGGCGCGCGGCACGATTTCTTTCTTTTGGTATGCATGGATTGTGGAGGTGCTTTTCGAACAGTTCTTGATTCGAAATGCTGTGTAACGGGTTGAACATAGCTGACAACGGAGCGTAATGGATACTTCACTTTTCACACGATAATTGATATAGCTGGGGCGCGCGGTGCCTTTCAGATGCGGTATGCATGGGTTCACCAGTCATAATAAACTTACTTACAAAAAAAAGTTAACAAACAAGTACACGAAAAAATTTGGAATTTTCAACTAGAGTAGGGACCATAGCACATCGATAAAAAGTACTGAAACAAGTTGGAGTAATCCATGATATTAAATCACTGTAAAACAATAAGAAGTGTTATATCTATTTACTCGCTATAGAACAAGGAATTAGATTTTGAAGTTGTTGTTTACACAAGAGCAACCACAAATCCATTATATAACTTTGAAGTACGAAAATTGATCTGAGCGAAACCAAACGTGAAATTTCACTATTTTACAGGCTAGAACTATTTATAATAATGCAATAAATATCACTAACCTGTTTACAATTGAAGCGATTATCACTAAGTCAGGTTTTCCAGCATTTGAGCAAGTGTGCATGCGTATACAAGCACGAGGTCACTGTTTCGAGGTGTACAAAAGTAGCAACACACCACTCTAACCTATATATTCCCTCTCCTTACTGTTTCTCTTTATTAGTAGTGCCATTATCACACCGAAGAATCGTCTACAGTGCTTGTTATTGACGTTCCAAAAGTACGCAATTGCATCATCTAACCACGCAATAGTGCACAAGAGACCTGTTCCCGTTCACATAAGGGCATGCCCACTACAGGATAAGTGCAGGGGCTACTAAAACACTTGACTGAAGTTACAGAGTGTTTAGAGTGTGATGCTACGGGCGTTTATAATTGAAACCGCCATATGGCGGTTGTGGCAGTGAGAGGGTTAAGTAGTGCCACAATTGATATTAAAATTATGAGCTTAAACATTGTTTTTGAGTATTAAGTAGTGGTCAAGTTTGAATAGTTACCACACTAAATGCTTTGGTATTTAATGACATTTATATAGTATGTCTAAAAGGTAGAAGTGTGCGATTATCTAGATATATCCGATTATCGAGATATTGTGAGATTTATTGAGATAAGGATGACAGGTTTATTTATCTAGATAATAGTAAACTTCTGTAAATCACTTATATACCAAAGAATATCTGATGGTTTAGACACCTCCTGGGGGCTCCAACTCTCCTACCACTTGGAAACATTGTTAAAACTAACATTTTTCACTTTCTTGTACTTTTCAAATTACAATTTGCTTATGCTTAACTGGTTAAAATATTGACAGTAAACTACAACAAATAATTTTTTCAATTATCGAGATATTTCAGATAATCGAGATACGTTTAAAATAAATATCGAGATATGTCTAAATTTGTCATCGCACACCTCTGCTAAAAGGTCATAATATTAGTCAGAAAATTAAGAGACTTTGCTATGTGTACAAATGTTGAAGTTGATTTGTTGTTCACACATAACATATACTTGGTTATTTGAATGATCCAAAGATGTTGTGTTATAATTGATGAAGTCATATCATGTTACTTGTATATTATTACAGTTTGGAAAGACTGCTTTACATCATGCTGCTAGGTGGGGATATGTTCAAGCAATAGAAGTACTGATCAGATTAGGAGCAGATGTGAATGCACTTGATAAGGTTAGTTAGTATGTGTGTGATGAAATAAGTTGAAGTGTTAGTGTTACTAGTAAGAAACACAATTCAATGTAGTAAGTATGGAACGCCGTTTGTAACAAAAATCCGCTTTTATTTCCTCCGCAAATAAGCTTATTTCCTCCACAAATAAGCTTATTTTCAGCGGAAATAAGAGCGTCCTTATTTCCTCAGCAAATAACAAAAGCAGTCTTATTGCCCAGGGAAATAACCGTTGCTTAAATTATTTTCTTTGGCGCATAAACAGCTAGTTGCGTAGCTTTTGATTAGCTGCTTGCAGCTGCTGGCCTTGAGTCAGTATGTGTTACTGCATGAGCGTGTTGTTCTGTAAATGCGAGAGGAATGGCGAGGGAAATTGAAGTATTATTTGAGATCAACAGGTCAAAAAAGGAATTATATGTTAGTCGGGATGAGTTGGTATACACTGTAGAAAGCGAAATTGGGTCACTGGGAGTGGACGGAGTGCTGGCTTAATTTTCTTGCCCTTGCGGAGAACATTTGGGAATGAAAACAGTGTACATTCTACAACGATGGTCAGAGAAATGGAATTCTTTCGTGGATGTTACGGACATGGATCAAGTTGTTGAAGGAGACCGTCTGACCATCACGATGCAATCTTCTCCAAAATTGAAGGGTGCAGAGTCCGCAGACAATGGTGAACCCAGTACAAGTACTACGTCGGAGTTTGACGCTACTCATGGACAGGTGGGTGGTAGGTATTAACTGCATTTAGCTAATATCATGGTATTCAACTTTGTGTAGCTATATGTAACTGTATTTCCTGTGTATTTTTTGGTTTCATTTGCTTAACTTGTTAGGCCACTTCCACTTGATTAGTTGCTTCACGGACAAAAATGTCGAGAGTATAGAGTTGTAAGGTCTGCATATAAGGCCACTCCAAATAAATTTCCTATTTCCCGTCCACCGCCTGCATCTGGTTACTGTAAGCCTATAAATATTCCATTATTCCGTATTCTTCCATTATTTTCCGGTTATTCTTGCATACTGACGGGCTTAGCAAAAACGGTGTCAGCTCACATGTCAGCAGTGCTATCATGTCAGCACAAACTCCACGTTTGTGTTATTTTTTGCAACTTGAAAAGGAACATGTCTTTGTGCACCTTTTTATAGCTGTGCCAGGCAAATAACGGCTTGAAATGTTTCTAATCTCATAATGAAAAATGGAAATGGACTGACCGCCTGCATGCAAATATGCCTGAGGTCAGGATGGGAAACAGGATATTTATTTGGAGTGGCCTAAATAAAAATATAACAGAAATATAGGACAAAATGAGTCACATTGAATTTATTTGGTTAAAAATCAATACATTTATATCTAAAGGGACACGCCCCCAAAATGGTATAAAAACACAGTGATTTTCATGTATTTTCGAAGCACCCACAACATTACATAGTGGTACCCACAAAAAACGGTCTGCTAATTACTCACATGCCTCTAAGGAATACTCCACCTTATTTTCATGGCTGTAGCTGCAGTGGATACGTGGGCCCAGCACAGTTTCTGAACCTGGTTCGTCACTTTGCCCAATGCGTAATGTATTGTGGGATTCACCTGTTACCAAGACTATGGGAATTCACTTTAAACTAATTAGTTTAAACACAAAATAAGGTCTGGAACATTGTGTACATGAATAATACTTCAGTAATTTGAGGGAATTGTACGAAGAGTAGTTGCCCTAGAGTGGGCCATTTAGTTTAAAGACAAAAGTTAAGGAGAGCAACTTTGAGAATAGTGCTGTGTGAGTAGCTTAGTTTAGAATGGCTTTATTCTAGTTTCTGTAGGCCTATATAAACAGACACCATGTTTCCTAAGCCAACTTTTAGTGGGTTTCTCATGCACTTTTGACCTTACCATGTCTATAGATATGTGGAATTCTGCTAAATTCAGTAAATTCTATTAGGTTCGCAATCCCAATGGCTATTTTCAATGTGTATAAAATAGCAAAATTCCATTAAAAGGGGTATGAACTGGTATGTAGCTAACTCCTGCAGCCATTTGTGTTTCTGAGAAAGGTTTTAATGATTGTTATAAATGCATATGTGGCTTGTGCTCAAAGTTTTCATTTTAGCTTGATTTTTCACTCCATATTTAAACTTTTCTATCCATGAAAAGTGGGTTAGTTGGACCAATGAAACAATTCAAGTTGACATGGCCTTAGTCAATGTAGGGTAAACAGAGAAGGTAGAACTGTGCAAGGTGTTTAACACAAGCCAAAGAGCCTACTATAATTAAACCAGACCAGTTGTATGTTGGTGCTAAACTGATAAAGTACAGCTGAGCAAAAAAAAAATTTGTTACAAGCAATTTGCTTAATAAGTTATTAAAGGACAGCCTGGACAGGCTTGTGCTGTACTTTATACTTTTGCTTTAGCTTGCGATGGAACACACTCTCTACATACATTGAGAACATAGAGAGAATTTTCATTCTCAGCCTACATTCTCATTTGAGAATGTAGTATCCTGTCCTCTGCCCAGTCATGGGCAGAGGACCAAATTCTGAGTAATTGGTCACTGTTACCATTTTTAGTTACAACTATTATTAGTAGGTGCCACAGTGTCTAACCACATTGTGTAAACAATATGGCCTCATGTTGACCACCAGATTTTAATTTACTGACATGACAACCAACAACCATTGGTCCCATGTACTGCCTATTTAGCTAGTACCTGAAATTTTGTTTCTATACTATTCCAAGTACGTATTTATTGATACCGATACTGAGTACGTCAACTTAATATGCTCAGTAGTCAACTGGGGTTGGTAGGCTGAAATAAAGGTTTTACAGCAAATGAGTAACAAAGTTTTAAAGTTCCAAAAGTGTACATCCAAAACACTTAACTGTTGGACAAGTTTATTAGTAGGACAATGTTAACAAAATTATGTCAACAGGTATAGAGGCTTGTTTCACCACAATTTAGCTATTTCCTTGTTTGACTACTCTAATCCAACTTAAAATTCCATCTCTCTTTCTACTTGTCAATATTAAGGAGGTGGAAATTCTGGGATACCTTATTATACTTGATAGCTACTCCTAAGTTCATTTTTTTCCACCTATATAGTAGCTATGTGTGATGTGTATCAAATGTTAATTGCATAGTATGATGCCTTAATTATATCATTTATAGACACTGATTGCTCAAGCTTCTAAAGCCTGTTTGTATGTTAAAAACCCAACACAGAAGCACAGAGCAGCCATGTCCCAATTATTCCCTTCTTCGTCAGCAGTGAAACGACCTCGTCTGTCAGAAGCATTTGTGACCGGATTTCACATAACAAGGCTTCCACACACACAAAATCAAACTTACGTTTTTACCAGAAATGGATTGCTGGCCTAATACACTATCATATTCCACACTGTACTTCCTTCAGGACTGGCAAGTCTGGTTTCTGTGGCAGCTTTCTTCCGACCCTGTCAAAGCCACGAGTGGGAGATTGGTGCCATTGAATGGCCATGGCTTTGTGATAATGGTGTGTAGTGAGCTGGGACTTCACAGAGAGCTCGCCAATAGTGTTCTCAGTCAGTTTGGAGTGATTTGAGGGCCATGGAGGGCCATGGAGAGCCCAAACTTGGCCTCTGGATTCCAATCGTCTTCTTGCTTCATTTTATACCCCTATATTAAGCCCACCCACCGCCCCCCCACCCTCCCACCCTATTACTACCACCTGTGATATTATTACCCGCTCGAGAAAAACTTCCCAAAACAGGGCTAATTTTGGGTATCAGAAATGTATACACCCACTCAGTGATAGCTAGTAAATAGATGCATACTTGGTGCAAATTTTGTTTGCCCAGCTGTAGGCACTGGGAAGTTATTACACAATGATTACTTAAAATTGCCATATCTCCTAATGAAGCTTTGTGCGTCGAAGCTGGGTTTTGTCAAATTCAGTCACACGTGAATACATTGTAGCCCATATAAAGTGTAACTTACCAATTGACGCTTGAAAACAGGCCCACACTTTATTACCAACCCATGGAACACAAGGAATAGCAAGAGGCAGCCAAACAAGCAATCTGTATTATTGTTAGATCACATAATCTCACGTGATGCCTCTCTTAATATTAAATTGTGACCGGATTTCACATAACAAGGTTTCCACACACACAAAATCAAACTTACGTTTTTACCAGAAATGGATTGCTGGCCTAATACACTATCATATTCCACACTGTACTTCCTTCAGGACTGGCAAGTCTGGTTTCTGTGGCAGCTTTCTTTCGACCCTGTCAAAGCCACTAGTGGGAGATTAGTGCCATTGAATGGCCATAGCTTTGTGATAATGGTGTGTAGTGAGCTGGGACTTCACAGAGAGCTCGCCAATAGTGTTCTCAGTCAATTTGGAGTGATTTGAGGGCCATGGAGGGCCATGGAGGGCCATGGAGAGCCCAAACTTGGCCTCTGGATTCCAATCGTCTTCTTGCTTCATTTTATACCCCTATATTAAGCCCACTCACCACCCCCCACCCTCCCATCCTATTACTACCACCTGTGATATTATTACCCGCTCGAGAAAAGCTTCCCAAAACAGGGCTTCCCAAAACACCCCTTTTCGCAAATCCGGTCACATAATATTATATTGATTACAGAAATCTCCATGGTGGTTTCTTTGTAACTGAACACTCTACAAGGTGATTTCTTCTAATTGCTCTCTCTACAGGGTGAATTGTTTGTAGCTGAACGATCTACAAGGTAACTTCTTCTAGCTGATCTCTCTACAGGGTGATGTGTTTGTAGCTGAATTCTGTATAGGTGATTTGTTTGCAGCTGAGCTCTTTACAGAATTGTTTCTTTGTAGCTGAACTCTCTAAAAGGTAACTTCTTCTAACTGATCTTTCTACAGGGCAATTTGTTTCTGGCAGAATTTTCTACAGGGTGATTTCTTTGCAGCTGAACTCTCTACATGGTGGTTTCTTTGTAGCTGAACTCTCTACAAGGTAATTTCTTCTAGCTGATCTCTCTACAGGGAGATTTGTTTGTAGCTGAACTATCTACAAGGTAACTTCTTATAGCTGATCTCTCTACAGGGTGATTTGTTCGTAGTTGAATTCTGTACAGGTAATTTGTTTGCAGCTGAGCTCTTTACAAAATGGTTTATTTGTAGCTGAACTTTCTCCAAGGTAACTTCTTCTAACTGATCTTTCTACAGGGTGATTTGTTTGTAGCTGAACTATCTACAAGGTAATTTCTTCTAGCTGATCTCTCTACAGGGTGATTTGTTTGTAGCTGAATTTGGTACAAGTGATTTGTTTGCAGCTGAGCTCTTTACAGAATGGTTTCTTTGTAGCTGAACTCTCTACAGGGTGATTTGTGTGTAGCTGAAATCCCTACAAGGTAACTTCTTCTAGCTGATCTTTCTACAGGGCGATTTGTTTGTAGCTGAGTTCTCTACAGGGTGTTTGTTTGCAGCTGAATTCTCTACATGGTGGTTTCTTTATAGCTGAACTCTCTACAAGGTGACTTCTTCTAGCTGATCTCTTTACAGGGTGATTTGTTTGTAGCTGAACTCTCTACAGGTGATTTGTTTGTAGCTGAACTCTCTTCAGGTGATTTGTTTGTAGCTGAACTCCCTACAAGGCGATACTTCTAGGTGATCTCTCTACAGGATTCCTTGTTTCTAACTGAACTCTCAACAGGGTGATCTGTTCATAGCTGAACTTTCTACTGGGTGATTTGTTTGCAGCTGAACTCTCTAAATGGTGGTTTCTTTGTAGCTGAACTCTCTACAATGTGACTTCTTCTAGCTGAACTCTCTACAAGGTGACTTGTTTCTAGCTGATCTCTCTACAGGGTGACTTGTTTCTAGCTGAACTCTCTACAGGTGATTTGTTTGTAGCTGAACTCTCTACATGGTGGTTTCATTGTAGCTGAACTCTCTACAAGGTAACTTCTTCTAGCTGATCTTTTTACACTGCATATTTGTTTGTAGCTGAGTTCTCTACAGGGTGATTTGTTTGCAGCTGAAATCTCTACATGGGAGTTTCATTGTAGCTGAACTCTCTACAATGTGACTTCTTCTAGCTGAACTCTCTACAGGGTGACTTGTTTCTAGCTGAACTCTCTATAGGTGATTTGTTTGCAGCTGAACTCTCTACATGGTGGTTTCTTTGTAGCTGAACTCTCTACAAGGTAACTTCTTCTAGCCGATCTTTCTACAAGGTGATTGAGTTTTTTGCAGCTGAACTCTTTACATGGTGGTTGCTTTGTAGCTGAACTCTCTAAAAGGTGACTTCTTCTAGCTGAACTCTCTACAGGATGATTTGTTTGCAGCTGAACTCTCTACATGGTAGTTTCTTTGTAGCTGAACTCTCTACAATGTGACTTCTTCTAGCTGAACTCTCTACAGGGTGACTTCTTTTTAGCTGATCTCTCTACAGGGTGACTTGTTTCTAGCTGAACTCTCTACAGGTGATTTGTTTGCAGCTGAACTCTCTACATGGCGGTTTCTTTGTAGCTGAACTCTCTACAAGGTAACTTCTTCTAGCTGATCTTTCTACAGGGTGATTTGTTTGTAGCTGAATTCTCTACAGGGTGATTTATTTGCAGCTTAACTCTCTGCAAGGTGACTTCTTCTAGCTGAACTCTCAACAGAGTGATTGATTCTTTTTGCAGCTGAACTCTCTACATGGTGGTTTCTTTGTAACTGAACTCTCTACAGGGTGATTTGTTTGTAGCTGAACTCTCTACAGGGTGATCTGTTCATAGCTGAACTCCCTATAAGGTAACTTCTTCTAGCTAATCTTTCTACAGGGCGATTTGTTTGTAGCTGAGTTCTCTACAGGGTGATTTGTTTGCAGCTGAACTCTACATGGTAGTTTCTTTGTAGCTCTACAATGTGACTTCTTCTAGCTGAACTCTCTACAAGGTGACTTGTTTCTAGCTGATCTCTCTACAGGGTGACTTGTTTCTAGCTGAACTCTCTACAGGTGATTTGTTTGCAGTTGAACTCTCTACATGATGGTTTCTTTGTAGCTGAACTCTCTACAAGGTAATTTCTTCTAGCTGATTTCTCTACAGGCCGATTTGTTTGTAGCTGAACTCTCTACAGGTGATTTGTTTGCAGCTGAACTCTCTACATGATGGTTTCTTTGTAGCTGAACTCTCTACAAGGTAATTTCTTCTAGCTGATCTCTCTACAGGCCGATTTGTTTGTAGCTGAACTCTCTACATGATGGTTTCTTTGTAGCTGAACTCTCTCAAGGTGATTTCTTCTATAGCTGATCTTTCTACAGGGTGATTTGTTTTTGTAGTTGAACTATCTACATGATGGTTTCTTTGTAGCTGAACTCTCTACAAGGTAACTTCTTCTAGCTGATCTCTTTACAGGGTGAATTGTTTGTAGCTGAACGATCTACAAGGTAACTTCTTCTAACTGATCTCTCTACAGGGTGATTTGTCTGTAGCTGAACTCTCTACAAGGAAACCTCTTTTAACTGAGCTCTGTACAGGGTGAATTGTTTGTAGCTGAACTATCTACAAGGTAACTTCTTCTAGCTGATCTCTCTACAGGATGATTTGTTTGTAGCAGAACTCTCTACAAGGAAACTTCTTCTAGCTGATCTCTCTACAGGGAGATTTGTTTGTAGCTGAACTCTCTATACATGATTTGTTTGTAGCTGAATTCTCTACATGATGGTTTCTTTGTAGCTGAACTCTCTACAAGGTAACTTCTTCTAGCTGATCTCTTTACAGGGTGAATTGTTTGTAGCTGAACTATCTACAAGGTAACTTCTTCTAGCTGATCTCTCTACAGGGTGATTTGTTTGTAGCTGAATTCTGTATAGGTGATTTGTTTGTAGCTGAGCTCTTTACAGAATGGTTTCTTTGTAGCTGAACTCTCTACAAGGTAACTTCTTCTAGCTGATGTATCTACAGGGTCACTAGTTTGTAGCTGAATTCTCTACATGGTGGTTTCTTTGTAACTGAACTATCTATAAGGTGACATCTTCTAGCTGATCTTTCTACAGGGTGATTTGTTTGTACCTGAACTATCTACATGATGGTTTCTTTGTAGCTGAACTCTCTACAAAGTAACTTCTTCTAGCTGATCTCTCTACAGGACAATTTGTTTGTACCTGAACTCTCACATGATTGTTTCTTTGAAGCTGAACTCTCTACAAGGTGATTTCTTCTAGCTGATCTTTCTACAGGGTGATTTGTTTGTAGCAGAACTCTCTACAAGGAAACTTCTTCTAGCTGATCTCTCTACAGGGAGATTTGTTTGTAGCTGAACTCTCTATACATGATTTGTTTGCGGCTGAATTCTCTACATGATGGTTTCTTTGTAGCTGAACTCTCTACAAGGTAACTTCTTCTAGCTGATCTCTTTACAGGGTGAATTGTTTGTAGCTGAACGATCTACAAGGTAACTTCTTCTTACTTATCTCTCTACAGGGTGATTTGTTTGTAGCTGAACTTTCTACAAGGAAACCTCTTTTAACTGAGCTCTGTACAGGGTGAATTGTTTGTAGCTGAACTATCTACAAGGTAACTTCTTCTAGCTGATCTCTCTACAGGATGATTTGTTTGTAGCTGAACTATCTACAAGGTAACTTCTTCTAGCTGATCTCTCTACAGGGTGATTTGTTTGTAGCTGAATTCTGTATAGGTGATTTGTTTGCAGCTGAGCTCTTTACAGAATGGTTTCTTTGTAGCTGAACTCTCTACAAGGTAACTTCTTCTAGCTGATGTATCTACAGGGTCACTAGTTTGTAGCTGAATTCTCTACATGGTGGTTTCTTTGTAACTGAACTATCTACAAGGTGACATCTTCTAGCTGATCTTTCAACAGGGTGATTTGTTTGTAACTGAACTCTCTACAAGAAAACTTCTTCTAACTGATGTGTGAACAGGGTGAATTGTTTGTAGCTGAACTCTCTACAGGGTGATTTGTTTGTAGCTGATCTCTATACAGGTTACTTATTTCTAACTGATCTCTTGAATTCTGTTCAGGGTGACTGCTCTATTAGGATGACTGCTCTATTAGAGTATCTCGATCTCGCACTTGCTACACCAAGTTGGATTTCGTGTTATAACTCCGTGGCTTTAAGTCTGATTCTTCTACACCATTGAATAGCCTTTCTAAGATGATAACTCCATCTGTACAGCGATTTTCAAAGCATTACCCCAAGTGGTTTATCTGGTAGGCGTGGCAAGCATAATAATAATAATAATAATAATAATAATAAAATATAAAAAATAGCTAATCTCGATTACGTAATTGTTACACACTGTTGATTTTTTCGCTGTATCTTCCTGGTTTTTAGCTTAATTTCTTTCAAACCACAAAAGGTTTGAGGTTCAATAGTTAACCTATTCACCCACCGATTTTCAGCTTCTTCCCATACGCGGTTTACCCTGTAGGCGTGACAACATATTGGTGTTATTTTTCGTGCATAATCGCTCATAACTCTTTGCCTGTTTATGGTATTCCAGCCAAAGTTGGTACCGAGATGCGCTTTTATACCCCCCTTCTGTGTGCCAAATTTCAAGGCAATCGGATAACGCGTTCGCGTTTTATAGCAGTTTTTGTAAGTGTGCGAAAAGAGGAAGAAAGATAAGAAGAAGAAGAAGAAGAAAAAAAACACGAAGAAACTAAGCCAATTTTTGAAGTCGCATATCTCAGGAATGCCTGAAGCGATTTCGCTCAAATTTGGAATGTGGAGTACTGAAGTTGGAGGGAATGTACACAGCAAAATTTGTCTTGTTTCATCAGGGCAGCACAGAGCTACGGAGGTGCGAAAATTGCGTTTTCTTTCTTCCTGTCAATATACTCACGGGGTTGCGCGCCGGCTTCTTAGGCTGCACGACACACTACCGTGTGTCTTGATCTACAGTGTATACAGTTGCTGGTAGCTATGAAGTCCTGTGCTATTTTGTTCAACAACAAAAAACAGCACCAAATGAATAAAAGTTATATTATAATAATAGACACAATGAAGTGACTAGGCCAGTCTAACTTGATTAATTGTTTCTCATCCCACCTGCATCCCTTTTACTTCACTGCTTCTAATTTCATTATTGCTGTTGTCAATCATGTGCATATGTATTTTGGGGCTAAGAAAGGCTGGCTATCATTTTACAGCACAGCAATTGTCAATTGCACCTCAGAAACAGTGGTAAAACATAATTATTAATTCATAAGACTTTAGCTAACCTTTATAGTAACAGACAGCTTCATTTGGATTATTTTCTTTAATAATGAATCATGAAAAATGACCTCCCACCCGTATGGAAATCTGATTTTGTGTGGATGAGAAACAAGTAATCAAGTTTGCTTGGCCTTATGTAAATAAGTTTAACTGCATACAAACTGAATGCTCTAATAGGGTGATTGTACTATTTGAGTATCTCAATCGCACACGTGCTACACATAGTTGAATCTCGAATTATAACTTGGTGACTTTTACTCCAATTCTTCTATACTACTCCATGGACTTCCTATGATGATAACTCCATCTAAGCAGTTTACCTGTAGCTGGTAGGTGTGAAAATGAATAGTTTTTTATTCACAAAACTCAATCGCGGTATTGTGATACAGGCTGGGTTTTGTGTCATATCTCCATAATCTTTATCTTGATTCCTTTCAAACTGCAAAAAGATGGTTACTCCATCTACATAGCAATTTTCAGTTCATTCCTCCAAAGGGTTTACCCTGTGGGTGTGACAGAAATTCAACCTTATTTTATGCAAATAATTGGTCATAACTACATGAATGTTCATTGAATTCCTACCAAACTTGATACTGAGATCTGCTTTAATGAGTCCATTAATGGTGCCAAATTTCAGCCTGATATTGGAGCATGCATTGGTGTTTATGGTGGATATTGCAAAGTGTGTGAAAAGAAGTAGAAGAAAAAGAAATGAAATGAAAATGGCAATTTGACTGCTTGTATGTTGGAAATTACAAGGGTAATTTTCTTCAAATTTGGTATGTAGATGCCCCTTCCTGGTGGGCACTTCTGTAGCAAATTGCTTCCAATCGGATAAGGGATCACAGATCTACGTATGTGTGAAAATCACGTTTTTTCTTCTTCCTCACAGTTTGGCATGCCGACTTCTTGGGCCACATGACACACTGTGTCTTGATATTCCTTAGTGCATATGCTGACCTGGACATCCTTGATGTCCCTACAGTCTACGTACACTTATAATTGAGAACTGTTCTAAAACTGTTCGAAAAACACCTCTGCAATCCACGCATACTGAAAGAAAGAAATGGTACCACACCACACTTATATCAATTATCGTCTGAAGAGTGAAGTATCCATTTCGCTTCATTGTCAGCTATGTTCAACCCATTACGCAGCAGTACAAATCAATAACTGTTTGAAAGCACCTCTGCTATCACAATAGCCACTATGAAAAATACGGACGAATTCCATTATGAAGGGAAACCATCACGTTGTACCGCCAAATCAACACTTTTCGTTGTCAGCAAAGATGAATGGGACACAAAGGAGGACACTGGTAAGTCCATGAAGAAAGTATTGTACGTACTGCAGTATGTCAAAAGGCACCTGTTGGCCCAAAGCAACGTTGAACAGTGAAAAAATCAAGCCCGTAGCCTTAGCCGTTATCAAGTTACATTTGTCTGAAGGCATCAGTCAGTTACTCAGTCAGTCAGTAGAAAATTCGTTAAACAATTTTTTTGAAAAATTCCGTAGCAACTTATTGAAAGCATTCTGGGTCGATCTGAAAACTTGTTTGGGCTTAGTTTTACCTAACCAATACTGCCTCATTGTCAACAGGGAAAATTGAGGTTTGTTTTTTGGGTGATGTTATTTCGTGGGCCACGCCTACTCCTTTGTGGTCCCTACTATACACTACTATCGTACTGTATGATGGTTAGTTGTAGTAACTCATTTAGTCCACTAATATTACAGTTCACACAATCAAGGATTAAGGAGATGTTAGAACGTAACTGGTCATCAGGCCATGGTAGTGACCTATCAACCTGGGGTGAGTGTTTAGTATTATTACACATACTGATTAATTGCATGTTCTCTTATGTAGAAGAGAAACAAATGGAATACAAAATCATCATGCCATCAAGTAAACAACCCCAAACTCAGAGCCATACTAGTACTGAGAAGTCACCTAGTCCATCATCCTTCACTACCAAACAGAGTAGCGAATTCAGTGATCACAAAAGTACTACTGATGAAAGTAGAGTATCATCTCATGGACTAGGTGAGGGTAGTGATATTATGTGATGTGATCCATTATATGGTATTCCATTAGAGGTGAAACAGAAGGAACAAGAACAATTTATCAAGTAACAGTTTAAAGTATATCACATTGTGTTGTTATCTGTTGATCCACAGGAGTAGTGATGATGGTGATGATGACGATGGTAAAGTAGTTGACACCAACACATGGAGCTTAAGATGTATTCTGATGTAATATATTATAGCTAGACTACACCATGTATGCATACAATGTTATTATTGCACCACTGTACCAACTGAAAGAGGGTGTGATGTGATTTTGCTGTTCATCTTTATTAGTAGTGAACATGTCAATGTAACATGTACATTGTCTCACATACATCTTGAGGATCACAGACATATAAGAGCTGAGTGTAGAATATCAGGGGTGCTCATGTTACAACTATTAGGTGAAGGGGTTGACTACTATCAGATGGTGATGATGAACAAGTGGTTGACACCAATACCAGTTACTAGTTGAGCTATACATAACATGTATTTTAGGATTGGAGTCCAGAAATTTTGAGTGGTCAGGCCATCCATGGACTGCATTGTAGTCATAGTCATGCACATTATACTTTTTATTGATCTGCATGGTGTAACATTTTAATCAGAATTTATCTGTTTTCATGTGATACTCAACTGCATGCACCAAGCACATGCTACATGCATCAGTATGTTAAGCTAAGGGAGTCTGAGGGTGGTATTGCGATGATTGCTCTAATAAAGTATCGTGATCTTTTACTGAAAATTGGTCCGGCCAATGTCGGACCAGCCAGACAATTTTATGTTTATGATGTATATAGAAATAATGATATGAGCACATTGAACAGAAATATTCAGTTAGGTGATGCTATACAGATGTGGGAAAGGCTAACCATGTAGAGAATGTCTGAAAAGCAGAGAGTCTTGGGGCAAAGCACTATACATGTAGGATAGCCAGTTTGCATTTCACCGTTGCCTTAAATTTTACAAATAATTATTTACATAGCTTCACTCACTTTCCAGCCATACGTACAAAACTAGTCAGAGTATGATGTACATGTGTCCATGTGTTGGGGTTGGTGCAGTAGAATAGATACACAGTTTATGGATACTTACCAGTAGGTGACAGTAAAATATTATTTCTTTCTAAACTGCATACTTTACTAGAACTTCAGTTATTATATCCACGTGTATAATATTCAGTATACCATACCTCTGGTTTGTGACTGTTGTTCAGGGGTTATTGTATAACTTGATTATTTGTTTCTCTTCCCTCCCATGTAGTTGATTGCTCATTATTTATACATCACATGCACCACTTTAAACAACAATAGTTGTACATGTGATATACTCTTACACGTATATACAGAAATAATGTACATAGTTGCATATTTTGTTGTTATCAACTATAGATCTATGTAATTTACATGCAGTTACTAAAGGGTGGTAAAATATCATACTTTGGGGATGAGAGATATAATGCTTCTCCATCTATTTTATCCTCACTTATTTGTAGTATCAAGCTTAAAAAGTGAGTGTCTAGATCTGTTCTGTTAGCATGTTTTCACAATGTAGTAATTGTTCTGTTAGAATAATTATGTATTTCATCTCTTTTACACAACATTTGCAAAAGTTTTGTGTTTCTCTATTATTTCCACTTTACAAACTGCATTATGATTGCCAGCATTAGTCATTGTTTTATCATCCTATTTGTAAGCCTCAACTATCACCAACAAAATTGAATATCTCTATACATAATATTATACAGCTTTTAGTCATAGGACATGTGAGCACAAACTATAACAGGTAAATCTCAGTATAGGAAAGTTATATTTTACTAAAATTAAATTGTGTATACGTATAATGTTCATCTACAAACAAATCAACCTGTAGAGCAATCAGCTAGAAACAAATCACCCTGAAGAGAGGTCAGCTACAAAAACTCACCCTGTAGAGAGAAACAAATCACCCTGAAGAGAGGTCAGCTACAAACAAAACACTTTGCAGAGAGTTCAGCTACAAACAAATCAACTTTTAGAGTGATCAGCAACAAACAAATCAACTTGTAGAGAGATCAGCTACAAACAAATCAACCTGCAGAGAGATCAGCTACAAATAAATCAGCTTGTAGAGAGACCAGTTACACACAAATCAACCTGTAGAGAGATAAGCTAGAAACAAATCACCCTGCAGAGAGTTCAGCTACAAGCAAAACACCCTGTAGAGAGTTCAGCAACAAAGAAACCACCATGTAGAGAGTTCAGCTGCAAACAAATCACCTTATAGAGAGTTAAGCTACAAACAAATTACCCTGTAGAGAGATCGGCTACAAGCAAATCAACCTGTAGAGAGATCAGCTAGAAACTAGACACAATGTAAGGAGTTCAGCTACAAGCAAATCACCCTGTAGAGAGATCAGCTAGAAACTAGACACAATGTAAGGAGTTCAGCTACAAGTAAATCACCCTGTAAAGAGTTCAGCTAAAACAAATCAACCTGCAGAGAGATCAGCTACAAACAAATCACCTTATAGACAGTTCAGCTACAAACAAATTACTCTGTAGAGAGATCGGCTACAAATTAATCAACCTGCAGAGAGATCAGCTACACTTAAATCAACTTGTAGAGAGATTAGCTACAAACAAATCACCCTGTAGAGAGATCAGCTAGCAATGTAAGCAGTTCAGCTATAAGCAAATCACCCTTTAGTGAGTTCAGCTACAAACAAATCAACCTGCAGTGAGATCACCTACAAAAAAGCACCTTGTACAGAGTTCAGCTACAAACAAATTACCCTGTAGAGAGATCGGCTACAAACAAATCAACCAGTAGAAAGATCAGCTACACACAAATCAACTTGTAGAGAGATCAGCTACAAACAAATCACCCTGTAGAGAGATCAACTAGAAACTAGACACAATGCAAGGAGTTCAGCTACAAGCAAATCACCCTTTAGTGAGTTCAGCTACAAACAAATCAACCTGCAGTGAGATCACCCACAAAAACGCACCTTGTACAGAGTTCAGTTACAAACAAATTACCCTGTAGAGAGATCAGGTAGAAGAATTCACCTTGTAGAGAGTTCAGCAACAAAGAAACCACCATGTAGAGAGTTCATCTGCAAACAAATCACCCAGTAGAAAGATCAGCTAGAAGAAGTCACCTTGTAAAGAGTTCAGCTACAAAGAAACCATCATGTACAGAGTTCGGCTACAAAGAAACCACCATGTAGAGTGTTTAGCTGCAAAAAATCACCTGTAGAGAGTTCAGCTAGAAACAAATCAGTGAAATCACCCTGTAGAGAGATCAGCTAGAAGAGGTCACCTTGTAGAGAGTTCAGCTACAAAGAAACCACCACATAAAGAGTTCAGCTGCAAATAAATCACTTGTAGAGAGTTCAGCTACAAATAAATCCCCCTGTAGAGGGATCAGCTACAAAGAAACCATCATGTAGAGAGTTCAGTTACAAACAAATCACCCTGTAGAGAGATCAGCTAGAAGAAGTTACCTTGTAGATAGTTCAGCTACAAACAATTCACCCTGTAGAAAGATCAGCTAGAAGAAGTCACCTTGTAGAGTGTTCAGTTACAAAGAAATCATCATGTAGAGAGTTCAGCTACAAAGAAACCATGGAGTTCAGCTACAAAGAAACCATCCTGTAGAGAGTTCAGCTACAAACAAATCAACCTGTAGAGAGATCAGCTCGAGAAAGTCACCTTGTAGAGGGATCAGCTAGAAACAAGTCACCTTGTAGAGAGTTCAGCTACAAAGAAACCATCATGTAGAGAGTTCAGCTGCAAACAAATCACCCTGTAGAGAGACCAGCTAGAAGAGGTCACCTTGTAGAGAGTTCAGCTACAAAGAAACCATCCTGTTATAGTTCAGCTACATTTCAAGTCAGCCAGTACAGAGATCAGCTGCAAAAAAATATCCTGTGGGGAATAATGGGCATGTAATAAATATATGTATATAATTTGTATAATTACTAATAAAATCAAAAATAATTGAAGTATTACAAAATAATCTTCTTTAAGTTCTTTTCTTCTTCCTGTGATAAAGAAAAAAAACACATGGGTTAAAAAAGCCCCAAAGCCAGCCATAGGCCAGCTTTGCAGTATACAAATACAAAAAGAAGTGATATCTAATCAAAAACAGGCAAGCTGTAAAAAAAGGTGCGGCCCCCAAAAAAGGCCATGGTGAAAAAGATGTGAAATCCAAGGTGGCGGCCAAGAAATGGCTGTGATATGGTAGGTTAATGGTTACATTTTAATAACGAAAATTCAGGTGAATTTTGTGCCGCTTGGTCTTGGCACCAAATTCACCTGAAATGTCGTTATTAAAATTTAACCATTAACCTACCATCACAGCCATTTCTTGGCCGCCACCTTGGATTTCACATCTTTTTTCACCATGGCCTTTTTTGGGGGCCGCACCTTTTTTTACAGCTTGGCTGTTTTTGATTAGATTACCTTTACGCTTAACAATTAGGTAAACTTGTAGTAAATTAACTAAATTGTAAATCAGACACTTAGGACTCCACTAAGTGATCTTATTGGAAAGCTGTCCTGATTTCAGAGTATTGAGCAAGAACAAAATTAATGTATAATAATTATCAGGTGTGTATAATTATTTCAGGATGTCCTTTTTGATGTGATTCCAGGCAAATATTGCATGCTTACAATTATATACTTGTACAATGCCCAAACTGAAGACATATCTTATGTAATTATTAGAAATAATTTAATAGTGGAACAAACTTGAAGTAGGACATATAAAACAAGGAGTTTACACTGCACAAATTTGTAGTGTTAAATCTAAAGTGTACAGTGATAAATGTGTAGGCCTGAGTCAATTATGCTCAAACTTTTGTCCAAAATTCTTTTGGGAATTTCCCAAAATTGTCATCTATTATGCTCTTCAGCTGTTCTCATTATGCTTGCATTATGCTCCTAGGTTATAATTAGCAATATTTCTTACAATAGTTTTAGAACATTTTAATCAGTGAATGCTTTTTACAGTGTTTAATTACAAAGTGATTGTTCTGTTAGAGAGTATCGATCTAAGGAGCTATGTACAATGCATTTGAATGCTCTGTTGCAGTTTGCAGTTTCCACTGACTGCTCTATTAGGGAGTATATCAATCTATATATTTTCATGGAATTAAGCTCCATAGTTTTAAATATCCACCTAATATGCTAGCATTATGCTGACATAGCACTCCGAATCCAGCCTATTCTGCTTTTTGTTATGCCGGCATATTTGATGCAGACCTATAATTGTGACTGTGTAGTGTTAATTTAGGGGGTAACTGCCATAGTAAGAATATAACATGACTACATATCATCACCAAGTGTGTACTCTTGAAGCAGCTCTAGATCTTATAAACAAGCACACTGAATAACTGCTTCTAGATGGGGCATGCCAATACATGCATGTATAACTATGTATAAGATTAATATAAGCCATTTAGTGGATTCATTTATGATCCTACACTAACATTTTCAGGTGTTCATCTTCTTTAGTTTAATGTATATTATTATGTAGCATATATCTAATCAGAAACAGCCGAGCTGTAAAAAAAGGTGCGGCCCCCAAAAAGGCCATGGTGAAAAAAGATGTGAAATCCAAGGTGGCGGCCAAGAAATGGCTGTGATGGTAGGTTAATGGTAAAAATTGTAATAACGACAATTCAGGTGAATTTGGTGCCAAGACCAAGCGGCACAAAATTCGCCTGAATTGTCGTTATTAAAATTTTTACCATTAACCTACCATCACAGCCATTTCTTGGCCGCCACCTTGGATTTCACAACTTTTTTCACCATGGCCTTTTTGGGGGCTGCACCTTTATTTACAGCTTGGCTGTTTTGATTTGATATCACTTCTTTTTGTATTTGTATACTGCAAAGCCGGCCAATGGCTGGCTTTGTGGGGCTTTTTAACCCATGTGTTTTTTTTTCTTTATCACAGGAAGAAGAAAAGAACTTAAAGAAAATTTTTAATACTTCAATTGTTTTTGATTTTATTAGTAATTATACAAATTATATACATATATTTATTACATGCCCATTATTCCCCACAGGATATTATTTTGCAGCTGATCTCTCTACTGGGTGACTTGAAATATAGCTGAACTATCTATAAGGTGACCTCTTCTAGCTGATCTCTCTAAAGGGTGATTTGTTCCTAGATGAACGCTCTACAGGTGATTTGTTTGCAGCTAAACTCTCTACATGGTGGTTTCTTTGTAGCTGAACTCTCTACACGATGGTTTCTTTGTAGCTGAACTCTCTACAAGGTGACTTCTTCTAGCTAAACTCTCTACAGAGTGATTTGTTTGCAGCTTAACTCTCAGAGTCTACATGATGGTTTCTTTGTAGCTGAACTCTCTACAAGGTGACTTCTTCTAGCTGAACTCTCTACAGGGTGATCTTTTTGTAGCTGAACTCTCTACAGGATGATTTGTTTGCAGCTGAACTCTCTACATGATGGTTTCTTTGTAGCTGAACTCTCTACAAGGTGACTTGTTTCTAGCTGATCCCTCTACAAGGTGACTTTCTCGAGCTGATCTCTCTACAGGTTGATTTGTTTGTAGCTGAACTCTCTACAGGATGGTTTCTTTGTTACTGAACTTGCTACAAGGCAACTTTTTTCTAGCTGATCTCTCTACAAGATGACTTCCTCTAGCTGATCTCTCTATAGGGTGACTTGTATCTAGCTGAACTATCTACAGGATGATCTGTTCATAGTTGAACTCTCTACAGGTTAATTTGTTTGTAGCTGAAATTTCTTGTTTCAAACTGATCTCACTGTAGCATAACTTCTTTGTAGCTGAACTCTCTACAGAGTGATTTTTTTGTAGCTAAACTGTATATAGGGTGATTTTTTTGTACCTGAACTTTCTACAGGGTGATTTTTTTATAGCTGAATGCTCTGCAGGGTGATTTGTTTGTAGTTGATCTCTCTACAGGTTTCTTTGCAGCTGAGTTCTCTACAGGGTGACTTCTTCTAGCTGAACTCTCTCTTGTTTCTAGCTGATCTCTCTACAGAGTAACTTGTTTGTATAGCTGAACTTTTTACAGAGTAGTATTTTGGTTGCTGAACTCTCTACACGGTGACTTGTTTGTAGCAAAATTCTTTACAGAGTGACTTGGTGGTAGCTGAATTCTCTACAGAGTGAATTACTTGTAGCTGAATTCTCTATAGAGTGACTTACTTGTAGCTGAACACTGTATAAACTATAAAGTGACTTGTCTGTAGCTGAACTCTCTTCAGGGTTACTTGTTTGCAGGTGATCTCTATAGGGTAACTTGTTTGTATAGATGAACTCTTTACAGGGTAGTTACTTTGTAGCTGAACTCTCTCCATAGTGACTTGTTTGTGGCTGAATTCTCTAGAGAGTGTAGCCGAACTCTCTACAGGGTGCATGATTTGTTTATAGCTGAACTCTCTTCAGTGTGACTTGTAATGTTCTGAATCACTACAGCGATATATTTGTAGCTGAACTCTCTATAGGGTGACTTGCTTCTTGCTGAACTGTCTATAAGATTAACTGTTTGCAGCTGAACTCCCTACAGAATAACCTGTAATGTAATAGAATTCTATAATGGAGTAAATAAATTAGCTGAATGCTCCATTAGGGTGACTGTTCTATTAGAGTATCTCGATCTCGCATTTGCTACACGGAGTTGGCTTTCGAATCATAACTCAGTGGTTTGTAATCCAATTCTTCTATACTACTGCAAGGACTTTCAATGAAGATTATTCCAGCTATACACCGATTTTCAGCTCATTGCCCTTAGCGGTTTGCCAAGTAGGCGTGAAAACTAATACTTTTTTATTCCTAAAAATCGATCGCGTAATTGTGACACAGGTTGGGTTTTTTGTCATATCTCCGTGGTCTTTATCTCGATTCCTTTCAAACCACCAAAAGGCACTCCTACGATGGTTACTCCATCTACATAGCAATTTTCAACTCATTCCATGAAGCAGTTTACCCTGTAGGCGTGACAACAAATCGATCTTGTTTTACGCGAATAAGCGGTCATAACTCTTGAATCATTCATCGGATTTGCACCAAATTTGATGCTAGGATTCACCTTTGGACTCTCCTTCTGTGTGCCAAATTTCAAGGCGATCGGAGTACGCGTTTGCGTTTTATAGCAATTTTTGCAAGTGTGCGAAAAGACGAAGAAAAAAAAAACACCAAACTTTGGCCACTCGTATCTCGGAAGTGGCTTGAGTGATTTCCTTCAAATTTGGAATGTATACTCCTCTAGCTGGCGGGCAACTCTGCAGCAAATTTGGTTCCAATCGGATGTCGAGATACAAATGTGTGAAAATGATGTTTTCTTTCTTCCTGTCAATATCTAATCAAAAACAGCCAAGCTGTAAAAAAAGGTGCGGCCCCCAAAAAGGCCATGGTGAAAAAAGATGTGAAATCCAAGGTGGCGGCCAAGAAATGGCTGTGATGGTAGGTTAATGGCCGGATTTCACATCTTTTTTCACCATGGCCTTTTTGGGGGCCGCACCTTTTTTTACAGCTTGGCTGTTTTTGATTAGATATCACTTTTTTTTGTATTTGTATACTGCAAAGCCGGCCTATGGCTGGCTTTGGGGCTTTTGTAACCCATGTGTTTTTTTCTTTACTACAGGAAGAAGAAAAGAACTTAAAGAAGAATTTTAGTACTTCAATTATTTTTGATTTTATTAGTAATTATACAAATTATATACATATATTTATTACATGCCCATTATTCCCCACAGGATATTTTTTTGCAGCTGATCTCTCTACTGGGTGACTTGAAATGTAGCTGAACTATATACAGGATGGTTTCTTTGTAGCTGAACTCTCTACAAGGTAACCTCTTCTAGCTGGTCTCTCTACAGGGTATTTTGTTTCTAGCTGAACTCTCTACAGGTGATTTATTTGCAGCTAAAACTCTCTACATGGTGGTGTCTTTGTAGCCGAACTCTCTACATGATGGTTTCTTTGTAGCTGAACTCTCTATATGGTGACTTCGTCTAGCTGAACTCTCTACAGGGTGATTTTTTTGTAGCTGAACTCTCTGCAGGGTGATTTGTTTGCAGCTGAACTCTCTACATGATGGTTTCTTTGTAGCTGAACTCTCTACAAGGTAACTTCTTCTAGCTGATCTCTATACAGGGTAATTTGTTTGTAGTTGAATTCTGTACAGGTGGTTTCTTTGTAGCTGAACTCTGTACATGTTGGTTTCTTTGTAGCTGAACTCTTTACAAGGTGACTTCTTCTAGCTGAACTCTCTACGGGGTAATTTCTTTGTAGCTGAACTCTCTATATGATGGTTTCTTTGTAACTGAACTCTCTACAAGGTAACTTCTTCTAGCTGATCTTTCTACTGGGTGATTTGTTTGCAGCTGAACTCTCTACATGGTGGTTTCTTTGTTGCTGAACTCTCTACAAGGTGAATTCTTCTACCTGATCTCTCTACAGGGTGATTTGTTTGTAACTGAACTCTGTACAATTGCATTTTTGTGGGTGATCTCACTGCAGGTTGATTTGTTTGTAGCTGATATCACTAAAGGGTGATTTTGCTTGTAGCTGAACTCCCTGCATTGTATCTAGTTTCTAGCTGATCTCTCTACAGGGTGATTTGTTTGTAGCTGATCTCTCTACAAGTTGATTTGTGTGTAGCTGATCTCTCTGCAGGTTGATTAATTTGCAGCCGATCTCTCTACAAGGTAATTTGTTTGTAGCTGAACTGTCTGTAAAGTGATTTATTTGTAGCTGATCTCTCTGCAGGTTGATTTGTTTTAGCTGAACTCTCTACAGGGTGATTTACTTGTAGCTGAACTCCTTACATTGTGTCTAGTTTCTAGCTGATCTCTCTACAGGGTGATTTGTTTATAGCTGATCTCTCTACAAGTTGATTTGTGTGTAGCTGATCTTTCTACTGGTTGATTTGTTTGTAGCCAATCTCTCTACAGGGTAATTTGTTTGTAGCTGAACTCTGTACAAGGTGCTTTTTTGTAGGTGATCTCACTGCAGGTTGATTTGTTTGTAGCTGAACTCACTAAAGGGTGATTTGCTTATAGCTGAACTCCTTACATTGTGTCTAGTTTCTAGCTGATCTCTTTACAGGGTGATTTGTTTGTAGCTGAACTCTCTATAAGGTGATTTGTTTGCAGCTGAACTCTCTACATGGTGGTTTCTTTGTTGCTGAACTCTCTACAGTGTGTTTTGCTTGTAGCTACTCTCTACAGGGTGATTTGTTTCTAGCTTATCTCTCTACAGGTTGATTTGTGTGTAACTGATCTCTCTACAAGCTGATTTGTTTGTAGCTGAATTCTCTGCAAAGTGTTTTGTTTGTAGCTGACCTCTCTTCAGGGTGATTTGTTTCTAGCTGATATCTCTACAGGGTGATTTTTTGTAGCTGACCTCTCTTCAGGGTGATTTGTTTCTAGCTGATCGCTCTACAGGTTGGTTTGTTTGTAGCTGAACTCTCTACACGGTGATTTGCTTGTAGCTGAACTCCTTACATTGTGTCTAGTTTCTAGCTGATCTCTCTACAGGGTGATTTGTTTGTAGCTGATCTCTCTACAAGTTGAATTGTGTGTAGCTGATCTCTCTGCAGGTTGATTTGTTTTCTAGCCGATCTCTCTACAAGGTAATTTATTTGTAGCTGAACTGTCTAAAAGGTGATTTGTTTGTAGCTGATCTCTCTGCAGGTTGATTTGTTTTAGCTGAACTCTCTACAGGGTGATTTATTTGTAGCTGAACTCCTTACATTGTGTGTAGTTTCTAGCTGATCTCTCTACAGGGTGATTTGTTTGTAGTTGATCTCTCTACAAGTTGATTTGTGTGTAGCTGATCTCTCTGCAGGTTGATTTGTTTGTAGCCGATCTCTCTATAGGGTAATTTGTTTGTAGCTGAACTCTCTATAAGGTGATTTGTTTGTAGTTGATCTCTCTGCAGGCTGATTTGTTTTAGCTGAACTCTCTACAGGCTGATTTGTTTGTAGCCGATCTCTCTACAGGGTAATTTGTTTGTAGCTGAACTCTCTACATGGTGGTTTCTTTGTTGCTGAACTCTCTACAGGGTGTTTTGCTTGTAGCTGATCTCTCTACAGGGCAATTTGTTTGTAGCTGATCTCTCTACAGGGTGATTTTTTTTGTAGCTGACCTCTCTTCAGGGTGATTTGTTTCTAGCTGATCTCTCTACAGGGTGATTTTTTGTAGCTGACCTCTCTTCAGGGTGATTTGTTTCTAGCTGATTGCTCTACAGGTTGATTTGTTTGTAGATGAACTCTCTACAGGGTAATTTACTTGTATCTGAACTCCTTACATTGTGTGTAGTTTCTAGCTGATCTCTCTACAGGGTGATTTGTTTGTAGCTGATCTCTCTACAAGTTGATTTGTGTGTATATAGCTGATCTCTCTGCAGGTTGATTTGTTTGTAGCCGATCTCTCTACAGGTAATCTGTTTGTAGCTGAACTCTCTATAAGGTGATTTGTTTGTAGCTGATCTCTCTGCAGGTTGATTTGTTTTAGCTGAACTCTCTACAGGGTGATTGCTTGTAGCTGAACTCCTTACATTGTGTGTAGTTTCTAGCTGATCTCTCTACAGGGTGATTTTTTGTAGCTGAACTCTCTTCAGGGTGATTTGTTTCTAGCTGATCTCTCTACAGGTAGATTTGTGTTGATTTGTTCATTGCTGATCGCTTTAAAGGTTGATTTGTTGTAGCTGAACACTCTGCAAAGTGTTTTGTTTGTAGCTGATCACTCTAAAGGGTAATTTGTTTGTAGCTGAACTCTCTCCACAGTGACTTGTGTGTAGCTGAATTCTGTGTAGCTGAATTCTCTAGAGGGTGACTTAATTATAGCTGAATTCTCTACACAGTGCATGACTTGTTTATAGCTGAACTTTCTTCAGTGTGACTTGTAATGTTCTGAATCTCTATAGTGATATATTTGCTTAACTCTCCACATGGTGACTGTCTTCTTGCTGATTAACTGTTTGCAGCTGAACTCCCTACAGAATAACTTGTGATGTAATAAAATTCTATAATGGAGTAAATAAATTAGCCGAATGCTCTATTAGGGTGACTGTTCTATTAGAGTATCTCGATCTCGCATTTGCTACACGGAGTTGGCTTTCGAATCATAACTCAGTGGTTTGTAATCCGATTCTTCTGTACTACTGCAAGGACTTTCTATGAAGATTATTCCAGCTATACACCGATTTTCAGCTCATTGTTCTAAGCGGTTTGCCTAGTAGGCGTGAAAACTAATACTTTTTTATTCATAAAAATCGATCGCGTAATTGTGACACAGGTTGGGTTTTGTGTCATATCTCCGTGGTCTTTATCTCGATTCCTTTCAAACCACCAAAAGGCACTCCTACGATGGTTACTCCATCTACATAGCAATTTTCAACTCATTCCATGAAGCGGTTTACCCTGTAGGCGTGACAACAAATCGATCTTGTTTTACGCGAATAATCGGTCATAACTCCTGAACCATTCATCGGATTTGTACCAAATTTGATGCTAGGATTCGCCTTTGGACTCCCTTTCTGTGTGCCAAATTTCGAGGCGATCGGAGTACGCGTTTGCTTGTTATAGCAATTTTTGCAAGTGTGCGAAAAGAAGAAGAAAAAAAAAAACGAAGAAAAAAAACGAAACTTTGGCAACTCGTATCTCGGAAATGGCTGGAGCGATTTCCTTCAAATTTGGAATGTAGACTCCCTTGGCTGGCGGGCAACTGTGTAGCAAATTTGGTTCCAATCAGATAAGTGATCACCGAGATACAAAGGTGTGAAAATGACGTTTTCGTTCTTCCTGTCAATATACTCACGGTGTGGCGCGCCGGCTTCTTGGGCCGCACGACACACTACCGTGTGTCTTGATACTCTCCGTGTGGCGCGCCGGCTTCTTGGGCCGCACGACACACTATCGTGTGTCTTGATCAGTTCAAGTAAATTAGTATAATACCAATTCTTAGACAGGTTATACATGTAACAGCTTGGTTTTCTGAACAAGAAAATATTGAAATAAACCTTATCAACCAATTACAAGGTACATGGTTATTGGAACGATATAAGCACATTCTATAACCATATTGCCTTGCATAGCTATAATTGCTGTGTACACACTGTGGACTTTAGTTCTGTTTGTAAATAATTTGCCAAAAGTGAAGGTTGTTGACATCTGGGGACTGCATCTTTAGAACCCTGCATCTAAGAAAATCACTGCTAACACTGCTATATTATACATTATGCTTTTGAAGATTTTATCTATGACCAGCTTTGCATGCCTTATAATGTGCATTGTGTATGAGATGTTGATAAAGATTGCATGTGAACCATGAGGAAAGTGAACTCTATCTGTGTCAGATAATAATAATTTAGCAGGTATATAAATAAATAATTATTAGCTAAATACTTATTTTGAATCTTGAATCATAGTAAGGGTTGTGAAGATGGGGAGGCAAGGGGGTATAGCCCCTGTCAAAATGTATGTGGAGGAACCCTGAGTAAAAAAACCTCATTGAACACCCAACAATGTAACTGTGCTACAGTGTCTATTCTATAACTACAAACATGCTTATAATAAGTACCATGAAGGGCATCAGAGTATAGGTGTGACCAGTCAGGCCATCTTCAGCTGTTTCCATTATGCCATGCGTTAAGTTCCTAGGTTATAATTAGCAATATTTCTTACAACAATCTTAGAACATTTTTATCAGTGAATGTTCTTTACAGTGTTTCATTACAAAGTGACTGTTCTATTAGAAAGTGTAAAATGCATTTGAGTGCTCTATTGTAGTCTGCAGTTTCCACTGACTGCTCCATTAGGGAGTATCAACCTATTTTCATGGAATTAAACTCTATAGTTTGAAATATACACACCTAATATGCTAGCATTATGTTGGCATAACACTCTGGATCCAGCCTATTATGCTTTTTATTATGTTGGCATATTTGACGCAGGCCTATAAATGTGATTTTGTGTAGTGTTAATTTATAGGGCAATTGCCATAATAAGAATATAACATGACTACATATCATCACCAAGTGTACACTCTTGAAGCAGCTGTAGATCTTTATAAACAAGTATGCTGAATAACTGCTTCTACATGGTGTATGCCAATGCATGTATGAGATTAATATAAGCCATTTAGTGGTTACATTTGCACCTACACTAACATTTTCACGTCTTCATTTTTTAACTTTATAACCTCATCACTTCTTGGCTGAAATTAATAAAAAACTTTCAGACTTGATGAAGCCAAAACAAAAGTAGTGAACATGAAATAATACTTAGCATTTATTTAATGGTAGAAAAACACTTACTAATAATATTAACCTGTCTTTTACCCAGTCAGGTATACTTCATCCGTGCTGTATTAAGGGCCTCTAAAATAATTCCTGCTTTGACTTTGAGGCTACTTTAAAAACATAACTTACAGTTTATCTTTTTAATCTCAAAGAGTTAAACAGTATTACAGAGGTGCTTTTTGGTCAGTGTCCCTAACATGGAACACTTGTCAGGTATCTGCAGCTAACACTTTGTACAATGTATTATACATCTCAAAATACAAATATTTTTGAAAGCTTCCTGGAGGCTAGATCCCTTAGTTTTGACAGCATTAGTACTAAGTCTTACCACTTTGAATCTAACACTCTTGATAAGTACTAGCATCAAGATAGTAGAGTTGTCACACTATATTGTTCTGCATGAAGTCACTCTTAGATTCAGTTTCAGAGTCCGGTTTTCCTGCCCCGCATAATTTACATGTTAGTGTTCGGACTGTTTGCACATCAAGGTATGGCTGCTTTTCCTCTAAATAGTACAATATATGTAGTTAGGTCCAGAGATTGAAAAAAAGATTATACCCTTGAATGCATGTACATCTCACCAGAAAGGTGTTTTCTTTGCTTATACATACTGTAGGAGTCAGTTAACTGAGAAAGTGTGTTAAATAAAAGTTATTTTAGGCACTGTCGAAGAACCTAATCATGAGCACCAAGTAGTAAAATTTAATGAAGAATGCATTTGCACTGTATAGTGAGTGCATTGTAACATCTCACCACTTCTTGCTCATTTGACAAGCTAGAAAGGATGTATAATTATTATTTATGAAATTCCTACCACAAAAGTGTTATTGTTATTACATGGTTACCAGTACTGAAGATCTACAGCAACTTGTTAATTAAATTATAATACTCGGTAGGATTCACTCGATTTTGTTCTCTCAGTTCTAAAAGAAAGCTATCATGGTGAAACATACAAGTTTGTAACATCAGCAACTAAACATAGTGTTTACATTTGCCATTTAACAGCAAAAAACAACTTTCATGCAGCAGCCTTGATATGCAGCAGCCTCGATATGCAGCAGTCTCGATAAAGCTTACATCGGTGGTGCACTGATCATACAGCAGCACTTTTATAAACAAGCCATAATTATAACAGAAACTTTACATGATAGATTTTTAGGGATAGTGTAGTCATAAACCCCAGTTCCATGACCACTCTCTGGTTAAGATGTTTTGATGATGGAATTGAGTTCCAGGGACCTTTTCTAAAAAAATTAGCTCCCAGGTCCCTCCCAATAATGTCAGAAATTTTTGCCAGAGGGCAGAATTTAAAAATGGCTGCAGGGTTAAACCAGGATAGCAATAATGTTAATCAAGGATGCTTTTTTTGAGCAACTTTACCACCAGCATTTCAATTCTGTTATCAGTTTGGTGCTATGAAGTACCATAACCCTAATTTAGAAAAATTGTGTCACATATTTATTTTTTGTAGTATTATGTAATAGCTAATGTGTTATTTAGTTCGAATCAGAACACTCTTCTTCACTGAACTCTGATTCTGATAAATCTTTCTTTATTAATCTCCTTATGTTCATTTCCTCAGTTTTGTCTACTGCCTCCAGGCCTGGTGCAGGAAGATGTGCTGAAAGAGCAGGATGAGTATGCCTAACAGGGTGACAGTGGCCATCCACTAGCTCCCAGCCATGACCAATCAGTGAATGGTGATTCTTTAAGAATGGGTGGAGCACCAGATATGTTAAGCAATTTGCACAAATTCAGTGCTGGTACAGGCAGTCTGCATCTGGAGGAATTCAAATGAAAGACTTCTTTTTCATTGCCTTCCACTTGTCAGCATGAGCCTCAGCCATAGAGCTACGTTTGTTGCTCCCATAGATCACGTTACATGTGAATTTAAACAGCTCACCTATGTTATCCTCTTCAACATCAAAACTATTTCCACACTTCAACAGTTTTTGCTATGCAGCAAGACTCCTGGTCACTTTGTCATCATTATACCAATGACTTACCTTGCCATAAAAACTTGAGTTGGCATCACAGCCTGTAATATAATAAAGCTGTACAATGCAGCTTGCCATGTCCTCAGACACTAAACTATGATACAAGATAGTTTCTTGATTCCTCTTAATGCACAGCATACAGGAATCTGATGAGATATGTATGCTACTGCAATCTAAACATATGCATCAGTAGCATCAATGACCACTGGGCCAGTGTAGCCTGACTCACATAAAACTGTACAAACCAAAAATATGACAGCATCAGCTTCTGATCATGACTGGTCAAAACTGTATTTTGGTAAAAACTGTATTTTGCTGGTTTGACAGTGTGATCTAACAGAGTATAGATAACCTCTACATCCATACCCCTTGCAAGATCAGCTGGGTAGCTACCAATCAACTTTTGTAATGCTGCTGCCACAAAGCAATGTTATGAATGCAGTGGCAGAAGGAAAGGATATAAATATTAGGGACATATGTTTTACCCTGTACCCGCAAGTCTTGCTTATCATCTTTGGTTGAGATCTCTGTGTACAGGTCATTCACACAAATAATGCAATGGGAATTATCATGGTGAGAAAAATGATAGATTTCACCTTGTGAAAATAATCTAAACACTTGTATATAGTTCCATCTTGTGTTTGATGATCTTCAGGTGATGGAGTGGCCATCCTCCAGATCATGCCCATATCTACAAGAACAGTATAAGATTCCTGCAGAATTATTGTGTGAAGTAAGAGCTTTTGAATAAGTTTGCTCTTCAGTCTTCTGAGTCTTTCTGTAGGTACCATTACAGTTGAAAAAGGCTAGACACTTACCAATAACACGATGCTCCAGCAACTCTGCAAGGAAAGTTCACAAGTTGACTGTCCTGAAGCACGTCAGTAACTGCCCTAAGAACATTTTGCTCTGTCTCAGTAGCTCTCACTTTAAGGTCCTCTCTAGGTTTTTCATTGCTTGATTCTTTAGCAAATGCTTAAAAGGACATGTTCATGGAGAGATTTTCTTGCTGAAAACCCTGTCTTGCAGAAAACTGGTCAACTCCTACAGCAGTTTAAGTCTGCAATGAGCTTATCAGAGGCAGGCATGGCTGATGAAGGACAGGTAACAATGGGTTAATTAAATGGAAAAAGAATCGAACTCAGATAAGCAAATGACAAGATCTTGCATGCACTCATCTTCTTGCATCCATCTTGAGCTACATTCTGGATGTTTCAACTTAAATTCACTTCTGTTTGTCACGGAATTGTGAGCAGCTCTAATTCAGATTACTTGGTTCACATTTCAGCAGTGGACCAAGAGCTGCTTTTCATTCTTGAGGATAGATGGTCAGCCAGGTAGATACTCATCCCAGTTGCAGATATGGCCATGGACTGTATACACATTCTACATGAGCGCATCTACCATGGACAGGAAATCTTTCCAAAAGTTTGCCATGTTACTGGCATCCGCATGGGTGAATAAGTTAGCAACAAGTCTTTCTAAGTCAACATTCTCCTCCAGAGCCTTATGTGCATTAGCATGAGGTTCTTGAGAAAAACTTAGATTTCTCAGAATTTCAAGATTTTTTACATTCATCTGCTAGGTGTGGGATGTATCTCTAGCTGACTGAGTGCTTCATACATACATAAGCTTTAAGCAATGCAGCCCCCTCTTGAAGTGCTTGCACTTTAAAGCATGCACGATCAACAGAGCCATCGGCAATGCCTCCTCTAGCCACAAGAAAATCTTCCAGCTCACTACCTTTGTAACATTAGTAGATAGCACTCATTATATGCACACTGTGTATGGAATGAACCGAGAAAGGGCACAATGTTATGCTACTTTACTGGGTTCTCAGCCCTGAGCCAAGTGACAAGGACATACACAGGATGATCTTCCACCAAGAAGGCAAATGGCATATAATGATGTTAGATAACTTATTCATTATGTCATTTATACTGATTTGTTGGGTGGTTGATTACAAGACATATGAAAACAGACCTTGCTCTTTCCCTGCTCCACATTCAAGCTAGCATGAAACCACCATACATACCAAACATACCAAAGTGTATTTACCAACACACTAGCTATCACTTACATGCAAAGTAATTACCAGCATTACCAACATGCTAAAGGGATTTTTAAAATGATAGCCATGTAGCTTACACAATGGAAGGGAAAAGAAAACCCAGAAGTAAGTTTCAAGGTTGTATATATTAACAACTTTTCTGCCAGACGGATTGTAGGCCATGTGTACAAAAGTGCATGATGCATTTGTATAAGTACATACCAGAACCAGCATTAATGTGCACCAATACATTTGTCAACCAACTGATAGTGTTTATTGTACTGTAAGAAACATCAGACTGCTCTATCCTGGTATATACTACAAATGCTTATACCAAATTTAAGACCTGGTTTTTTCCATTAATTGCTATGCAAAACTCTTGTGGTTGCTGTTATGTACACACTAACCATATAATCAATTCCCTAGACCACAGGAAACAATATTATATGCAGGTTTAGGGTATTAATTGCTTTAATTTGTGCAACATGGTAGTGATTTACTGTATTGTGGCCATTTTTTAATTCTGCCCTCTGGCAAAAATTGTTGACATTTTTGGGAGGGACCTGGGAGCTTTTTTTTTGTTTGTTTTTAGAAAAGCCGGATCCCTGGAACTCAATTCCACCATCAAAACATCTTAGTCACAGAATTGGGGTTTATGACTACACTAGATCATTACATGATGTAGCTTCATTCAGGAAAGCAAAAGAATGTCATCACTTGCAGTCAATTGTAGTAGTGCCAGTAGCAAAAGGGAAGTGTGATGCTCATAAGCACACAACAACCCATCCCATCACTCATCGGTATAATTGCATCATTCACAAACAAGCAACAGGATAAAGTAGAAAAGTTTATGTTTTGTTTTGGGAGGACCATAAGGTCCGTATATAATGCTGTTTGCGATTTGTATTTATAATCTAACCATCTATAGCAGGATTCAATTGTGGGACTCAAAGTTCATACTAATAATTTGTTGAGTTCGCCTCTTTAACGTGCGTCGAGTTTTTCTACACTGTTAAGAATAGACTTCATCCAAAAGAAGTACCTGGAAGAGAGATGTATCTTTGTGGACAAAAACGACAAAGTACTGGGCAGCGAGACGAAACACATGTGTCACCTCAGCACGAACATCAAGGCCGGGATGCTTCACAGAGCTTTCAGTGTTTTTATTTAACTACAAAGACGGTCAAACAAGAAGGTACGTAATGTTGTCAGCATATTGGAGCAACACATACTGGAGCTGGACGATACCAATAACATTGGAGTAGAGAGCTGAGACGAAAACTGAAACTTGAATTAGGTAAAGAAACACACCTTAAATTTTAGACCCAGTTTGTTAAAAGGAGACTGGCTTGCTTGCACTGCTCGTGATTAAGTATTTTAATACTAGTGTCATTGGAAGAACTAATCGTACTAATAAAGATCCATTACAAGGCAAATTCAAAAGCACAATGGGGTGAACATGAGGTAGACTATATGGTGTTCTTGCAGAAGGAAGTTACACTGAAACTCAACAACAATGAAGTAGCTGAGTATACAGTAGGTACGCCAATCAACAACAATCGAGAGTAATGGTCGAACAAGATATAACAGACAGCATTACACTAACCCCATGGTTTAGACTGGTAACTATCTCATTCTCTTCAAATGGTGGGATAGTCTAAAAGATCTTCCACCACACAAAGGCAATCTGGTACACAAATTAGCATAAACATTTAATATTTTGAATAATTTTTAATGCCCTGTACTTGTGTCTCAAATACTGTACATAATTATTCAATCACAGAATTAACTAAATAAAAATTAAATATCATATATTATTGTGAGGATAAGGTTTACAGGTAATAAGTGACTATATAGATTACTGACACCCGTTGTATGGTAATTTTACACAAGGCTTGATTCTTCATACATCTCGGCTATGAGGTCCTTGTATTTTTCTGCGACCGCCTTTCGTTTCACCTTCATGGTTGGTGTCAGCTCTCCCCCTGGTATACTGAAGTCTTCAGGACACACTCTAAATTTCTGACAAAACAACTCTGATAAAATAACTAGTGTATGAGTGTGTAGCTTACTTGGACTTTAGCTGCTCGTGATACACTTTTTTCGTTCACTTTCTTCATCCCCTCTGTGATGTATTTTGTTACCAAGGGATCAGCCGTTGCCTCCTTCACTGTATACATGAAATACAGTGAGGCACACACATGGAAAAGTACAAGCACTATGGGACATACAGAAATCTTGGGACTAAAAATTAAATGATGGGTCCTTCACAGAGTTTAATGTCTCATTCAAACATAAAATGATTTAGTAACAAATGAAAGTTCACAAATAAACAAAAGAAAACTTTAAAACAGTTTCTCATGATCCCGATATTAATTTTAACGGCTCAGTAAAAGGTTACCTTACTGGGACCTATTACATATCAATACTACATTCTAGTGTACAGTGAAGTATCTAATACCACATATACCATATTACATACACTATACCTGAGGTAGCCAGTGATCCAAGTTGTGACATCACAGCTAATCCCATTGGTGATAATTTGTCAGTTGGTGTGAGGTCATCCATCTGTGTGTGTGTGTAGTGAGACACTAACAACAGTATCATACAGTACGATAGTACTGTATAGTAGGGACTACACAGGTGTGGGCGTCACCCATGAAAAACATCACCCCCTTGCCTTTTCCTGATGATGATGAGCCTTCAGATCGACTTGAAATGTTGCTATGGATTTTTTTAATTTTTTTATTTAAATTATTAAACAAAATTTTCTACTGGCTGAGTAACTGAATGACTGATGCCTTCAGACAAGTGCAACTTGATAATGGCTAAGGCTACAGGCTTGATTTTTTCACTGTTCGACATTGCTTCAGCTGGACACATGCCTTTTGGTATACCGCAGTACGTACGATACATTATTCATGGACTTACCAGTGTCCTCCCATTTATCTTTGCTGACAGCAAAAGGTGTCGATTTGGCAGTAGCACATGATGGCTTCCCTTTGTAGCGGAATTTTTCATAGTGGCTACTTTGATTGCAGAGGTGCTTTTCGAACAGTTTTTTATTTGTAATGCTGCATAACGGGTTGAACATAGCTGACGTATGGTTTCAGACAATAATTGGTAGCTGGAGTATGCAATGCCATTTTTTTTTCTTTTGATGCAGTGCGTGTGGGTTAACCAATCATAATAACAAAAAAAAGTTACCAAACAAGTAAAAAAAATTCACAATAAGGATATATAACACTTTTTATTGTTTTACTGTGATTTAGTAATAACGTACACTACTCCAGCTTGCTTCAGTACTTCTTATTGATGTGCTAGGGTCCCTACTCTCTAGATGAAAATTCCATTTTTTGTGTACTTGTAGTAATAGTATTGTATAGTAGGGATCATGGAGGTTGAGGCTTTCCTGTCAAAAAATATCACTCAGCCTCTGAGTCACTTTCCTTCATAATAACAGCTTGGTGGTATTGGTTAGGCATAGCAAGCCCATAGTGTCTTAACTTCTCCATAAAAAAAATATATATATATTTTTTTTTTCTGAATTTTCTGCTAACTGACTGAGACAGCATGATGCCTCCAGCCAAGCATAACTCAACTACAGATAAGGCTATGGGCTTGATGTTTGACATCGCTTATTCATCGCTTAAGGCTACGGACCTACCCTGTCCTCCTCATGCAGTGTCCCATTTCTTTCTCCACTACCACAAAGGTGTTGATTTGTGGTAATGCACAGCATGGCTTCAGTGTTTTATTTTATATACTGTAGCTGAACTGATTGCAGAGAAACACGAGGTGTGGTGACCTTTCTGCTTCAGTTTCAACCATGTTCCACCCATTATACAGTGTTAAAATTGAACAGTACAATTGGTGCCTCATAATTGAATACCAGAGCACACATTAACTCCTGATTTCCATAGCATCTGGTTTGATTGCAGAACTTCAACGTTGTTTAAAGCTATTAAAACTGAAATGGAAGACCGTTCAAGAAGTATTATGAAGAATCGCCATACCTGCATTTCATACCGCCAAGAAGAAACCACAAAGTTTATGTGTGTGAAAGTTTAATACAGACTTAATTTAGCTTTCAATGCTTACACCCTGGCTGCTTTTTACCATTTCTAATCATTTTGCTCGTGTGGATGCATACGGACAAGCAAACATAAGTAGGCACGCACACACACACACACACACACACACACACGTTTTTTACAAAAACTATTTCAGTAAACCAGGTGCATGCCCATAGCCAGCCTTTGGCCAACTGTGGGCATGTGCCTGGTTAAAAATAAGCTAAATGGACAGTAAAACCTTTCATCAGGAATCAGGACAAGTACAACTAAGTCTAAGGTGTGCTTTGCTATTTCATTAATATGGCCACCTTATTGGCCTTACTATTTTGGTCCCACAGGTGGCCATGTTAATATGGTACACTAAAACAAAAGCTCACAGACAATATACAATTAGTTACCTCACACTTGAAGAAAGTGATCAACATGGTGAGGCACTTCTGGTCATTACCAATAACACAACAATGACTGAGTAATGGTAACTCCTCCTTCATCAGCTGTAATAGGGATCAGGTGGTAATATTAGTAATGAGGTGAAAAACAGGCTGTGTGTATCTGTATACCCTGCACATGTACGTATGACAGACTATGAAATCAAATCTTTGATTTGTGTATGGAAGTAAAGAATGATGTTTATTGCAAAGCATCAATGAACAATACCAAAGGTAACAACATTTAAGGCGCAGTAAATGCAGGCAAACAGGCACGCACACACATACAACACACACACACACAAACTCTTCACTGCCTCATACTGATCACGTGATTTTCCAAAAATAAAAGACAGACAACAACAAAGGGGACCATCATGCTGCCAGTGGTTTACTGGATATGATTACGGCAGGGAACCCTGAATTACATTCCAGTCCCCTGGTATAGAAATAAACTACAGATCATTGTCCCTGTGCTATAATGGTTACATAGGACACCAGAGGGGGATACTAATCCCTACCATACACACAATGTACAGTACACACATTACACAACACAAAACACATCCAGTAGTAAGATATGAAACTACAGTACAAGACTGTAGGTGACCGCTAAGGAATCTCCTACTATAAGCAATTAACAATGAAATGTGTGCAGTGTAGTCCATAAACTGCTCCGTGAGATAGACTAATGGTTTACATCAAAGTTCGATAGACTAGATGAATAAAAAAATTGGAAATTTTAAAATAGGAATAGGGATTGCTGAAAAAAGCCAATCGCTGGGGTGGTAATGTACACCACAAATCCCTATTTTGACTTTCTGTCATAAACCTTTATTTACATGCTCTGTCATTTTGAAACGAGTCAAAATAGGGATTTGTGGTTTACATTACCACCCCAGCAATCCCTTCTTGTTTTGTGGCTTTTTTCAGCGATCTCTATTCCTATTTTAAAATTTCCAATTTTTTATTCATCTAGTTTGTGTGCTTTTTATTAATCCATTACTGGATTATGGTCGATAATGAAGACTGTTGTGAATAGTGTAATTTTGCATTCTGCATAGTAAGACCGTCAACATTAATTTTCAGAACACACATGAAACTGATCAAATTGTAATCTGCATACAGAATGAGAGTCTGCTAATATGATGTAGAATTCACATTACTGGTGCCTTTAATAGCTGTCAAATTCAATGCAAGGATTGTTGTTATACACTTGACTGCATTATTAGAGTATTTACGTGACTGCTCTATTAGAGTATTTAATTGCCCACGTACAAAAATCAGGGAGCGAAAAAACCACCTTGCAACAAAGTCTTCAAGACAGATTAAGCTTCCTGGCCTATACTGAGTTTAATAAAGACAGATTCTATTAGCCACAAGCAGTGCACACCAAAAAACGTAACTCTGAGTACGATCTTGTATGGCTTCTCATGCATAATGGCGGTTTGGCAAGAAGAAACGGCCTGGTTTGGGCTGTTTCCATCCGAAAACGAAATCAAAAATAGGTCATGGACACGAGGAAGGACTCAGTAAGCATGGCTATATAGTTTTTAGCACGAAAAAGTGGATAACTTTTGCTGTACATATTAAGGTTGCTCTGTACAGTTTCGCATATGGCTTCTGAGGTTAGCACAGCTGGGGTTTACTAATGGATTCCCAGTAATTATCTAATTAGTCTGTGGCTTGTTTAACATGTAGCGCGCCCAACGAGAAAATGTCTTTTATGATAAAATAACCTGCCACTAACGAAGAAAGAAGAGCGATATACATGAAGGAAGCAAAGTAAGTGTTGCAGTCAAAACGCAACCCCCCTGAAACGGAAATAGTTTATTTTCACCGGAAACTAAAAATGGCGTTCTAGACCCGTGGTGGATTTTTAAGGTTTTCAACCATTCCGGACTTGACTGGTAGACAGTAGTAAAAGAAATGAATGGTGTAACTGTATGTAAGTTTTCATGTGTTATAAAATTCGCGAAACTTGACATTGTGTTTCCAAACCCAGATTACAGTTATAATATCGCGAGTCTTTGACTTGCTTGTGGAGTCGCAGTGGGTAGTACAAGCCTCGTTTTATCATGACACTTTGGTCCTATGCATAGGCCTTCTGTGTGGAAAAGATTAACCATTTGCGTACTTTTATATGGAAGTGAACTGCACTTTTATGAGCATGTACATAATGGATTGCAGCATTGGAGCTTGTGACTTAGCCTTTCCATGCAAGATTCTAGAATATAACATAATTATTACTGTACAGCTGATTAATGATGATTAGTGATTAGTTTGTATTCAAATACCTTAAATATCTACCTTTGTAACTATAAGCTATATAAATTATACAAATAATACTAAATCACTATAGTATTGTTAAACAAGTTCAGAAATTTCAAAATCATCAGTGACTACTTCTGTTTGCAGGGTATCATCATCTGAGTCCACATCGAAGTCATTGTCACTACTACTACTGCTGTTGTCACTTTCAAAATTACTGTTGTCACGGGAATTACGGGAATTGTCAGTGCGTACATTTGTGCAACCTAGGCACAAGCATCCTGGACCACAAAAGCTGTTTTTCTTTCGGCATCCACAAATGTGGGTCTTGCACCCCTTTTTACAACTGCACCCCTTAAGTAAAAAATCTATACTACGTTGGATTTTTTGCTGTACTTCACTTGATTCCCAATCAATTGTATAGGTGCCATCAGAGAATCTCCAACTGGACTGTTCTGGAGGAGGAAGAGATGAATAGATATCTGAAAGAGATGAATTCCTCCACATTTCTACTACAACATGTACGTAGCCGGTGTCTCCATAACGGTGTGTAAGATGGCACTTTCTCATCCTCAGTAGTGATTCTAATATTGACTACAGACTGTATTTCGTGAAGCCACTTCTTATGCTTTGCTTCTGGATCCAACAATCCCTCTAGTGAATTAAACAGATGCTTTGGTGTGTCGTGACCATATTGTGATGTAAAAGCTGATAAATGTTTTTTTTTTTAAATAGCTGGTGCCTACCAATCTAATAAAAGCCAAAAATCCATCATCCTTATTACTTGGCAGAGTCTTGTGTAGGCAACCTATGAATTCTGCATGCTGATAAAAGTTATTAAGTATAGTTGCCTTCCCTAGTGATTTGAAGAACGATACAAAGTCACACCCAGTGCAAATAAACAAAACCTGTAAAATTTCAGAAATACTGTGGCTTGGTAAGGTAACTAAGTCAGGATTGTTCAGCAGTGCTGCCTGTATGAAAAAATTTCAGTTGGATTACGTATTGTTTGGTGTCTCTGTTCAGTAAACCTAAACCTATGTTATACATGTCAGTGTCTGGAGAATGAATCAGTATTTTGTTGGCACATGATTGGCATGCGCGTCTCCATATCCTATTGTCAACCTCTTCTGCATTGGATCAATATGTAGTTGTTAGTTCAGGAACTAATTTATTGGCAGACAAAATGATAGCATCATTCTGATAGCATCATTCTCATTGCTCCTGAGAAACATCCAGATAAGATTAATTTTTGGGTTCCCCTTAGTAATAATCTACCTTGCTGCAGTAAGAAAAATCCTATTGATTCAATGATGGAACACTTACGTTCTCTGCAGTCTAAATAGTCCTGCCATCTAGGTGGTATATTGGTGGTTGCGAAAAAAGTACAATGTTGATGTTCAGTGTTTGTTTTGTTGTATCATCTACGATGTTCAAATGCTTTAGGGTTGAAATCCCTTCTTCTGGGCTTGTCAAATATTAAATGTATTTCATTAGTTCCTACTTTATAGTACTGAATTATGACCCGGTTAAAAAGTAATAAACTGTTATCTTGTATTGTTTTGTTTCATCGTAATAGTTTAATGTTAATTAAAAACATAGCATCTAGTAGTACAACTTGTGGTGTCCATGGTGGACAGATAGTAAAAAGTGGTGGTTCTGTTGTTCTGTAACGACTCTGTAGTTTGTCTGTCCAGTGACTTTTGCTGCCTTTGTGAGGATGACCTTCTTCATCTGCAAGAGCTCGTGGGTACAATGAGTATTGCATCTCATCATCAACGATGTCAGATTGTGAGTTATGCTTACACCATGCCAACTGTCTACGCATACATTGTTACATTTGATTGAAATCTTTTTCTTTGTGGCTTGATCTTGTCTTCTTGGGTTTATCTATCTTCATTGTTAGTATTCTCTTGCGTCGGACCGGTGCATTAACAGTACTTGGTTGTTTCAATATATAATACTTTACATATGTTTCAAAAGGCTGGTTACCTATTTGTTGACAGTTTAACATATCAGTTGCTTGTTCTGTTGTTGCTTTTTGTCCTGTAAATACATTAAGTATTCCTCTGTTGTTAGTAGTCAGTGGTAGTTAAAATAGTTTGTTGGTTTTAATTGCTGTGCACATTTGCATGATGTTCTCTTCTTGCTGCTTAGTTAATGGTGTGGTATCTGTAATGGTGTTGGTCTGTGTGGCTACTTTACCTTTCTCAGGAAATAACTGTTCTTCTAGGTTCTTATAAATCTTAATTCTATCATTGTGAAATAGTGTAGTCTTCTGTATGTAAGCATCAGTGGGGCGCACAACAGTAGCCTTTAGGTATTTATTTATGCACATTTCATGTGCCTCATCAAGTGCTACTGCGTGCCACTTCTGTCCTGTAATGTTGACTGTAAACCCACCAGACTGTAAGCATGTTAAAATTGATCCAGGATATTTTTGGATATCTGCCAAGTGATGTGGAATTATTCTTTGGTATGTAGTGTGGTCAAATACTCCAAACAGAGGGGCCATCAATTTTAGGCTAGACAAGCGCATGCCCCAGTTGCTTCCTCTAATTGCTAAGTAGAGATTAATGTAGCAGTAGCAATCATGAAATAAAAATTGCACCCATAATTTCCATGTGTCGTCCATTTGTTGCTGGGCAAAATTAAGAAACTTATTGTATACATTAGAATCATTTAGTAATTGTTTGCTTCGTAAAGCTATACTGTCCGTTGTTTGGCTTTCTTGTATAGCAGTAGCTATGATACACCTAGCACTTTCAAAAATATTCTTTGAATCAGTGTTTGTAATGTACACATTTAACATTTCTTTGTACAGAGCTTCCCAAACTTGCAGTAAAAATTGGTATGTGCACTTAAAGTTACTGCAACCTTCCAGTGAAGTAAGTGTTGCACCCTGAAAACCTGATATCTTAGCTAGCTCCCTTAGGCCAGTGTTATAATATAGCTTCATAAGAACTGGTTGAAAATTCTTTAATATGTGCCAGTCACCAGGAAAAATCAATAGTTTATCTAATGCCTTGCCGTACATAGTTTTGATGTTCATTAAATGCTGGTACGTTTTTCCATCCCCAACAAGCACTATCCAGCCTTCTTGTACTTTTTCTTCAAACTTTTCTAACGCTTCCTCTGCTACCAAAGACATTGTTTTGTCACTATCATGGTTTTCATTGATCAGTTCCATATAGTGTACATGTGAAGCTTGTAGTTGAATAGGAAAACTTGCATTTAAAAAGTACCGCATGTCTCTCAAAATGGTGGCTTAATTGGAATGTTGGTAAAGTGAACATTTTTGAAATACATACATTAACACATTTTCTTTGAGTTCCTCTTGTTTTTTTTTGTGTTCGTTTACATTCTCAAAAAAATTGCTAAGCGTTAATGTTGTTACAGGTGGCTGTCCAATCAAGTTAATCCCTACAGACTGGGTATCAGACAACCAGTTCTCCAGGCTACTTTCACTAATGGATTTTGTTAGATCTCTTGGTGTAACTGTTCTCATTCGTTTCGGTCCAACTTTACCCAACTTATGTGGAGAGTTACCTGGAGATGATGATCTCCTTTGATGTTGAGTGTATGTTAGTGGCTGTGGTGTGTCTTCTATAGCAGGTTGTGGTGTCATAACATTGTCTCCATGGCTGTAGGATGGTAAATAAGTGATGGATCTGGCTGTACAAGTTGTAAGGTAGTACCATGATAGCTACGATTTTGATCTCCACAGTATACTGCTGAATGGCTTTTTAGTATATCAAAATTATCGACAGATGCTATTGTAAATACATTGCTGTTCAGCTCGTCCCATACATCTTTACACCATCTACTTTCTGCATGTTGGGTAACAAATCTGTCATGTGTATCTGATGAACTAGTCTGTTTAATATCTTTAATAGATGACGTGATCCAGAACAAACTTCTACTGCATCAGCAAGGATGTTGTGTATTGATGTTGGCTGTTTGGGGTTTTTACAAAAAACAGTAGACATAGTATAAAGTAAATGCGAACCTTTTCAACATGGCTGCTTAACTGTCCTTCTGAGGTACTTGCTTCTTACCTTGTACTTACCGCTGATGTTAAAAATTGTACCAGTAAAGAGTTTATATTGTCTAAGTATGTGTCCACATTAAAGTACAATAAACTTTCATCTTTTGATAACCTCTTGGATTCTTCTTGCAGTAAGCGATTCACAATTTTGCTTGCCTTGTAGAGTATTAGTTTATCTGTCATTTCGTGCTCAAGAATAGTAGCGTGAATTGTTTCATCATCATCAACATGCATGCTACTGTTACTTAGTGCCCATGAAAGACTAGTCAGTATGTCTCCTCCCTTACGATACGATATTGTTCCAAACCTTTTGTGTATGCATTTGTATGACATGTGTTGGTTAAGGTATAAAATCAGCTGGTTAAGGAGCCAGCGTGAACTAAACTTAACAGTGCTTTCTCCAACCTCCAGGATTGGTGATGGTGTTGGCTCACTTCCTGCTAGTGCCTGTGAGTGTGTGTCCAGAAATACATTGCACACCCATGGAAGAAGCACTGCTTTCTGGTGTATCAAATGTTCAGCCACAAATATGACTGCATTCAAAATGGACTTGGTAAGTATGTTTGTTCCTTTATCATTAACAGTGGATGCTCATTCATGCATTTTGTCCTGTAGTGTATCATTTGACCCTACATTGCCTGGATTCCTCACTTCTTTTAGTATGTTGTTATGTAGCTTATAACAACTGTGGCACAGTATGTCTTGTGGGGTAATATTGATATCACTATCTATTGTTTTCCTCAAGTGTTTGGTTACTTTTCGTGAATCAGGACTGTGTCGGTTGAAAGTTTCACCTGCCTTAGGGATGGCTCCACATAATTTACAAATTTCCTTGGGGTGGAATACATTGTATGCATAGCAGTAACATTTTTGACACAGCACAAAAGTGCTCTCAAGACTGTGTAGATTAAACAAGACCTTAATCTCATTCAGTGGTGCAAATGATGGATTTATTAACCTTTCACACTCCAAATCGGCACAAATTAGATTACCACACCTTTTATTATTATCTAGGGGTGTCCCACAGGTGCTGACCCTTTTCCACTTAGGCACATAGCCGTCATTATTACAGTACCTCTGTGCCTCTATCACATGCTTCCTACAGATCATTCCTCACCTTGTAAACTTTGATCACGGTGTTGTGTGATGAAGCTTTTTACTTGTGCTCAAACCTTTTTGTATTGTGACATTGTACTGTCTTCCCCCCACAGAGACAGCACTGCTTATCATTTCTGGCTGCACTGGAGCATGGTGATGAGTGGTTGTCATCAGATACTGGAGACTTGGAAGTCATAGAAGATGGAGACTTGGAAGTAATCAAATTGACCTGTTTTTTTTTTTGTTTTGTTTTTTATTTTTTTTGTAAATTTTTGATCAACTCTTGTAATAGTGCGACACATTATTTAACTATACTATAGACTAGCGTAAACATTATTGTTGCTAACAATGCTTGAAAATACTGTATGCAATGTATAATACAATAGTGTACCAAGCTTGAATGCGGTACTTAGCTTTTCAAAACTCGGCGATGTAGCTACCTCACGAAAGCAGCTTCGTTACTAATTAACTACCACGTGTTAGAACGATGATGTAACATTATGTACGTAGAATTATGTGTGGATCAAGGCTTTCATAGGCAAGTTATGATGGCGCTAGTGATGGTTGCAGACTTAGTGCGTGTGGTATTTAGAAATTTTATTTTAACGGCGTTAGCAAATAAAACTGACGAAATACGCATTTTTTGGAATGGTTGCGTTTTGACTGGTGTTGTATCTTCTCCATCGTGGTCTAATGAATATAGCGATTTGTAATTGATTGATTATTTTCTGGCTATGCAATTAAGAAACAATAACTATGGCTGCAGGCTCCTCAGTTTCTACACCTTGATACTAAAATTAGAACTAGTTCGTCATTTTAGAACCGATAGGCACGAAAATTTCAGATGGGCAACCATGGTATTTGTGCATTAAAAAAGTGTTTGTCATTTTTTGATAGCTCCTTCTGGCAACTTCTGACAAGGAATGGCGTGGGGGTAAAGAAGACTGATTAGTGCCAGCACAAAAGTGGAAGAGGAGTATCTTATAACTGAGAAGCCAGAGAACAAAAATAGAAATGCACGTTTGCTTGTACAGTTTTCAATGATGTATTTTTAAAGAATCAAGTCTTTAGGGCGTAAACTGTGGGACTAGTTCTAGTTAGAAGTGAAAAATTATAACTCACCTTCTACAGCGAGTTAAGACATGGGATTTGGACTAAACTGTGCAGTAGTGATAGCGATTATTGCAAATAAAAAGAGTGTAGCGGAATGGTTTAATCCATTCGTAACTTATAGCAGAAAACATAATTTACGGAAAGCCAAACGCGGAACTGTAAAGAGCACCCTTAACATTATGCACTGATTTTAAAATCAACACACACACCCTGTACAATTAAGAGTATGTACAGTAAAATATTGTTATAGCAATGAAATTGGAATTTTAGTCAGTGACAATAGACAAACTGTAGGATAATGATCAAACTTTAGACCACAGCAAGGTGAAATACTCGAATTTCATTGGGTATCTAAATCCTGTAGATCCCTTGTTCATGTCTCAATAGATCCCTGTATCTGGGGTGATAAAAAACACCAATTTGACTGGATAGCATTTAACTGGATAGCAAGGTGCTGTAACACCCATTACAAGTTACAGGGAGGTGTATTGGGCCTGTTAATGCTACATTTGTAGTGTCACAAGCAGCTGTGAAGGTACAACAAGCAGCAGTGAAAGTACAACGACGAGCTGTGGTCTATATTAGTTAAGACCCTGTAATAGTGCCCTTGCTTTGGTTGTGCACCACAACACAGGGCCTTTCAGGTTTCTAAATTCCGTAGAACCCAGTGTTTTGATGTCTAACTATTATTTAGAGTATAAGATAGTTAACATGACTTCAACTACCGTAGGCAGAGAAATTGTCATGTAAAAATATTGTTTCAGAAATTTTCGAGTAAAAATATTTTCGTAGGTGGACAACCCACGAAAATATTTTTACTCGAACTTTTAGTACTCTATCTCAAAGCTATCTTTCTTTGGTTTATTTGTAGATACACTTTCAGTGATGTACCCGGCCTGCAGGCAGTGTAGCTGGAAAATTGATGGCCTCCAATCAGATTGTGAAGAACCGGGCGTGGCACCAGAATTAATTACTTGCTGACCAAGGGACTCAAGCTTGCTCAGACGTGAAGAGGCAACCTGCGCGTGGCGATACGATGTTAACTATACGCCTTTAAATAATGCATTATAAGCACAAGAACTATTCTAATACTGTGCTTACTTTAATAACCTTAGTAGCTGGATCGTAGCTACATAATTGAGGTAAGAAAATTTTGGTGATAACAATGTATAAAGAATTAATTGTAACCGTTAATAGAGTGGAATTCTTTGTTTTGTGCAGGCGTACCACTTATCGAACTATGGTTTGAAGCTGTTTCATTGTGCTGGGTTTTGGAGTTTTATCGTGGTACCATGTGGAGAAGCATCAAGTTACTATTCAGCACAAGAGAGCTCAATGTTATGGTGGTGGAATGCAAATATGCACGAGCTCAAATTCAGATGTGGCGTTAGCCATCAAAGTATGTGAAAATGGGATATAAAAGGTGTAGTGGAATATGGAGCATATTATCAACATGAAGGAGCTGTTGGTGGTAAAGAGTAGTGTACCATGACTTCAAGCTTAGACAGGGAATAATGAACGTGTTTGTAAATGTAGCAGCTCACAGCAAATACCATCTACTGGATATCAAGTGACATCCTTGTGTTTGTCACAAAAATAGACAGTCCCTTCAAGCGCTGGAAACTGATGTTGTGGATTAACGTCTAGCTAGACTCTGCTATATTATAATAATTGATATAAACATACACTAGTTATCTGAACTCCTAGGGACCACCTGCAGCTCAGATACCTGATAAATGAAGTTTTGTACAAAATCTCTCAACACATTTGCAAAACATGAAAAAAATCATTTAACTTCTCTAATAGAACACTCGCTACTCTAATAAAGCATTCAATGAATTCAAACACCAGTAATATTCAGATCAGATAAAACAGCAGCAAAATCACAACCCTAGGAGTCACAAATGACATGGGACTCTCACATACAATCTCAGAAAGAAAATCTTAAAAATTCTGAACTCTGAAATCACACATAAAATATTTTTGCTTCTGTTCTTGATTATAAGAACCGTATGTGACAGACACATCCTTTGAGGCTTCCAGGATAGCTTAGAGTTAGCTAGATAATTGACTGATGGATGCTCCATTAATTGATTTGTGCAAAGCACACCTGCATCTCCACTGAGGTCCTGGCGGCTACTCATTTCATGCAATAGTAGTAGTGAAATAATCCTAGTAAGCACCTAGATAAAGATTTATATTATTGAAATTCTAATCAAATACTTGAAATCCCTAAACATTACACAATTTAGGGATGTTGGTCGAGAGGTCTCTCACTCAGTAAAATATTGTTGATCAAAGTTCAGAAATTTGTCAATTATTTTTTTCGAATACTTTCCACATACCTAAAACAACAGCCATTGCAAGATCTACCATGGTTTCTGGAGTAAATATGGCCCCTTGGTATGGTTTCCTACAAACAATTAGCCCCAGGTATAAAAGGAGATTTTCTGAAATATCACCATTGAAACTTGCTGCAATTTTGATAGCCGAATTTCAAGGATTTTCTGAGTGACCGACCCCGGCATTCCCACACAATACAACACATACCATGGCCTAATGAAACAACACATCACATGTGAACAACGCGACAAAAATAGAATGGAGTGCTGAACTCTTGTCCTCCGCACATGCACCCCCCCCCCACACACACACACACACACACACACACCACACAGAGCCTAAGCCGGAAGCTGTGAGAAGCAATTATTGCCACCCAGCAAACCAACACTGGGATGCCTGTGTACCACTCAGGCACTAGTATCTTGTGCAGAATCCTCCTGGGACAGGTAGTAATCCACAGGACTGTCCAGGTTTAGATCTCACAGGGAGAAGTTGCAGAACCCAAAGTTACACAATGACCACAAAGTTGAGACAAGGACAGTGAGGCAGCATAGCCAAGTGGCTAGAGAACTGGCCTGGTAATTGAAAGGTTCCAGGTTTGATTCCCAGTTATGCCAATCTGGTGATTCCTTGAACAACAAACTTTACTCACATTGCACCAGCTGTATACAGTTGGGGACCTGGTGAGCTGTCACAGCAACATCAGTGGGTACCTGGTGTTTACTGGGGAAACAAATATCCAATATACACACAATATTCATCAGTCCATTAAAAAACACACATTGCCACTGGATACATAAGGTAGTATTGCTGCTGAAGCCCTATTACGAACAGCCAATCGGCTTAAATCCTGGTTTACATAGCCCATCCTTATTATGACCTACTGCAGCTGGCTACCAGGAGCGCATTGAATCCTTCATAGGATTCGATACTCCTGTGCCACGGTAAATAAGACTCCAATCCCACGACTCACCAAGTTGCTAACAGCGCCCAAAATCCGCTAGCTGATAGCTCACTACAATCGATACTGAATACATGAGTAGTTCCTCTCTACTACTGGATAGCGAAATAACAGCACTGGGAACGATAAAGCGGAGCATTCATTCAGAGATTCATTCTGTGGGGTAGCCGTATCTATGACGATAGACGCGCATAAGTTACATAATAGGTCACGCGACCGTAACGAGGATTGTCTAATAGTTGCTATGCGCGTTGCCAATCCTTTATTACGTGTATTATCTATGTTTGCACATGCATGCATTTTGAGAAAAACTTCATAAAATTATGCAAGCCACAAAGTAAAAATTTGCAAGTTTTAATCGAGCCAATACTCAGAGAAGCAACACAAATTAAACTATACACCATGCTAATGAAAAGTTTTAAAATTTTTGTCTCGTTTCTGTAGCCCCAATGGTATGCATGTTAATGCTACATGTATCACTCACCAATATCATCCACATTACCAACATCTCCAGAGTGAAGCCATCCATCTTCATCAAGTACTTCTCTTGTCTTCCTCTCCTCCTTCAGGTAACCCATGAACACATGTCGACCACGAAAACAAACCTCTCCATCACTGTTACTGGAATAGTAGGACAACAAAACACATAAATTCATATTGTACAAGTACACAGAAAAAATTGGAATTTTCAACTAGAGTAGGGACCATAGCACATCGATAAAAAGTACTGAAACAAGCTGGAATAGTGCACGATATTAAATCACAGTAAAACAATAAGAAGTGTTATATCCCTACTGTGCATATCAATTATGGTATCTTGAGCACAGAAGGGATTAGGGGTGCACCGATATGAATATCGGTATCGGTACCGATATGCATTATCGGTTATCGGTAAAACACAGTCGAAATTACCGATATGTATAACATTATTATACTTATTATTATTAAACATGCACCTTGTGAAATCGCTTCGTAACGATCATTCATTAAGCGTAGATCGCCTGCATTACGCACTAATAAAAGCCTACATCATGTGATAAGCAAGAAAGGTAAGTGTACACTATTGCAAAACATCTCTTTTGTAGCTCACAGTGTCTGTAATATGTAATGCCTAAAGCGTTTTTATTTAAAGCTGGCAAGAGAAACACTATTAACTCGGCGCCCATCAAGCCATTACCGTAACGCATGCGCTTGAAATTGGGTGTATGTAACAATGCCACGTGTCAAAGCAGTTATTTGGGAATACTTTAAAAGCGCAACCAGCGTTTCGCAGTTTGCCAGTGTTGTGAGAATGATGTATCCCGTGGTGGCCTCACAGTTGAAACTTTTAACACCTCCAATTTAATACACCATCTGAGGAGGGAGCACCCTATAGATTTCAAAGACTATGAAGAGAAGAAGAAGGTGCAGGAGCTAAAAGAAAAAGAAGCAGCTGAAAAGAATGCGTGGAAGGATCCAAAGGAAACAGGAATGAAGCAGTTATCACTGGTAGAAACAGAGGCAAGGTCAAAACATGGGACATCAATGATCCCCGTGCAATTCGTGTGCATCATAAGATAGCTGAAATGATGGCTTTGGATTTTCAACCATATTCAATTGTATCAGACACAGGTTTTACTGCATTGCTTAAGACCTTGGAGCCCAGATACACATTGCCAAGTCGCCGCTACTTTACTGAGGATGTTGTCCCTGGTATTGCAAGTGCTATCAATTCAAAGCTAGTTGTGGTGTTGAAAGATGTAACATATTTCAGTTTAACCACTGATGTTTGGAGCACTAGCTTGACCAACTAATCATTGATCAGCCTCACTGCTCATTGGTTAGAAGATAGTTTTGTGAGAAAATCTGCAGTCTTACATGTAAAGTATTTAGATGGGTCACACTCGGGGGAAAAGATATGTGAAAGCATAGAATCGATGATTGAATACTGGAAGATATCAATGGAACAAATCCATTAAGTGTTGACCGATAATGCCAGCAACATGAAGAAGGCCATCAAAAATGCTAATCTGAGTGGGTTTGGCTGTTTTGTGCACTAACTTCAGCTAGTTGTTAATGAATGGATGGTGTGATGTCACAGCGGGTGGTCATTGGCGTTCTGGCTGTAGCAAGAAGTATTGTAGGCCACTTTAAGTGTTCAACACTCGCCTATAATTTACTGAATGAAATACGTGAGTGTCTTGATATACCAAAACATAAATTGCAGCAAGATGAACCAGCACGATGGAACTCGACACTCTTCATGCTTGAATCCATCTATGAGCAAAAAATGGCACTGGCTGCTTATTCCACTGAGCATGGTGGTATCACAACGCTGAACTGCCACCAACTTGATATAATTAGACAACTAATTGCACTTCTGAAACCAATTGAAGAAGTAACCAAGATAATCGCAACAAATCCAGCATGCATTTCAGCTGTGATACCATTGGTGAAGATCTTGAAAAGAATGTTTAACAAACATCATGATGATGCTGGAATAAGGACCATGAAATCAGAGATGCTGACCTCATTGGAATGCAGATTCGATGGCATTGAGCAGATAGATGAGCTTTGTGTTGCTACTATTCTAGATCCACGATTCAAGCATCACTTTTACATGGAAACAGAAACACCACAACTGACTAGAGAATATTTGATTGATAATTGCAACTACACTTCAGGTGCTGATGAACCCCCTAACAAGAGGGCACGCCATGACCATACCACCACTTCAGAGGACAATGACAGTCATCATCTAGCAAAGTATGGGAGTGTTTTACTGAACTACTGGAGGAAGCTGGGGCAACTAGTGATGTGGGAGGAGGAGCTGAAGGAATGGTGGATAATTATTTATTAGAACCACTTATTGACTACAAAAAAGGTGACCCTTTGAAGTGGTGGCATGATAATGGCAGAAGATATTCATTGTTGGGAAATATGGCACAGCGGTTTTTGAGTGCTCCACCGACTAGTGTTCCATCTGAACGGCTGTTTTCTGGAGTTGGGAACCTATATAATAAAAAAGAAACAGATTAAGTCCAGAACATGCAGAAATATTCTTAAGTATTAAGTACAACAAGCATTTAGTTGATTAAACAAACAGTTTAAGTTCTAACAGCTCTCTCTATTGCTATTTGATTTTTGTTTATACACATTAATATCACTCAGTTCTTTTTACTAATATCGGTATCGGTATTGGAATCGGTAATTTTGTAGTAAATATATCGGTTATCGGAAAATTGGTAAATTCCCATATCGGTGCACCTCTAGAAGGGATACAACACTTCTTATTGTTTTACCATGATTTAATATCGTGCACTACTCCAGCTTGTTTCAGTACTTTTATCAATGTGCTATGGTCCCTACTCTAGTTGAAAATTCCTGTGTACTTGTTTGTTAACTTTTTTGTAAATAATTATTATGACTGGTGAACCCACACATACTACTTCTAAAATGGTGCTGTGCACCCCAATTATCGTCTGAAAAGTGAAGTATCCATTACACTTCATCGTCAGCTATGTTCAACCCATTACGCAGCATTTCAAATCAAGAACTGTTTGAAAAGAACCTCTGCAATCCACACATACAGAAAGAAATGGTGCCGCGTGCTGTCATGTGATCACATTGGTGTAGGGTGTAATGGTCAGTCATGATAACATCACATGGACTGCTAGGATTTGTGTAGAACTATACAACATGACCTTTGTGAGTTGAATGTGTACTATGTGTATATTGTATTGTATGTATACTACCTCATATCTCTTTGAGTGTACAGTGTGTGTATATGTACAGTAGCTAAAGTGTGCTTTGTGATTTTGTTATATAAGTTCAAGCCATCTCTTTATATTGAGGTCAGATAGTCCTAATAATGAACTTACCACTGTACATACTGTACATACAGTGTGTGTGTGTCTCCCAATAGGAGGATCAGTTAGTCAGTTATCTACCACTCAGTCATATTGCAGCTCAAATGATTGTGAGTTAACATCCTTTATTACATACAGCAGTGCCACATGTGTGTGCAAAAATATGTGTGCGTGCATGCATGCATGCATGCGTGTGACCTTTGTTTAGTCTATTCTCAAAACCATACAGCATCCTGTATGTCACATTGTTCTCTATACAGGGTATCATTGCTCCACTGTGTTCTGGTGCTACTGTGTGGTTTGCTCAACCAGATGCTATGAAGGGAACGCTTAAGAACACCTTAGAGGTAAACATGGGATGTAGTGAATACTGGTGATGTGCGTGATAATATGTGTAGTGCACATGTGTGTGTACCTTTGATGGTCCAGTGGTTCCAGAGGTATAGATTAGAGAGGCACACAGTTTCCTGGCTTCTGTTTTTCTATCCACCATAACACCTCATAATCTGGTACATCCTATACAAAAAACAGCATCAATACACATGATAGTGTGTCCCGTGGCTTGTAATGTGGCTGAAGTCCCTATAAGGAGACTTGTAATGTACTTAAACTCACTACAGGAAGACTTTTGTTATGTAGGTGAACTCTACTGAGTGACTTGTAATGTAGCTGAGCTACTCTACAGGGTGACCTGTTTGTAACTGAACTCTTTAGAAGGTGATATGTTTGTAGCTGAACTATCTTCAGGGTGGCTTGAAACACATTTGAACTCTTTACAGGGTGGCTTGTTTATAGCTAAACTGTCTGCATGGTGACTTGTTTGTACTAGTAATAGCATGGGTATAGCAGTGAAATTTATCCCCATTTCCAATACAACACTCATGATATTTATCCCAAATTTCACTGCTATACCCATGCTATTCCCAGTTAATACCATACTCGCTGCATAATACATATACACATGCTGTGCATTAATGTTGCTATGCACATTGGTGCTACATTGTTAACATAAATTCTAGCCAATGAAATTGCAATTACAACTTTTTCACTGCTACCAGTGAAATACGGGATAAATTTCACTGCTACTATTGAGGCTTTTGTATGGGCAGTGAAACAGGTATGGAATTAGTAACTGAACTCACTACATTTTGACTCCTACTGTAGCTGGGTGCTCTAATAGAATGTGTAGCTGACTGCTCCACTGGGATACCCAGCAGAGAGTTCAGTTACACAACATATGTGAATGTCAAGAAAATTTTAGTTCAATATATGTGACTGGATTTTGGAAAAATGATCCAAATCGCACATCAAGATAAATGGTTTTAAAGAATTCAAGTCAGCATAACTTGCTAAGGATAGCAAGCACGTGTATGAAATTTACATAAAAGTGCATCAGTCTATTACCTTCCAGACCACTTCCAGTACTTGTAGCTGCTTGTAGAGTTTCCCACCAAATAAGATAGAAAATCTGAGCAGTTGGATGAGCGAAGTAGTATCACGAGTGCTCACAAAGGGGTGGGGGGTGGCAGGGTGGGCAAGGAATAGACTTCAAAATGGAGGCAGACCACGATTGGAGTCCAGACATGAGATTACAGGGCTGTGCTGGCTCCTCAGTGGCTGATATGTAGCAAAATCAGCACAAAAAACGTCTGGCCAACTTTACAACGCTGTCCACCAGTAAACCAGTGTGATTCTTGCCAAGCCAGGGGCTTCACAAGACCAGAAACCACCATTCGAGCTCTACACACCACCCAGAAAAGATGTCTGTTGAAACCAGCCTCGAGCAGTTTGAGTGGTAGTGAGGGTCAAAACTATTGGTACGATAGTGTAGCTATCCACTGGAGTGATTTTGCCAGCTGTGTGATCTGGATTGGTTTTGTAAAATCTGGTCACATATATTGATCTTAAAAATTGGATGTGTGTGTAAGACCCCCATTTGCAAATCCAATATAATACAATGGTCTCTCTATTATCTGAACTCACTGGGTTCTGAGTGTGTTCAAATAATTGAAAGTTTGAATAATAGAATCCCTTATTTGTTTATATACAGAGCCTGCTAAATTATAGTGGACCCTAGGTTTAGGGTTATCTGAATCCCGATGTACAAATGTCTCATGCTGCAGATAAGTGAATTGTTTGGATAAATGAAGCCCATACATTTATATATGTATATAGCTCTGTTGAAATACTCTAATAGAACAGTCTTTTTCAATTTCAGATAAACAAGGGTCGGATAACCGAGGGTCTACTGTACTCTAATGGAACAAAAACTTTAGACAAACACTCTAATAGAATAGCCGTCACAGTTTGGATAATGGAAGATTCAGACAATCAATGGTCGGATAACAAAGGGACCACTGCTACACCTCAAATTGTGTTAATGACATAACTATAATATACAGGTACAAACAAAACCAATTCTTACAATTTCACAATTGAGGAACTCCTCCCAGCTGATCACTCCCTGTACTCAGCAGCTACAGGTTCTCCACTAGAATACTGTACCATCTTCAACACATACCCCATCTTGTCTCTGACCTGTGAGAACAATAGGTGACTAGTTAGAGCGGAACAACATCAAAAATGGATACCATCACAATTTGTATTACAGTGTAGCATGTGTACAATAATTTCACATCTTGCCAAAACTAGCCCATTCTGTCTTATACATACAAACCCATTATGGCAGTAGCTGCCATACGGTGACATGGCATTATCAATCATGTAGGAAATAAAATCTAGCTTCGCTATAAACTGTTTAGTGCATGTAATAGTAAGATTTGCTAGTGCTAAAGCAGACACACCCATAGGGGTCCCGTTTCTGGGATAACTGGATCCTTCCCGGACTAGTGCGCATTTGTATGTAATAGCTTAATGTGTAACCTTTCACAATAGGCGAATTAAATCACACTTTGAGTTGACATGGCATGGTGGTCACGAGTGCAGATACACATGCACAACAGCAAAAATGGGACAAATCACAAAGAAACCAGCTGTGGAATGGATCGCACTGTAAGTAAACTGTATCAAATAGTTATTTGGAGTGTAAGGCACCTTTGTAGATAGTTAGTTGAGATTCTGTTGTTTGTTTGGGCTGGTTTTTACCAATGTTTAGACTTTGCAGAGTAATAACTTCATTGCGGTTAGTATTATGTAAACAAAAACAACACAATTGAGTTAATTATTTCATAGCGAGTATTTAGATATATGATTACTAAGTAGTTTTGTGTATGCTAAGGGTAATATGGTGCATTTCAGTGATTTGGCTAGTAGTCGCCAGGAATTCAGCTGGCAATCGGATAACTTATACATATCATTCAAACACAGTTATACACTATAGCTTTGTTGTGCCAGGATGAAATATACAGTATCTTACTGTAATTTGTAACATTACAAATTCTACATGTCATACAATTACATACAAAACACAGGCACATTTACTTACTACAGCCTCTGTAGTGGAGATGTATGTGAAATAATGACAACTGTACACTACACTACACAATACAAAACAGCCTATGGCTACTGTGCTAGCACAATCACTTCAACCCAGTAAACCATCACTGGGACACCTGTGACCTACTCAGCTGCTGTGAGTTAGTGTAGACAAATCCTCTTGGGGCAGACACGAAAGTGTGTACCGTGTCTCACAGGTGAAGGTGTGAGTATCCAAGTCCCACCTGGACAATTCTTCACCCATAATTAAGACACAGACTTGGAATTTACTTAATGCTGGGCACCAAGCATAAATACACATGCACACACACACACACACACACACACACACACACACACACACACACACACACACACACACACACACACACACACACACACACACACACGTACGTGCATACACTACACACCTACACTGTTGGTTGGTTACACACCCACTTCAAGTCCTCCAGCCTACAGTACAAAACAGATCACAATCACATCATGGGTACATTTCATAATAGCTAAAGTAACATATTTACCCACAGTATCATTAAATTGTGTTACTACTGTTGGCTCTACCCTTTAGAGTATGCAGCTGGGACATTTACAGCATAAAATTTCCATCTGATCTCCTTATACTACTTTTAGGTCATTGAATTTGCACAACTTTATAAGCATGTCTGTGTATGTGTTGTGTGTGTGCGTGTGTGTTGTGTCGTGTGTGCGTGTGTGTTGTGTGTGTGTGCGTGTGTGTGTGTTGCGTGTGTGTGTGTGTTGTGTGTGCGTGTGTGTGTGTTGAGTGTGTGTGTGCGTTGTGTGTGTGTATGTTGTGTGTGTGTTGTGTGTTGCGTGTGCGTGTGTGTGGTGTGTGTGTTGCGTGTGTGTTGCGTGTGTGTTGTGTGTGCGTGTGTTGTGTGTGTGTGTTGTGTATGTGTGTTGTGTGTGTGTTGTGTGTTGTGTGCGTGTGTGTGTATGGGTGTGTGTGTGTGGTGTGTGTGTGCGTGCGTGTTGTGTGTGTGTTGTGTGTGTGTGGTATGTGTGTTGTGTGTGTGTGTGTGTTGTGTGTGTGTGGTATGTGTGTTGTGTGTGTGTGTTGTGTGTGTGTTGTGTGTGTGTGCGCGTTGTGTGTGTGTGTTGTGTGTATTGTGTGTGTGTGTTGTATGTGTGTGTGTTGTGTGTGTGTGTGTGTGCGTGTGTGTGTGCGTGAGATCACATAATGTGACAAGCAATGTGAGTGCTCCAGTTGCCTGTTCTCAGTGTAAAGGAACGTTTCGAATGCCCCAGGATATGGCAAGGTAAAGTGATTGAAAACCAGAAGGCTATGAAGATTTATTGACTTAGTCTACCATGAGGCAGAAGGAAACCACCATATGTGACCGGATCTGCAAAAACATGACATAATGGTGCAAGCCTAAATTTTCAGTATAAGCCACTGATTGCAATGGGTAAAATATTTGTGTAATTGACAAAAAAAAAATCGTAAAATTTTTAAACGCTTTGTTCTTTGTGAAGAAAGGGTGTAATGATAAAAACCTGGACATCATCTTATTCGCGTACTCAAGAGGAGTTCAAAATCTTTGTTTCGTTGCAGTAGACTAAAGGATACGTAAGTTATGGGAGTTTCTTTATGTCACGTCGAAACGATTGTACGTGATCAATTTTTCTTCACTGATTTCGTCTCTGTATGCAGTGAAGAATGGTAATAGAAGACAAAACTTACCCAGTAATGGATTTCCCTAGTCGTGGTGAACACAATGGTGTAAGTTGAAACTCTGTACTGCATTGCGTTTGTAAGTTACAGCCATTTTTGTAAGCACCTGTAATTTATTTTCCCAATACTTGCTGTACACATCAATCTTTCTGTTGTTGCTACTTTGTAGGGCTGTAACTCCAAAAGTTGTTGGCATACAGGGCTAAAACTTGGCCAGAGCATACACTTGGCTAAGTAGATTATAAATATTCAATAATAAAGAATTTGAAAAATGCACGGGGTTTTCACAGATCCGGTCTATTATCCAGGTCCAGATGTGTGAGCATACATACAAACGGACGTATGCATGCATGATCATAGTCACATACACTGTATAAAAGTACATGTGCAGTTCGGATTGCATAAACATCCCAAAGTGTGTCACATTGTTATTGGAACCCATAGTAGTGATTTCCTGAGTAAAGTGACAAATGTATGGCTAAATTACAACCAATCAACATGTTTGACCTTAATATTACAGGTGGTCTATATACAGGGGCTACCAATACAAAGTGTATGATACTATCTCAGTAATGTGAGTATGTACATCAGTAGGATGGTGGACCAAACACTAATACTGCTATTAAGCCAGTTCTGAGGTACCTGAGCACCACTCAGGTACTAGAGTCAGTACAAACAATCTTCCTGGAGCAGGACTAGTAACCTACTGGAGGAGTGTGCCATGTACCATGGAATGCAATACCATGCACTGAGCAAGACACTGATTGTATGAAATCATTTTAGTTACACAAAACTTGAAGTACTGCACAGCAAACAACAACAATCATGTCGCTAACAATTTGCTCCAAGGTGACACAAACATGTAAACAACATTGTCCAGTGCTTGTTAGTCAGTCAAACAAAAATTCTAAATGGGACTCATGTGAAAACCTAGACAGCCAGACTTTTTCAAATTCTTACAAAATACCTGATTGACTGTTTTTCACAGGATATCACCATGTAACTGACAACTGTCCTGCAATCTACTGTACTGTACAACACAACTAGTCAACATATTGCTATGTGATGATTACCATAATCATAGTGGGTTATTTTCAAAGCAGGAATTTTTGCAAAAGAGGGAAATCTGAATTTTAAAGGCTTTAAATTTCAAAGAATGTATATTTTGAAGGCCAGTGGATTTCAAATAAACAGGAAATTTATGCCACAGATCTTAAAAGATATGCATACATGCTTGCCAACAACTGGCTTTCAGACGGAATAATCCCCATCCCTATGCTTTGGAGAGAATACTGGGGGAGTCTCAAGTGGAGCAAATATTAATCAGACACTGGCTTGATCATGGCTATGCTAGAATTACATCAGACACATCATGTTTTAGCTCAGTACCACATAGCGGAAAATTTTGGCAGGAGAAAATTTAGGCAAATTCAGAAATTGGCGAATACTATTTTGGTGAATGCACGACATTAATTTGCCCACGCTATTTTAACCTGATTGCATTGGTGCTGACGAAGTCTACGGATGAAGTACTACAGTTCAATGCCTCTCATTCGAATCAACGTGCTCTTATGCAAATAGCTAGCCGTAATAAAAACATGTACTAGCTCGCTAAGTCTGTAATCAAGACTGGAATGCACGTAGTAAGTGAGGCAAGGCATGTGCATGGGCACTGAGCTGAATCGCTTGAGCTGATGCACAATGTAGATTGTGATGGTTAATTATTGTGTTAATAGTCAGTAAACAGCTGATCCAGATCTGTCATTATAGTATTTTGATGAGTGATGATGTGTCTATGCTAATATGTTTGATCACATGAAGGCAAATCACTTTTAATTGTAGGAATTTATTCTCAAAGAGCAGCAGGTCTTGGGAATTTATTTTCAAAGAGAAGAGCTCTTCAAAATAATTATTTGAACATATGTGAAAAGCCCTTTGAAAATCACAAGCTGTTTACTTGTAATGTACACTAGTACACAGTACAGTCAACTACAGGATAGTTTAGTAAAGTGTGTACTTTACTACAACATACATTACCCAGCCTTGAATCTCTTCCTAAGCTAAGACATCACAAACCAATTTAGACAAGGATAAAATCATATTAGTGCCTGGGAACCTGCAAATTAGGGTTTGTTGCTTATAGCTGGGCTACTTACCACCTACACTAATTGGAGGCTGGACAGTAGGGACACTGGCTACTGTTTTACATTATTATTTATTACAGGTAATTTATAAGGCTAAACAGCCTGTTACACCTGATCAACAGGTAAAAAAAGTACAAGTAGACTAATTACATACATTTATACATAATGTTAGATGAATATTGGTCAATCAATTTCTTAAAATCATCAACTGATGCTGCACATGCTACTTCTTGGGGTAAATTATTCCATGGTTCAACAACTCTTCTTGTAAAAAAATATTTCCTGGCATCTGTTCTTGAAAAATATTTAAATAGCTTAAATGTATGACCTCTGGTATGGGTAATGGGTGAAAAAGTAAAAAAATCAGAATGGTCTATATCATACTTATCATGTAGCATATTGTAGACAGCAATCATGTCACCTCTATAACGTCCCAGGACATCCACAGGTGACGAGTTTTAGAAGTGCTAGGGTGCCACGTGCCAGCTCAGATAATATGGTGCCAGCTGCTAGGTACATTCCACAACTAGACTCTAACTGTTTCATCCCTTAATTACAGAAAAAAATGTCGGCGAAAGGTGTGGCTGCTTCGTGATTAATACCGATTGCAGTAAGTTGATGTGTTAGGTGTATAGTCTAAGTATTGCTAGCGTTAGTGTGGGGCCCGTAACATATGATTAATGGGTGATGATTTAATCCATGTCAAAACATGCTATTAGGATTTTAAGATACTAAGACAATGATAATATAAATAAACACTTAAACAGTGGGCAGAGAGGCAAACTCTGCCCAGTCCTGGGATGATGGTATTGTTGCCATTACAGAAGCAGCATTGCCACGTTGAACATCAATGGCAACCTTCTGAATCAAAAATTGGGTGGCCCTATTATCACCAGACTGTTCCATCACCCGGGAACCTATCCGCCTCACTAATGAGCGTGCACATGATCCCCAAGCACCCAAGGTCTCAACACAAAGGGGAGAAGTGAAATGATGGAATCAGAGAAGAATACTTTCTGCTCTTAGCTGACTGCAGACTTTGCCAGCCGGCTGGCACCACTTGCAGAAGTAGATAAATTAGATGGGGCCAGGGTGTCTGAACAGGTAAAGTCCCAGAGCAAGGGTGAGCCCCGTGACCAAGGGATCAATGACATGCCATCTGGCCTCTTACCATCATTACGACACACACCGACTGGCTCCAAAACAGCAGGAACACCTCCAGACACCAGAGCATGACGAATAGTTTCATTCACTACAACGTGCCGAGGAATATGGCCTCCACTACGCCTCCAAGACAAACTGTGAGTTCCAAAAACATCAACTTTACTGCCACAAACACACGTATGCTTGACAACGATGGGAACACCGAGACGTAGACCAAGAGCAATCCTCAAAGATTCATTGTCCAGCTTAGTGCCCAAGGAAGGTACAGGTAGAGCACCAAGCCACGCACCAGACTCTGAGGAGGAAACTGACAGTAGACGAGCCTTTGTTCTAGCATCAGAGGCAGAGTCCAAAAGATATGAAAAATGGTGTTCGTAAAGCAGTTCATCCCAACTATGTTGATAATGTCTGCGGTCTTCAGGGGGCATTAGGATTTGTCAAATGAAGCCATAAAAACATTTTCATGACACTGCATTTCATCCTTAGTTCTTAGGAATTATACTTCAAAACAACCTAAAACATACACCCCGTTCACACTACCCTCTAACCTGGGTAGAGCACGGCACCGCTCGAAACAAATTGCAGTGTGAATCAATCGAGCCGTACCAAACCGGGTCCAGCACGGCACGACAAGGAGAGGTGGGCTGGCTCGGGTTAGCGTACAGTGTGAACGCATTTCGAGCTGGCCAACTCATAGCTATTAACAATATAACTTGCTTTTGTCAGCCACACAGTAAGTACATATCAAAGCTTGCTATTGGGAATTGTAAACCGAAGTGGTCAAAATACAATTTTTATATAACATCAAATTTTACTATTATTTCTTATGAATTATATATTATAACAGCTAAAAATCAACTCCATGTCATTTTTGTAGTCTTAGCTTAGTTAAACCAGTTGGTTGAAAAACCTTGTTGACAGCCATCATTTAGCTGATGTCTTAATATCTAATGTCTTTGAGCAGGGCTGTAGGACCAGGTGTCTTACAGACCTTCAGCACTTGTGCTGTAAAGCTTTAATAAATAAAAAATTTAAATTTCTTGCCCTATGTAAATACATGCATTTTATACTAAATACAAAAAATGCAAAAAAACAACCATTAGCAACTATCAAGACACACGGTAGTGTGTCGTGCGGCCCAAGAAGCCGGCGCGTAACACCCGTGAGTATATTGACAGGAAGAAAGAAAACGCAATTTTCGCACCTCCGTAGCTCTGTGCTTCCTTGATGAAACAAGACGATTTTTGCTGTGGACATTCCCTCCAACTGCAGCACTCTACATTCCAAATTTGAGCGAAATCGCTTTGCGCGTTCCCGAGATATGCGACTTCAAACATTGGCTCAGTTTCTTCGTTTTTTTTTCTTCCTCTTAGTTTTCTTTTTCTTGTCGCACACTTACAAAAACTGCTATAAAACTCGAACGCCATATCCGATTGCCTTGAAATTTGGCACACAGAAGGGGGATATAAAGGCGCATCTCGGTACCAACTTTGGCTGGAATACGATAAACAGGCAAAGAGTAATGAGCGATTATTCACGAAAAATAACACCAATATGTTGTCACGCCTACAGGGTAAACCGCGTATGGGAAGAAGCTGAAAATCGGTGGGTGAATAGGTTAACTATTGACCTCAAACCTTTTGTGGTTTGAAAGAAATCGAGCTAAAAAACAGAAAGGTACAACGAAAAAACCAACAGTGTGTAACAATTATGCAATCGAGATCAGCTAATAAAAAAAAACGACTGCTTGCCACGCCTACCAGATAAACCGCTTAGGGTAATGCTTTGAAAATCGTTGTACAGATGGAGTAATCATCTTAGGCTCATCAATGGTGTAGAAGAATCAGACTTAAAGCCACGGAGTTATAACACGAAATCCAACTTGGTGCGGCAAGTGCGAGATCAAGATACTCTAATAGAGCAGTCATCCTAATAGAGCAGTCACCCTGAAGAGAATTCAAGAGATCAGCTAGAAATAAGAAACCTGTATAGAGATCAGCTATACACAAGTCACCCTGTAGAGAGATCAGTTAGAAGAAGTTACCTTGTAGAGAGTTCAGCTACAAAGAAACCATTCTGTAAAGAGCTCAGCTGCAAACAAATCACCTGTACACAATTCAGCTACAAACAAATCACCCTGTAGAGAGATCAGCTAGTAGAAATTACTTTGTAGAGAGTTCAGCTACAAAGAAACCACCATGTAGAGAGTTCAGCTGCAAAGAAATCACCCTGTAGAAAATACAGCCACAAACAAATTGCCCTGTAGAAAGATCAGTTAGAAGAAGTTACCTTTTAAAGAGTTCAGCTACAAAGAAACGACCCTGTAGAGAGATCAGCTAGAAGAAGTTACCTTGTAGATCGTTCAGCTACAAACAAATCACCCTGTAGAGAGATCAGCTAGAAGAAGTTACCTTGTAGAGAGTTCAGCTACAAAGAAACCACCATGTAGAGAGTTCAGCTGCAAAGAAATCACCCTGTATAAAATTCTGCCACAAACAAATTGCCCTGTAGAAAGATCAGTTAGAAGAAGTTACCTTGTAGAGAGTTCAGCTACAAAGAAACCATTTTGTAAAGAGCTCAGCTGCAAACAAATCACCTGTACAAAATTCAGCTGCAAACAAATCACCCTTTAGAGAGATCAGCTAGAAGAAGTTACCTTGTAGATAGTTCAGCTACAAACAAATCTCCCTGTAGAGAGATCAGCTAGAAGAAATTACCTTGTAGAGAGTTCAGCTACAAAGAAACCACCATGTAGAGAGTTCAGCTGCAAAGAAATCACCCTGTATAAAATTCTGCCACAAACAAATTGCCCTATAGAAAGATCAGTTAGAAGAAGTTACCTTTTAGAGAGTTCAGCTACAAAGAAACCATTCTGTAAAGAGCTCAGCTGCAAACAAATCACCTGTACAGAATTCAGCTACAAACAAATCACCCTGTAGAGAGATCAGCTAGAAGAAGTTAACTTGTAGAGAGTTCAGCTACAAAGAAACCATCATTTAGAAAGTTCAGCTTCAAACAAATCACCTGTAGAGAGTTCAGCTACAAACAAATCTCCCTGTAGAGAGATCAGCTAGAAGAAGTTACCTTGTAGAGAGTGAAGCTGCAAACAAATCACCCTATTGAAAGATCAGCTAGAAGAAGTCACCTTGTAGAAAGTTCAGTTACAAAGAAACCACCATGTAGAGAGTTCAGCTACAAACTAGCCACCTTGTAGAGACATCAGCTAGAAAAGTTACCTTGTAGAGAGTTCAGCTACAAAGAAACCATTCTGTAAAGAGCTCAGCTGCAAACAAATCACCTGTACAGAATTCAGCTACAAACAAATCACCCTGTAGAGAGATCAGCTAGAAGAAATTACCTTGTAGATAGTTCAGCTACAAACAAATCACCCTGTAGAAAGATCAGTTAGAAGAAGTTACTTTGTACAGAGTTCAGCTACAAAGAAACCATTTTGTAAAGAGCTCAGCTGCAAACAAATCACCTGTACAGAATTCAGCTACGAACAAATCACCCTGTAGAGAGATCAGCTAGAAGAAGTTACCTTGTAGATAATTCAGCTACAAACAAATCTCCCTGTAGAGAGATCAGCTAGAAGAAATTGCCTTGTAGAGAGTTCAGCTACAAAGAAATCACCACTGCCCAAATTTCAAGGCAATAGCTCTTTCCAATCTGAAGTTATCAATTGTCAAAGTTGGCAAATTGGATGTGTGTGGAAGGCCCCTTTTTGCAAATCCGGTCACATATGTATTATATATATAATTTGTACATTTACTGATAAAATATTTAAAGTACGTCTACTTCATCTTTACTTCTTCCTGTAGTAAAGAAAAAAAACATAGGCTAAAAAAGTCCCAAAGCTGGCCATAGGCCGGCTTTGGGGTATACAAATACAAAAAGAAATGAAATCTAATCCAAAACAGCCAAGCTGTAAAAAAGGTGTGCGGCCCTCAGAAAGGCTATGTTGAAAAAAAAAAGTGAAATCCAAGGTGGCGGCCAAGAAATGGCTGTGATGGTAGGTTAATGGTAAAAATTTTAATAATGACAATTCAGGTAAATTTTGTGAAGCGGCACAAAAATTCACCTGAATTGTCGTTATTAAAATTTTTACCATTAACCTACCATCACAGCCATTTCTTGGCCGCCACCTTGGATTTCACATCTTTTTTCACCATAGCCTTTCTGAGGGCCGCACACTTTTTTTACAGCTTGGCTGTTTTGGATTAGATAATCTCTACAGGACATTATACAAAAAAATTAAAGCCCTTGAATTGCTCTACACGATTTCGACCGAAGTAATGCTCTAGCGTTACCATAGTAACATTTATTTACTATTGATTACAACATAATATGCGCCCCCATGCAATTTATATTGGAGAGTTTAATTACTTGGGTGAGAAAACCCCCCAAAAGCAACCTCCCTCAACCAAATTCACTAAACTTGGTATCATCCTATGTGTCAACACTTGCTGATTAAGAATCCGCCCAAAGTAAGTGCCTAACCAATTATTATACCAAGTTACATTATGAAACATATGAAAAAACTGGGTTTTCCCACTGTTTTATTACGTATCTGAATGCGTAATTTGGCGATACAAAGCTCTATCATGGCTTTTCTCTTGGTAACTTCACAAACTCCTATATATCCTTGATTCACCATTGATCAAGGGTTCTGATGAGCCATACCAGGTCTCCGTAAATTACAGTATGCGGAAGTTATGATGCCGTGTTTAATACACGGTGTCATTTTCGTGTATATTTTATGTTACGGATTTTTATAATGTATGGTAGTTGACAAATGTTTTGATATGATATTCTACATTATGAAGAAGTTTGCGGATGTTTACTATACTTTTGTTCATGGCAAAAATGCCAAGTGGAACAGACATGTCCAATACATTTCGATTGAAAAACCATTGAAAATTAAATTAATTATCGTGTACCACCTACCTCGAGCCTGTTTAGTAACTTTCCGAATTTGATACATGTAGAGTAACTCTCTGTGAGTACAGGCTCGTCAAAATGGTCTAAACTGACCGGGTGTAGCAAATTTCACCATACATTAAAATTTTTGTATTGGGCGTTTCGGGGGCATGCAATAATAGGCGTAATAACCCGTGACACATGATAGATACCTCAGATTCCGAACCAGATTTGGAAAGAGCAGTGGACAGCGATCAAATTGAGCTACAGCAGAAGGAAATTAGCAAATTTAAGGTCGTCTTTTTAAGGTTGAATATCACTTACTTTTTCTATGGTGAATTGAATAGCAGATATTTGGAAAGGAACGCTCTGAGTTATTTTGATGTCTTGATAGCCATTAAACTTCATTAAATCAGTGTTACAATGAAATAAAAGCAGTTCGAGATTTCAAATCTGTACGAGATTTCAAATCTTCAACTTTTCCCAAGATTTCTAAGATTTTATGGCAAGATTTCAGAGCAAAACAACTTCATAGTATCCAGATCATGAGACGCTTAGTATTCGAAAATGTCAGGAAACTTTCATGAGTGAAGATTTCAAATTTCTAAATCTCTAGAGGCCATACAAGACCCCTGGACTATTGCAAGGCATACATGTAGCACATGTAATGCTAAATTTACAAAAGTATACATAAAATATCAGAATGTTACAACATTTTTCAAGATTTCAGATTTCAAAATCAGCTAAGATTTAAGATTTCTACAAGATTTCAAAGAAGCTGTATGAGATTTCAAAGGCGTTGTGATCCCTTGGTAAAAGGAATTTCAAAATGGAGGGGGCGGTGTTGGTAGGTGGAATAGGTAGTGTTGGAAAAGTAGCTAGGAATTATTAGGACTGATAAGGACTAAACATTATTGTAGAATAATTTTAAACTTGTTACATATCATTGGTGTCTATAGTTCGTCTAAACATTGAAAATGTTAACAAATATGATTAATAGCAGTACTGAATTTGGAGGTGACAGGGTGGAAGGTGATGCTGGCTGGTGATGAGAAACTATGAATCAATTTTGCCTCATCTTATGCATACTTCACGTGAATGTGACGAAAAGGCTAGATGATAATACTAATTTCAAATGCCAAGTGTGGGTGTGCAGTAACATGTAGTATTACATCATAGGCTATGTATGATGCATAACCTATGTCTGGTTTACAAGTGCAGAGACGTTTGATTAAAATCATGTATGAAGAGACAAAGTATACCATCGCAAAACCTGTGCAATAGCACCAATGCCATGCAGGCAGAGATGCAGATGCTCAAGAGCACAATGGAATATACGTAGTACTCTGGCTAGTTTGCAAAACAGTGACTTAGTCAGAAACAAATTACAGTCGGTCATTGGGAATTTGCAGTTCAAATAGCTTCTTTGTCTGACTGTAATTACATCAGTTTACTCAGACGTAATGTCCTAGCTATCAAAAAAATAATTGTTTGGTTTATGACTTGTTAACTACCATTTAGCTGCTAGGAGACACTACATTCTTACATCAAAAATTGGGTGGCTATGAATGTACTATGGCCTACTCCCATTCAGTTAGTAACAGTTGTTAGTTCACAACAAGAGCAATGAATGATATGAACAGCTTTAGGGGTGGTGGAAAGGAGGTGCACCAGGGTAGTACATTTATCGAGCAGTGTGTCTTGAAAGATATTACATATGTTTCAGGCTGAAAATTTTGATGTAGAGTGGTTCTATGCAATTCATACTGCTTTCTGAGTGGACTAGTGTTGTATAGGGATACAGTAAGTGGTAGTCACGAGTAGTTCAGCTAGCTATATTATATGAACCTAAAGAATGACATACACAAGACAGAGTATTCTCAATAGTGTTATGTGTGTTGATTGTTCTATTAGAACATTTGACCAACTACTCTAACAGAGTACCTCAATATTTTCTTTTAACCCTTTGAAAATTAATAAAAGTGTTTCATTAAACATGAAAGCCACTAGTGGCTCTCACAATGCACATGCATTCAAGGTCATAAACGGAATATCATATGAGTAAACAGTTTGGACCACGTTATGCTGTGCTTAACAACCATGTTCTTCGAACGTTGTAGCATGATTGAGCATAATATAAGGCGAATCTGTGTTGGGGCCGATTTTTTTTATCAAGATGAGAATTACGATAACACTACCTGTCAAATGGGTAGAAGAAATAAAGAGAGGTTAGTGAAGGTTTTATGATATTGTAGATCTGTTATTCACTGTCAGTAGTTTAGCAATGCTAACCATGGAATGATAGGTGGTTCATAAGTATCCCAAGTGCTGTATGTTGACATGCGTATTTTACGTAAAATAAGTGTAGTTTTTAAGAACCAAAGCCCCTATAGTGGCATTTGGGGCCAAAAGGATAAGGTTATTATAGTCAGTCTACTGCAAAACAGTACCATAATTTGTCTCTGGACATAGTACCTGGCACCAATTCTTCCATTAACAAAAGGAGAGACACTGTTTCTGAAGCAACCAGCAGCAGAAATAAAGATGATGAAAAACCATTTGTGGACTTTCGTGTGACCAGTAGAGTTCAAACAAAGCAGGAAGATGAGCTGGAGCAACTTGCGGAAGTGATTGGAGGCATACAGATATCCCTACAGTTGTTAGGTAATGCTAATGACAGGACATTGTTGACCAGAAGAAGGCCATTCTAACACAGGTAAACTCCCGACTAAAGGACCTGGTTAGGGATGAGGATTTCAAGGAGGCTGTTCCCATGTTTTTTTGGGTGCCCTAGCAAAAGAGACACTTGAAGCAGCAACAGTGCTATGAGATCACTGCATGTGAAAAAAGCGTGGGCAGGATTTTCACAAAAAAACACACAGAGAGCAAAAGTGCCATGAAACAGTTTCCATCAAAAAAGACAATTAACAGTTACTGTAGTTGTGTAGGTTTAACACCTGTTTAAAGCAACATACAGTATGGTATACAGTGTTGGGCAAGTTACTTTGTAAAAGTAACTAGTTACATATTACATATTACTTGCAACTGAACTATTTAGTTACAGTTACATATTACTCATAAAATAAAGTAACTATAATAATATCAAGAGTATATAATGTGGGAGGGCTCCCACATTATATACTCTTGATAATATTACATATTATATTACATAGTATCCACAGCCTTAAGCTGTCACGTGTGAAACTACCACTCTATCATGTGACATGATTGCGTTGTTGGACAATGTGCAAATCTTGCTTATAAGTAAGAAGCTGGTGAATAAGCTTCATTTAGTAAGCTTCGTTACTTTGTTGTGGCTAGGCATTACTCAGAGGATAACTAATAAGATTAGTAACTTCGTTACTTGTAGTAATAATATTACGTAATATTAGGCCAATGAAACTTGATTAGCAGTTTCGTGTCATCGCCCGCATGCTTTTGATACACCCGCATGGAATTTCATTATTGGTATTTCAGATCGAAATACTCTAATAGAACAGTCACTTTTACTCTAATAGAGCAATCAGCTATACTCTAATGGAAAAATCACTTGTTATAGATTAGTAACGTACCTTAGCTATTTAATGCAAGAGTAATCAGTGTAGATCTCACTGTTTTTTGGCAGGAATCTTCATGTTTGGATGTGTGTTGTGCTTTTGGAAAAATAATGAATAATGAATAGTAACCGCCCGCCCGCATCAAATTTTCAAAAATCTGAGCGAGAAACTGGTAATCAAGTTTCATTGGCCTTAGACTCATTACAGTAACTATATTACTTAGGTAACGCGTTACACTTGTAAGTATAGTAACTTGAGTTATATTACCTGTTTTTATAACGTATTTATTATAATACTTAGTTACCACAAAAGTAAATAATGCATTACTTATGTAACACGTTACTCCCAACACTGATGATATATATTGGTGATCATGCAGAACTGGGCTTTTCGAGCCAAAACTATCACCCTAAAACCAGCATCAATTTGCCTTCGTGACAGCTTGGCAGTATTGGTTAGGCACAGCCAAGTCCAAAAATGTCTTCTGACCAACCCCAACCCTTCCAAACAGTTATATGGAGTTTAACCAATTTTCTATTTAACAGAATTTTATTCTGACTAACTGATGCCTTTAGCCAAGCATAGCTCGACAATGGATATAGCTACGGGCATGATTTCTTCACTGTTTGATGTCGTTTAATCCCAAAATGTGCCAACCGAAGTTCATATACAATACATACATCTAGGGGTGGGCAGTATACCGGCATTTAGTTGTTGTGCAATATATTTTTAAAACCGATTATTTGTTAATACCACATACCAATATACCAAGAATACCAGAAATAACCGGTTCTTGAATGGTTTTATTACAGCAGGTACTAATAAGCCAGTTGCTTATTATAGGTAATAATTGTAGAACCCACATGAGTGAGTATGTTACAATAGGTGTAATAATTAAGGCTAAGTTACAATGTAGTATTATTTAAATGTCCCTTAAAAGAATCTAAATTGTTACAACTTATAGTATCTCTAGGTAAATTGTTCCATAATCGAATTGATGTAGGAAAGATGCTGTACTTGTATGCGTCAATAGCTGTGTCTGGCTGTATAAATTTAAGGTTACTGCCCTTGGTATGCGTTGTTCTATGTGTTATATAGCTAGGTAGTGAGACATTCACGCTACTATGAATAATTTCGTACAACATTTGAAGTCTTAGATGTTTGAAGTGTGTTTCCATGGTACAGTATTCCAATTGAGACGTAATAACATGTTTGATACACTGCTAGTTTGGTAATAATCGTGCATCACAAAATGAGCTGCCTGTCTTTGTACAGGCTCCAGTTTTTTAATTGATTGTCTGCTATAAGGTGCCCAAGCTCTAGCTGCATATTCCAAAGCGGATTTGACACATGTAAGATACATATCTTCTTTGATTTTACATGAGCACTTTGTTAAATTTCTCCTTACAAAACTTAATACAGAGTTTGCCTTTTTGCACACATTGTCTATGTGCTGGTTAAAAGATAGTTTGGAGTCAATTAATATGGCACACTCGACCATAGTAAGTTGTTTTCCGGAAAGGGTGTAATTAGCATGCATTGGGGTTTGTTTAAGAGTTATTGATGTAACCATAAATTTATCAATGTTGAAAGACATTTTCCACTTTTTCTCCCATAGTTTCAAAAGTTGTCTTGCAAGACTCTAACATCTGTAAAACTGTTAATTCTCCTATATAGTATGTAGTCATCAGCGTATAAGTGACAAATAGAACTTAATTCCTGTACAATATCATTTATATATATATATATAAGAAATAACAGAGGTCCTAGTACAGAGCCTTGTGGGACACCACTTAAAACATTACAGGGGGTGGAGGTGCATCCACCACACACAACACTGTGTACCGTATGGAGGGAAACTTTGGCGCCATTAAAATTTGGCGAATTTGGCGACTGACCATGAATTCGCCAAATTTTCCCCATCCAAATATTTTGGTGGCGAAGAAAATAGCAAAGCAAGCCTCGAACTAATCAATTTTCTACTCAACCAAGGGATAGTGGGCCAGACATTACGCTAGAGCCAAGCCTGCCTCGACTACCTCACTAGGTAGCTAGTTACAGTACACGTGGTATCCTCAAACTTCAACTCGAAACGGGCATGACAAGTATAGCGAGTCCTACCATGTTAAGTACGATTATTCACTATTCCAGAGGGTGTAGATCTACTGTTTATATAGTATTACCTTTTATTTGGTAGCTGACTCCAGGCGCCGAATCGCTGAGAGGCGTGGCACTCCATTTCTCGCTTCAGTGATCTAATTAATTCAATACGGCGTGCGCTTTGCTAACAATTCGCCAAATTTTATTTCGCCAACAGTGATATTTTGCTTGATTCGCCAAATTTCCCCCCCTCCAAAGTTTCCCTCCGTATGGTATGTCCAGTCAGAAAAGATGTGAACCAGTTTAGTATATTACCTCTAACTCCATAATAGTTCAATTTTAGAAGCAAGTGACGGTGCAATACTTTGTCGATAGCTTTACTGAAATCAGGTAAAATCATGTCTGTTTGGCTTTTTTGATTTAAATTGTAAGCTAGATCATGGATTGTTTGCAATAACTGTAACTCAGCAGAATGCCATTTCTGAAATCCAAATTGCATGTCTGACAAGATATTATTTGATTCTATGTGTGACATAATATTGCTGTATATAATATGTTCCATGACTTTACTACATACACTAGTAAGAGACAGTGGCCGATAGTTTGATGGATCCTTTCGGTTTCCTTTTTTGAACATTGGGCAAATTAATGATTTTCCCATCCTGATGGTACTGTACATTGATTTAAGGAGGCAGAAAAAGGTAGCTGGACACAAGAAGATACCTCAGTTGCTAGAACTTTTAGTAGTTTGGTAGGGATGCGGTCAGGACTCGAAGACTTGGTGGGATCAAGATCATTTAATAAGGTGGTAATACCAGATAAATCAAATTCAATAAAATAAATATCTTGATATGGACTATCTCCCATGTGTGGCAACTCTGAACCATCATCCCTAGTAAACACTGAAGAAAATCGTTCATTAAGAATCTCAGATTTCATCTGGTTGTCAGTATAGTTAGTGCCATTCTTGTGCTGTGTTTCCAAACCACAATAATGTGTTCATAATGTTTTGATATGTCGAAACAGCCGTTTCTTCTTGCCATTTTGATACAGGTCATATATGTTGTTAAACATGTATTTCCTAAATGCTCTTTGGCATTTCCTTTGCATGGTCTTTTTAAGTTCCTTATAGCGTGACCAATCAGCAGATGACCTTGTAGCTTTAGCACGATTATAACTAACTTGTTTCTGTCATCTCAACTGTTGGTATGTCTATTAATCCATGGTTGGTAGTTGTTGAGTTTTGATGGAACATATTTGTCTAGTAAAAGAAGAAGGTTGTCTCGTAAACAATTCCATAAAGATTCCACCCATGATTCAACTGTAAACTGGTCACAAAACTTCTTAGCAAACTTACACATAGATTCTTTCAACTCAGACATATCAGCACTATTCCATAGATAAACTTTGTAACTGTTGCTGCTATAATTTCGTGATCACTTATACCAGGAGTAGAGTAGCATTCCTGCACCAGAGTAGGTCTGTTGGTGAATAGCAAATCTAAAATATTGTCATTTCTGGTGGGGAAATTAACTATTTGTGCAAAACTGCAATCATGCATCATGTCAAGTGCTTCTTGGTTTATCAAAAGAGGATATCTGTGACTGTTTATTGATTGATTCATTTGACCAGTCCATGTCCGGTAGGTTGAAATCTCCAGCACAATAGATGATAGCATTTGGATATTTTCTAGCGGTTTCAGTGATAAGATTGTACAAATTATTAAAGTACACAATGTCTGTGCTAGGTGACCTATATGCACAAATAACAATAATTTGTTTGTTATCTGACAAATAAACTGATACTATACATATTTCCAATGTAGGATGGATGTCTAGTAATTGTGACTCTTAAGTTCAATTTTGTTCCAATTAAAACACCTCCATATCCATCATCACGATTGTTCTGATATTCAGAGTATGAAGTAGGTAAAATCTCACTATTCAGTATAAACAGGTTTCACATCCCAAGATGATGTCAGGGTCTTGATGATTTATTGATTCAAAAATGATTCTTTTTTACTTAACACACTTTATATATTGATCAACATTAAATTTAGTGTTTTGTGGTGACCAGCACCAGATGATCTAGTTACAGGCTTATTAATGTAGAGAGGGATATCAGGAACGATGTGAAGCCAGAGTAGGATTGCTTGAACCAGACTCCTTACTTACTACACGGGTGTATCTAACAATAATACTGCCATTTCATATCATTAAATTTCTTTCACCTTTAGCTCTTCTAGATTTCAGTTCCTGTACTAAAGCCTTTTGTTTGACGCGCTTGGATTGGGTCATATCATGGAAAATGAACACCCTCTTATACTGTTTGTGGAATCTGAGGTGGGGGGCTTGAGAGAGAACAGTATGTTTATCACATTCTGAAGTCAATCTGACAAGCAATGGCCTATGCTTTTCTTCAAGTCTCCTGCCAAGATGAAGGACTTTGTCTACTTCTACATTGAGGTCAAAAACTGTTAGAGAAATAAATGATTCTTTATCAGCTGATAAATCAGCTCCTTCAGGATAATTATACATTATTAAGTTGTTCTTGCGACAATTTTGATTGGATATTTCATCAATGACACTCAATGCAGCTGAGGTTGATTGGGTGGTAGGTATAGAACTTTGAGCAATTGAAGAAGCTGTAGACTTTATCTCTTTCTCCAGGTTTTCATTCATGGAGTACAAAGCATTAACTTTGGCAGACAGGTCTGAGGTTATTTTGCTCTAGCATAAGTAGTTCAGTTTCATCAGTTTTGGAGTTATCAAATGGGAAAAGGGCTTTGTGAATTGAGTTAAACATGAGTTGCTTTGAACAAGTTTCACACTTGTTAAATTAATTTGCAACAATGCATAACATTAGGCCACTCCAAATAAATTCTCTGTTTCCCATCCTGGACTCAAGCATATTTGCATGCGGGCGGGCGGTCCATTTCCATTATTTCATTATAAGATTGGCAGCTTTTCAAGCCATTATTTGCCTGGCACAACCATAAAAAGCTGCATAAAAGCATACTTAAGCTTGTTCCTTCCTTTTTAAGTTGCAAAAATAAGCAGTTTGTACTGACTTGATAGTACTGCTGACACGTGAGCTGACACTGTTTCAAGATGGCCTTTACAGAGCCTGTCAGTATGCAAGAATAACCGGAAAATAATGGAAGAATACGGAATAATGGAGTTATTTAGAGCTGACAGTAACCAGATGCGGGCGGTGGATGGGAAACCATAGATACTAGACTTATAATAGGGATTGGCAACGGAGGCGTAAACAGAAATAATCCGCGTTTCGCTTTCCCGTAATACTGTTAGGAATTTTCAAGTCACTACCAGCTAACCGCTATCATAGTGCCGCTATGCTACTGAGAATGTTTCATGTGTTTCCACGAAGATTTAGTCTTTAAAGGTACGTAGCTCCGTTAGGGATTCTTGCTAGCATACGTGATGGAATTTCAGTACGGAAGTGAAACCTGCCTTAATTCTTTATTATTAATTGCTAGGCAGACAGCACAGCTGGTGTGCCTAGGATGTAAAATCAACAATAGTGAAGTGCATGTTACAATCAATAAGTGTACGTATGCTACAATTACTAGTTGTGAACAAAAAGTTACAGTATGTATGTGTTACATAAAACACTAGACGCAAGGCACCTTCACTACACTGCCTTACGTCTTTATGCAGTGCAGTGAAGGTGCTTTCGTATTTATCTCTCGCATTGCGACAGTGAGAAGACTAGACTAAGAGATGAGAGTTAAGCAGCTGAGATTAATAACTTTCTCTTGCCATCTTTCTAGTGGCGGAACAATTTCCCTCACCCACATTGTATCTGGACAAAACTGTATGCCGAGAAGTTGTAGCTAATCTGCTAAAGCATGAATTTAACTATAGGACATCCTCACATCTCTCTGGCTTACCTGTACAGAACCACAAATTATTCACACTTCAAGCACTGACTGTTCTATTAGAGTTATGGACTGCTTTATTAGAGTGTATCTGAACCTTTGAAGTCAGCATTGATGATTACACTCCATCAGTTTAGACCACTCAAGTTCAAATGAAATACTGTAGCGGACTGGGTGTGCCCGGTTCCTGAACTCTAGTAGGAGTAAGACCTATTATGTACACCAGACCATAAACTGAATTTGAAGTCAGTGAAGCATCACCTTGATCTCAACAATGAGGGACATCCCATATCCATGAGGCAGTACTGTCACACAGGATCAAACATAGCACAGTTCATACACCCTATACAACTTTGATTCGTGTGCCATACAACTCAAGTTACAAATAACAACACCTTGCCAGGCTATTATTTACATGTCATATGAAACTACATGATGTAAACATTGCTAATCCGACTAGGAGGTTGATTCTTGCTCTACTCTTGCATGGGCCTGTAGCAGCTTGTCTTGTGTTATACTTCTGACTCCATCTAGTCTGCCAGCAGGTCTGTTGGTTCTGCAACTGCTCACTCAGATGCTAACAGCTTACCTAGCATTACAATAAATCAAAAATCAAATTAAGACTACTACATAAACACACCACAAATAATTCATTACACCAGAGTAATTTCTCCTGCCAGATATTTTATGTGGGCAGCAGGAAAGACTCCTGGTTTCTGTTGCACAATTTTTCCCAAAATACAATAAATTATGTCATCATATTTTTTGCACTAAAAGTGATAAATTTACATATACATAGTGAACCAGATTCAACTGTATTGGGGAAGTCAAGAACCTAAGCCCACAGTACTTTCAAAGTTCAGCAAAAAAAGGCTGTAATCCACATTCAACCATAAGAATGTGAACTATACAATGTGTAGAGTTAGCCCTGTCAACACTCCAGCTGTGATCATGGAATATGGAGAACAGTGACCAGGTAATTTACTTGCAGTCCCCAAACAAAATGTCTGGCACGTAAGACTAATACCAAAGGAGATTAGATACCTTTGTGCAATATGCAATTTCATCAGATTGTTTACTGAGGTAGTTGGTAAAAGTCATATTAAGTCAAGTCGTATTATATGCATAATTATATTCATGAAGAGGGTAATTTATTTGATACAAGTTCGAAAAACATTTCACCCATTGTTTTCTCATTACCACACCTTTCTGTTGGTAATGCAGCACACACACAAAAGGTAAACACAAAAACACACTTTTGTACTACAAAGTCACACGCACGCACGCACGCACACACTAAAGCAAAGCTTTTGGTAATAGTACGTATAGCAGCCAAGCACACACACATTAAAGCAAAGCTTTCAGCAATAGCATCAACGTAATTCCAAAAACCCAGTTTGAGACCATTGCTAAAGAGCGCACACTAGATCATTATCTGTAATATTCTTCCCTCTGGTTCTTAGGTGGTCTTCCAACCTTGAATTTCTTGTAATTTCTCTCCTTTCATCAAAGTTCTGATGCCAAGACTATACATGTGAAATTTTCTGTTGCTCATTGTAAACTCTGCCTACACGAAAGTAACAGGAAGGATTCATAAACTAGATATAGAGTGACATTCTCCAAAGTTAACATTTGTACTGAACCTTGGAAACTCATCAGAAAGTAGTTCACGAAGCTCAGTAAAGCTACACAAACTTGTACAAATATCGCTCTGAAATGCCCCGTAAATAAGCATTCTCCCTCAAACAACGCCCCTATTATTAGAAAATTTGATCCATTAACACTTCCAAGGTCAAAATAAAAGGGTGGGAAATGTTAACACCATTTAGGAACGTTGTGTCACTTCAAGAAAACTACACAACGGTAAATAACGTTGAACTCCACAGTAAACAACAAAATGACAGCACGCTAAAACACACAAATAAGAAACTTACCCATCCAATGTACTTCATATAGCCATAGCTTCAGCTTTAACGCACGAAGAATACGTGCACTGCACACCTGCTCGAGTGCCTGTCAATCAAAGGCTCCACCATCTTTTACTTCACCAGCGAAACGCACATTAATTTACGAAAATAATAATTTTGTAGTGCGTTGCCAATCCCTATTATAAGTCTAGTATCTATGGGGAAACAGAGAATTTATTTGGAGTGGCCTTATCAACAGTAGATGTTAGTTGGGTAAATAGCTTATACACAGGCCTTCACAAGATGCATGCAGCCATGAATAGCATAGGTCACATTGTACAGTTTCACTTCTCTTCGTGCGTTTCTTATTACAGTGATAACGTACAAACTGAAATATCAACATTCTTACTTAATTCATGTTGCTAGTACGCAGGGGCGTAGCTAGCCAGAATGTGATGGAGAGGCAGGCATGCCCCCACGAAACACTCAAAATCATTCATGAGTGCAAAAAAAAAGGCTAATGACCCAATGGGGGCTAGCCAACATACGGTGTTGTATTATTACAGCTTAAATAACTAGCTACGTAACTATTTCAGTACTGACTGCTTCCAATCGAGATAGCTATATTCGTCGAGCATCATCGCATGTGCCACAACTGTACTCCAACAAATTCATCCAGTCCGGTAGAGCTAATACTTTAGTGCAAATACAAGTTACTTTACGTTAGACACAGCCTGTGCTGCAGTCCTAGCACACTGCTGACAGGATGACGTATTCACTCACTTCACTCAGCGAAATTCAAATGCCATGTATTGCACGAAATCCCACCTGTCTTGCTAGCGGAACTTGTAAGCTTGACTGATCCACCTGACTGACTGACAAAGTAAAAACAGACTGCACTGCCGTACGTACAAAGGTCCAGTGTGATTGATTCGATAAAATAAACTTGAGGGCAACTGCAATACAGCACCTCTAACTTGGCCATCTCTACTTCTCAATATTTGCTGCACTCTTGCCAATTTCCACAACCCCCTGAGTTTACTATCACTCCGTAGCTGCACAACTTCACCAATCTTCGGCTCTCTATTCTTAACACCACTCTTGTCATAACTATGACACTCCCTCAACTGCAGCAAGTACTCAGTTCTCCACCTTCTCCAAAAGTGGTTGAGAGTACAATTAAGGTGCCTCATTCTTTGGTTCACTGTTTCATGACACACATCTACTCGAAACTCACTATCCTCGGTTGGTCTTCGGTAATGAACCGCATCTGGCAAGCTCAATAGTCTTCATCCGGTCATCAAGTGAGAAGGTGTTAATGGCTCTTCAATATCTTCTGTCGATACGTAAGACAATGGTCTGGAATTTAATATCATTTCTACCTCTGTCAGGGCAGTCAGCAACTCATCATAGGCTAGCTTGGCCTTACCAATTGTCTTCTTCAAGCAACGTTTGGTGGACTTCACCATACTCTCAAATATGCCACCCCACCAGGGGGCTCTCTCCAAGTTGAAAACCCATTCTGTCTTAAGCCCTGTCAAATACTGTTGCACCTCTCGATCATCTATCACCGATCGTACCGTCTTGGCTGCTGACTTGAAAGTCTTAGCATTATCCGAAATCATCATCACTGGAAAGCCTCGTCTGGCTGTGAACCTCTTAAAACTTCGAATAAAGGCTTCAGCAGTCATTCGAGGAACTATTTCTAGGTGTACTGCTCTGGTAACACAACAAGTGTACAAGCAGATCCAGACCTTGTTATTTGTGTTGATTCCTTTATCCTTGATGTATAGAGGTCCTGCCAGATCAACACCAGTATATGAGAATGCAGGGGCCTTTCTTACTCTAAAGTCAGGTAGTGGGGGTGCTGGCGGTACTGGGTATGGCTTACATTCTGTCTTACGACAAACTGTGCAGTTAAGTAGCACTTGTCTAACAAACTGCCTACCTCTGGCAATCCAAAACTTTGACCGTATTTCTGTCAAGGTTTCCTTGACGCCATTGTGGAGTACCCTCTTGTGCGCATTCTCAACCACCAACTGTGTGAAACGGTGCTCCTTGTCCAACAATGCGGGGTACCTCGTGCAGTACGGGACTTGCGCATTGTCAATCCTCCCCTTGCACCTCCAAACTCCACTATCTAAGAAGAGGTGGAACTGTTGTTCCCAGGCTCGGAAACTCTTGTGCTGCAGTAAGCTCCCTTGGGATTCCTTCACCCATAGATCTTCAGCTCTCATCAATTCAGCGGTCGTCAATTCCATTCCATTGTCCACGTTATTTCCCTTCACCTTAAAGAGATTGGCAAACTTGATAACGTAGGCTGTGACCCTTAACAGACGACGCATTTGGCTGAACTTCTCACAATCAACTAACTTCCCAATATTGCACAAGTCCCAAGTGGACGAGTTACATGCGAGATAACAGTGAGTAACTCTCACCTCCTTAGCGCATTCTTCAGGCATACACAGCTCCTCCTCTTCAATAATGAACCTAGTATCCACAAGCCAATCTGGTCCGTGTCTCCACAGTTTGGATGTCACTAATTCTGTGGGGGTAATTCCTCTTGAAGGGAGGTCTGCAGGATTTTCCTGTCCTGGACAATGCTTCCAATACTCTGACGGTACTAATCTCCTCACTTCGTTTACCCTATTCTCCACAAATGGCTTCCATTCCTTGGTTGTCCCTCTAATCCAATAAAGTGCTACCTTCGAGTCGGTATAGCAACATGGCTCTTGCAACAGAAATACAGAAATTCTGTCGTTAGTGCCACAGAGATGTTGGATATAAGGTTCGCTAGCAATAATGAAGACAGAAGCTCAAGTCTTGGGATCGATAGTTTGCTAGTTGGCGCCACCTGTGTCTTTGATGCCACAAAATTTGCAACTGTGCCAGCACTTCCTTCTATTCTTAGGTATACAACTGCTGCATAAGCTGCTGATGATGCATCACAAAACCCTTGCAGACTGCAGCGGCTCGAGGCCTTATCTAATAGTGTGAAGTAGCATCTGGGGATTGACGTTGTAATTCCTTGGAATCCTGACACTAGTGCTCTCCATTTATCCAGTAAATGGCCTGACAATGGCACATCCCAGTCTACCTTGCTACTACAGAGTTCTTGGAATAGAATCTTAAAGCGAACAATGACAGGGGACACAAATCCAAGCGGATCATAGAACTTCGCTGTCACACCAACAATGTACCTCTTCGTTGGCTCTATGGTGCTGATCAATATTGCCAGTTCATTGAGGTCAAATAGTAGTTCATCTTGGACATAATTCCACCGCACTCCTAGGATTTTCTGTTCATTGTCTTGTTGCTCTAGCCTTCCCCCCTAAAGGTGTTTTGTGTAAGTCTTGTCTTCTTCCTTAACTGGTCCGCCTTCTGCATCGACTGTAGAATGACTCTCTTTCATATTCATTTTCTGTTGTAAGTTTGCCGAATTGGTGATGAACTTTCTGAGGTTAAAGCCTCCCTCTGACAGTATCTGCTTGGATCGTAAATACAGTTCATATGCGTCATCATCACAATCAGCACCAAAACTTACATCATCAACATACACTGACCTTAGAAACCTCTGTACAAATTCTGGGTGGACATCATTGTACTTCTCGAGATGGTGTCTGATGGTAGCATTTAGGAGGAAGGGACTTGATGATACCCCGAAAACAACACGACTGAAACGGAAAGTCAAGACCTTGGGTGTTCTCTCATTGACACTATCCACCCACAGAAATCGGAGGGCATCTCTGTCCTTAGGGCAGACTGAAACCATTAAGAACGCCTTTTCAATGTCTGCAACTAGGGCCACCTTGTGAGACCGGAACCGTACAATAATGTCCATGATCTTCTGTCCAAACTTAGGGCCTGTATACAGACAATCATTCAATGCCGGACCGTCGGTTCTGGCTGAAGCATCATACACCACCCTGAGTTTGGTAGTCTCCTTGTCACTCCTAATGACAGCATGATGGGGTAGATAGTGCACTTGATGACTGGGGGCCTTGAATTCATCCACTGGTTCAATAATTCCCCTACTTAATTGGTCCTTGATAACTGCATCATACTGACACAGTACTCTGGGTGTATGTCTCAAACATTTAAGCAACCCGCCTAACCTCTTTAGTGCAAGTTCATAATGACCTGGTAAAGTTGGGTGAGATTGCTTCCATGGGAGAGAGACCTCATACCTCCCATCTCGAAAGGTAATATCTTTCTGAAAGTCTTGATAAACAGATGGCTCGTTCTGCTTTACTCCGAGTGATTCCAAATCCCAAAACTTCTTAAGGGTACGGTCAAGTTCCTGTAAACTATCATCCACAGTGTACACATCCACTAACAAGGTGTGGGTGGTAACAAGATTCACGGGAGTCGCCGTACATAATAATCCATGCACTGGACCAGATAACACCCACCCAAGTTTAGTATTAACTGCTACTGGGCCATCTGCTTCGCGAAGGGTCTGTCCAGTAACTAGCTTCCAATAATGATCACACCCAATCAAGATGTCTATCTCCAAGCAATCCTCTTCGGAACAGTGGTCAGCAAGATCCAAGCGTGATAAGTATTGAAAGGTCTTGCTTGCATGTATCACAGGTTGACAGGAAAGAGGCTCACAGATTGAAGGCACTGACAGCAGAGAAAGCTCAATCATACTCTCATTCTTCGTGTAAAGTCCAATAGAGACCACATCGCATAACTGTCTTTCACCCTTGCTGGAACCAAACGTTTTAATTATCATTGACTTGGCTTGTCTTGGTCTCAGAGACAGAGCTTCCTTTAACTTGTCAGTGATGTACGATCTCTGGCTTCCACTGTCAAAGATTAACTGTACATTCCTTGTGCCTTGTGGGTGATCAGGTCTAAAAACCTGGGCTTTAGCAGTTTGCAACAAGACTGGTGTTTTTAAACTTCCACAATAAAGTGAAGCTGTGTCTGATGTGAAGTTGGATGTTGAATTACCGGAGGGCGGGGCTGTCTGAGGTGCTGGGGGATTTCTTGCCCAGTCATGTGTAGTCAGGCCTGAATCGACAGGGGCTTTAGGTACCCGGTTTATAGGTCGTGATGTTTCAGAGCAGATGCTGACATGGTGTCTGCCATTACAATTGCTACACCTTAAGCGTGATCGGCAGTCACGGCTCATATGATACTTCTTCAGGCACACAAAGCACCTGCCTGATCTTCTAAGCACAAGTTTTCGTTCAGCCACGTCTGATACTGTTGAACATGAAGCCGAAGCATGTGATTGGCAACAAAAACAGCAACTAACTATTGAAGCTCCACCTCCTGCCATCAGTGCAGCAGTAGTAGGAGGGGGTGCTCTAACTGGCATCTTGTTAAACTTTGCGTTAGTGCCGGATGCTCTCTCTCTAGCTTCTATCTCTCCTTCAATAATCCTCATCAATTCATCCAACTCCCACTGTCTGTCCTTCACTTCATGGCTAACAATGAGGCGTAGCTTAGGAAGAAGTTTGTTCATGAGCACAGATGACAAAAGGCTGCCGTAAGAATCTGATTCTATACCCAAGGCCTTCAAGCCTCTAACCTGTGCTTCAATTGAGTCATACAACTGACGGAGAGCCTTAATGTTATTCTGTGAAGCAACAGCATCAAGATTTATCAAAGTGTCCATGTGCTTGGCGATTATCTGCTTCTTGTCGCCAAAACGCTTCTGCAATATAGCAATAGCTCCATCGTAGTTTGTAGCTGTGATTCTCAAACCGGATATTGCCTCAGCTGCTGATCCTTCCACCAAGGAGGTCAAATATGCAAACTTATCGATTGAAGACAAATCCGAATTCTGATGTATTGAGGATTCAAAGGAATCCCAGAACGTGGACCATTTGGTCAAGTCACCATTAAACCTTTTTAATGACAATTTTGGTAACTTAACTCGGGTTGTTGCAGTTGGAAGAGTAGGTGATGGTGGTGGTGTGACAATGGATGAGTGCCCCCTTACTGGTACTCCCTTTGCTGTAATTGCACTTGTTGCATCAATGATTTCCCTCTGTACCTTCTCTTTAAAGACATCGGCCTGATCAATTTCATTTTCTACATCAGTTTCGTCCACCTCATCAAGAATATCAGCATCAAGCTGTTTCACAGTATCTAGCTTTTCTTCAAGCGCCGCCTTACATTGTTTAAGCTTAGTCAAGGTTGACTCCGGGTTGTCCGGGTGTTCTATCGCATCGAGTACCTGTGTGACCATTCTAGTGGCTGACGCTCGATGGCCTCCACGGATTTTCTTCTTACGAGCTAATTCCGCCATGGCTTCTCACAGCTGTACAATTTATTAATAATCTCTACACACTGTTAATTCCACAATATCAATCACGAAACCAGTAGAATAACTAGAGTTCCAATTGACGCCCACTTCAAATCTAGATAAACGAAAAACAGCACACAAATAACCGTTCGGATGAAAAGAATTTACTCGCCTTCCGGGGTACCGTTCGCCCGGTACCAAAGATTTTGCGTTTCTGGTTAGAAATTTCAACGGCGAGTTCTGGCAGTATCCACTTCAAAGACGTTGAACGGTATCCGTTGGTCGCTGGTTCGCTGGTAAGGCTCGAAGGACCATGTAAAATACACTAAGAATCGTTCTAGGGGCTTCACTACTGGTTCGCGTCTAACACGAGGTTCAACAACTGTTCATCACGCGATGTCAACTAAAAGAACACGTGATACATTACATAATCCCTATAGATATCCTACATTTAGATTCAAAAATGTTCTATCACGCGAGTAATCTAGGCTAAATATAGAAGTATGTCTCTAATATTTTCGTTTGATGGATTCACGAGCGAGTTGAATGTTGTGTGTGCGCATTCACTAGCAACCCCTGCAGTAGTGATACCGCATAGTAGTGTACATAATTTACAGTCATTTGCGTGTCAGTTTAATACTGGTAAACTTGTGACGAAGGTTTTTAAAAAATCATTTAGTGATGGGGGGGCAAATGCCCCCCCTTAGCTACGCCTCTGCTAGTACGGTATGGCAGTGCTTGTTAATCAGTGTTGGGAGTAACGCGTTACGTAATATTATTACTTTTGTGGTAACAAAGTAATATGTGACCGGGCCTGCGATAATAGGGCATGTGGGCACATGATTTTTACTTACTTTTTCACACTTTCATCACACATAACATTTTGTACCATTATGCTATGACATTGAAATTTTCTGCTCTTAGTAAGTATTTAATTGGCATCATAATGCAAGTTACAGAATGGAAATATATGTTTCCAGCACTGAGATATGAGCTGTAGAGTGATAGGGTGTAGTTTGTGCCCACATGCCCTGTTTTCGCAGGCCCGGTCACATATAACGAAACACGCTATAAAAAACAGGTAATACAACTCAAGTTATTTTACTTGCAAATGTAACGCGTTACCTAAGTAATATAGTTACTGTAACGAATCTAATAATCCGTAATATTATTACTAAAAGTAACGAAGTTACTAATCTCGTTAGTAACCCACTGAGTAACGCCTAGCCACAATGAAGTAATGAAGCCTACTAAATGAGGCTTATTCACCAGCTTCTTACTTATATCAAGACTTGCAACGCAATCGTGTCATGTGATAAGGTGGTGGTTTCATACGTGACAGCTTAAGGCTATGGACACAAAGTAATTATGTAATATTATTACAGTTACTTTATTTTATGGGTAATACGTAACTGTAACTAAATAGTTCAGCTGTAAGTAATATATAATCCAAAACAGCCAAGCTGTAAAAAAAGTGTGCGGCCCTCAGAAAGGCTATGGTGAAAAAAGATGTGAAATCCAAGGTGGCGGCCAAGAAATGGCTGTGATGGTAGGTTAATGGTAAAAATTTTAATAATGACAATTCAGGTAAATTTTGTGAAGCGGCACAAAAATTCACCTGAATTGTCTTTATTAAAATTTTTACCATTAACCTACCATCACAGCCATTTCTTGGCCGCCACCTTGGATTTCACATCTTTTTTCACCATAGCCTTTCTGAGGGCCGCACACTTTTTTTACAGCTTGGCTGTTTTGGATTAGATTTCATTTCTTTTTGTATTTGTATACCAGCTTTGGGACTTTTTTAACCTACGTTTTTTTCTTTACTACAGGAAGAAGAAAAGATGAAGTAGATGTACTTTAAATATTTTATCAGTAAATGTACAAATTATATATACTGTATAATACATATTTGACCGCATTTACGAAAAGGGGTCTTCCACACACATCCAATTTGCCAACTTTGACAATTGATAACTTCAGATTGGAAAGAGCTATTGCCTTGATACTTGGGCAGTGGTGAGCACCACTATAGCTGAATACATGGTGAAATTTTCAGGTTAATATGTTACTTGAACACTGAGTTATGGTCTCCAACGTTTACGGAATTGGATGTGTGTGGAAGACCCCTTTTCGCAAATCCGGTCACATATATTGATTACAGAAATCTCCATGGTGGTTTCTTTGTAACTGAACACTCTACAAGGTGACTTCTTCTAATTGCTCTCTCTACAGGGTGAATTGTTTGTAGCTGAACGATCTACAAGGTAACTTCTTCTAGCTGATCTCTCTACAGGGTGATGTGTTTGTAGCTGAATTTTGTATAGGTGATTTGTTTGCAGCTGAGCTCTTTACAGAATGGTTTCTTTGTAGCTGAACTCTCTAAAAGGTAACTTCTTCTAACTGATCTTTCTACTGGGCAATTTGTTTCTGGCAGAATTTTCTACAGGGTGATTTCTTTGCAGCTGAACTCTCTACATGGTGGTTTCTTTGTAGCTGAACTCTCTACAAGGTAATTTCTTCTAGCTGATCTCTCTACAGGGAGATTTGTTCGTAGTTGAATTCTGTACAGGTGATTTGTTTGCAGCTGAGCTCTTTACAAAATGGTTTCTTTGTAGCTGAACTTTCTCCAAGGTAACTTCTTCTAACTGATCTTTCTACAGGGTGATTTGTTTGTAACTGAACTATCTACAAGGTAATTTCTTCTTGCTGATCTCTCTACAGGGTGATTTGTTTGTAGCTGAATTCTGTACAAGTGATTTGTTTGCAGCTGAGCTCTTTACAGAATGGTTTCTTTGTAGCTGAACTCTCTACAGGGTGATTTGTTTGTAGCTGAAATCCCTACAAGGTAACTTCTTCTAGCTGATCTCTCTACAGGGTGATTTGTTTGTAGCTGAACTCTCTACAAGGCGATACTTCTAGGTGATCTCTCTACAGGATTCCTTGTTTCTAACTGAACTCTCAACAGGGTGATCTGTTCATAGCTGAACTTTCTACTGGGTGATTTGTTTGCAGCTGAACTCTCTAAATGGTGGTTTCTTTGTAGCTGAACTCTCTACAATGTGACTTCTTCTAGCTGAACTCTCTACAAGGTGACTTGTTTCTAGCTGATCTCTCTACAGGGTGACTTGTTTCTAGCTGAACTCTCCACAGGTGATTTGTTTGCAGCTTAACTCTCTACATGGTGGTTTCGTTGTAGCTGAACTCTCTACAAGGTAACTTCTTCTAGCTGATCTTTTTACACTACATATTTGTTTGTAGCTGAGTTCTCTACGGGGTGATTTGTTTGCAGCTGAACTCTCTACATGGGAGTTTCATTGCAGCAGAACTCTCTACAATGTGACTTCTTCTAGCTGAACTATCTACAGGGTGACTTGTTTCTAACTGAACTCTCTACAGGTGATTTGTTTGCAGCTGAACTCTCTACATGGTGTTTTCTTTGTAGCTGAACTCTCTACAAGATAACTTCTTCTAGCTGATCTTTCTACAGGGCATATTTGTTTGCAGCTGAACTCTCTACATGGTGTTTTCTTTGTAGCTGAACTCTCTACAAGGTAACTTCTTCTAGCCGATCTTTCTACAAGGTGATTGAGTTTTTTGCAGCTGAACTCTTTACATGGTGGTTGCTTTGTTGCTGAACTCTCTAAAAGGTGACTTCTTCTAGCTGAACTCTCTACAGGATGATTTGTTTGCAGCTGAACTCTCTACGTGGTAGTTTCTTTGTAGCTGAACTCTCTACAATGTGACTTCTTCTAGCTGAACTCTCTACAGGGTGACTTGTTTTTAGCTGATCTCTCTACAGGGTGACTTGTTTCTAGCTGAACTCTCTACAGGTGATTTGTTTGCAGCTGAACTCTCTACATGGTGGTTTCTTTGTAGCTGAACTCTGTACAAGGTAACTTCTTCTAGCTGATCTTTCTACAGGGTGATTTGTTTGTAGCTGAATTCTCTACAGGGTGATTTATTTGTAGCTTAACTCTCTACAAGGTGACTTCTTCTAGCTGAACTCTCTACAGAGTGATTGATTTTTTTTGCAGCTGAACTCTCTACATGGTGGTTTCTTTGTAAATTAACTCTCTACAGGGTGATTTGTTTGTAGCTGAACTCTCTACAGGGTGATCTGTTCATAGCTGAACTCCCTATAAGGTAACTTCTTCTAGCTAATCTTTCTACAGGGCGATTTGTTTGTAGCTGAGTTCTCTACAGGGTGATTTGTTTGCAGCTGAACTCTACATGGTAGTTTATTTGTAGCTCTACAATGTGACTTCTTCTAGCTGAACTCTCTACAAGGTGACTTGTTTCTAGCTGATCTCTCTACAGGGTGACTTGTTTCTAGCTGAACTCTCTACTGGTGATTTGTTTGCAGCTAAACTCTCTACATGGTTTATTTCTTTGTAACTGAACTCCCTGCAAGGTGACTTCTTCTAGCTGATCTCTCTACAGGGAGATTTGTTTGTAGCTTAACTCTCTACAGGTGATTTGTTTGCAGCTGAACTCTCTACATGATGGTTTCTTTGTAGCTGAACTCTCTACAAGGTAATTTCTTCTAGCTGATCTCTCTACAGGCCGATTTGTTTGTAGCTGAACTCTCTACATGATGGTTTCTTTGTAGCTGAACTCTCTACAAGGTGATTTCTTCTATAGCTGATCTTTCTACAGGCTGATTTGTTTGTAGTTGAACTCTCTACATGATAGATTCTTTGTAGCTGAACTCTCTACAAGGTGATTTCTTCTATAGCTGATCTTTCTACAGGGTGATTTGTTTGTACCTGAACAATCTACATGATGGTTTCTTTGTAGCTGAACTCTCTACAAGGTAACTTCTTCTAGCTGATCTCTCTACAGGATGATTTGTTTTTAGCTGAACTCTCTTCATGATGGTTTCTTTGTAGCTGAACTCTCTACAAGGTAACTTCTTCTAACTAAACTCTCTACAGGGAGATTTGTTTGCAGCTGAACTCTCTTCATGATGGTTTCTTTGTAGCTGAACTCTCTACAAGGTAACTTCTTCCAGCTGATCTCTCTACAGGACAATTTGTTTGTACCTGAACTCTCACATGATTGTTTCTTTGAAGCTGAACTCTCTACAAGGTGATTTCTTCTAGCTGATCTTTCTACAGGGTGATTTGTTTGTAGCAGAACTCTCTACAAGGAAACTTCTTCTAGCTGATCTCTCTACAGGGAGATTTGTTTGTAGCTGAACTCTCTATACATGATTTGTTTGCAGCTGAATTCTCTACATGATGGTTTCTTTGTAGCTGAACTCTCTACAAGGTAACTTCTTCTAGCTGATCTCTTTACAGGGTGAATTGTTTGTAGCTGAACGATCTACAAGGTAACTTCTTCTTACTTATAGGGTGATTTGTTTGTAGCTGAACTTTCTACAAGGAAATCTCTTTTAACTGAGCTCTGTACAGGGTGAATTGTTTGTAGCTGAACTATCTACAAGGTAACTTCTTCTAGCTGATCTCTCTACAGGATGATTTGTTTGTAGCTGAACTATCTACAAGGTAACTTCTTCTAGCTGATCTCTCTACAGTGTGATTTGTTTGTAGCTGAATTCTATATAGGTGATTTGTTTGCAGCTGAGCTCTTTACAGAATGGTTTCTTTGTAGCTGAACTCTCTACAAGGTAACTTCTTCTAGCTGATGTATCTACAGGGTCACTAGTTTGTAGCTGAATTCTCTACATGGTGGTTTCTTTGTAACTGAACTATCTACAAGGTGACATCTTCTAGCTGATCTTTCAACAGGGTGATTTGTTTGTAACTGAACTCTCTACAAGAAAACTTCTTCTAACTGATGTCTGAACAGGGTGAATTGTTTGTAGCTGAACTCTCTACAGGGTGATTTGTTTGTAGCTGATCTCTATACAGGTTACTTATTTCTAACTGATCTCTTGAATTCTGTTCAGGGTGACTGCTCTATTAGGATGACTGCTCTATTAGAGTATCTCGATCTCGCACTTGCTACACCAAGTTGGATTTCGTGTTATAACTCCGTGGCTTTAAGTAGCGATTTCCAACCTACCAATTTTTCACATATATGTTTGCTACTTAAATTATACACCTTCAATAAACGTTTCACAAGCTGCCGTTCCAGTAAATGGAAGCCAATGCTTCGTACTTTGTATTGCACTTTACTGGATTAAAATCCATGCGGTATTTATTGAAATACAGCAAATCAAAGTTTGAGAAATAAAAATCCCCATAGGGAGCCCATACAAATAATTGCGGACGTAATTCTAATTGGAAGAATGTGGCACCTGTGATAGCCGAAGTTTCCGAGTGTTTCCGCGTGAATCTGATGCTGATGAGGACGAAGAAAATGGTTCTGGGCAAACCGTATATGCTGATTTCGATTTTTCCATGTGTTTTTTGATTGGAGGACGATTGATGTTGGATTACGATGGAAATATGGCCCTTTTAAAGGTAAATCGCAATCTAACACTGCTCAGAATTCAGCATTACAATCACCCTTGGCTTCAAGGCATCCCCCTGCATCGATGCAAGTATAGTTTGAAGGTGAGCAGTTTTTTGTCTTGCGCGGAATTGCAAAATAAGGTTCAAGGTTGAGCATAATCTTTTCAAAAGTGGAGACTGGCATGTGATACCAACCTTACATGGCTTCACACGTACCTGTTGTTATATTCTGGTGTATTTACTGCTGTTTTGATCCATTTTATGGCAGCTTCAGTGATTGTAATTTTGATCAGAAACTATTTATAATTTCTCTTTGTAGTATAGTGATGTCATTGTGTTATATAATAATTACTAACCTTAGTGCTTGCAATGTGACAAATAAAGCTGAGCAGTGTCCAAACAAATCTATTTTTAAAATAATGTTGTTCTTACTTTGTGATATCTGATTGTCATGTTTCCGAAGTATGTGTTAATTGTGACTTGTGATGCCAGTACTTGCCATTTATAAAATATTACTGATTTTTCTAGTTAGTTATCCTTGAAAATGCATTAAGTACCTGTATATACTTAGTATTACACAATACACACAGTTTTATTTGTGAATCACTTGCTTTATTCATGTAATATTCTGAGTGGTCAGTCTACAAGGAAGTGGTCACTTTTGAGAGGTTTTACTTAGTTCATATGCTGTTCTTCATAAAATAGATATGTGGTGAAAATTTCATGTCGTTATTAGTTTCCTATCTCGATTTATGACACTTTGTATATTGTGTTTGGTGCCATGCAATATACATAAAAAGCATTGAAATGCTGTACACAAAAATCATCACACCGTCAACTTCTTTTCCTTATATCTTTTGATAGGAACCACTGATTGAGGTGGGGTTTGCACTAAAATGACCCTGACAAAATGCAAAATATTTGTCATACCAATGAATGTATGGAATGTTAATTATTTAATTTAGTTGGAAATCTCTACTTTAAGTCTGATTCTTCTACACCATTGAAGAGCCTTTCTAAGATGATAACTCCATCTGTACAGCGATTTTCAAAGCAATACCCCAAGTGGTTTATCTGGTAGGCGTGGCAAGCATAATAATAATAATAATGATAAAATAAAAAAATTAAAAATTAGCTAATCTCGATTGCGTAATTGTTACACACTGTTGAATTTTTCGCTGTATCTTCCTGGTTTTTAGCTCGATTTCTTTCAAACCACAAAAGGTTTGGGGTTCAATAGTTAACCTATTCACCCACCGATTTTCAGCTTCTTCCCATACGCGGTTTACCCTGTAGGCGTGACAACATATTGGTGTTATTTTTCGTGCATAATCGCTCATAACTCTTTGCCTGTTTATGGTATTCCAGCCAAAGTTGGTACCGAGATGCGCCTTTATACCCCCCTTCTGTGTGCCAAATTTCAAGGCAATTGGATAACGCGTTCGCGTTTTATAGCAGTTTTTGTAAGTGTGCGAAAAGAGGAAGAAAATTAAGAAGAAAAAAACGAAGAAACTAAGCCAATTTTTGAAGTCGCATATCTCAGGAATGCCTGAAGCGATTTCGCTCAAATTTGGAATGTGGAGTGCTGAAGGTGGAGGGAAACTACACAGCAAAATTTGTCTTGTTTCATCAAGGCAGCACAGAGCTACGGAGGTGCGAAAATTGCGTTTTCTTTCTTCCTGTCAATATACTCACGGGGTTGCGCGCCGGCTTCTTGGGCCGCACGACACACTACCGTGTGTCTTGATGTAATATGTAACTAGTTACTTGTAAAAAGTAACTTGCCCAACACTGTTGTTAATAAAACCAGAATGAAGAGTGTAGCATGGAATTATTTTGGTTTGGAAAAATGTGGTGATAGCAGGGGCGGATCCAGGGGGGGGGGGGCTTTGGGGGCTGAAGCCCCCCCCCCCTTCATATTTAGGCTTTACTTGATCAATATGCCAAGTATTATAATGAAATTTTGTCTTAGCATAATTATATGATCACTAATAATACAAATACTCATAAAACCACCTTATAAACGTCTTTCCAAGGTATTATCAGTGGATTTATGCTAAAATTTATGCAACAAGGATCCGAATCAGCATTGGAGGTTTACAAGATCGAGATACTCTAATAGAGCAGTCAGCTAACTACTCTAATAGAACATTCACTAGAAAAATGTAGTTGGTTCTGTTATGGAATTTTTCCAAATCTGCCTGCACCTATACATGCAATGAAATGAATTGGTCTGTTTAAAGGGCTTCATTCATCTACTTGTGTAGTTAATATGTATGACAATACTTAATTCAGGTTCACAATTTCCATTGAAAATGCTCTCAGATTCAATCTTGTATTGTTCAAATTTCAAAATTTTCCACTTTCAACATTATTATTCTAACATGCACCTATTCAGTGTTGTACAATTGTGAGAGGCGTGCATCATGTACTTGGTTGTCTGTACCTACCCAAACTTTTCCATTAGCAAAATGCTTCAGAGAGCCATACCTATAATCTAAAGGCAGTATATAAAATATCTACAGGCAGAAAATATTATGAATTTTATGTGGAAATGTCTCCAAATTGCAGTGTTTTAGCATCTATTTTTCAAAATTTTCCTGGGGGGGGGCATGCCCCCAGACCCCCCTAGTTCCAGCATGCTTCGCATGCTGGGAAGTGTGCTTTGCTACCTCTACCCAAGAGATTAGTACCTTGAGTTAGCCCCCCCTTTTATAAATCCTAGATCCGCCCCTGGATAGGAGAGTGGTTAATGATGAAAGTCAGTGCAACTTTGTCATCTTTGTCATAAACGTGTGTTGAAACACTTCAAATTTGTTTTCACATTTAAAGAATAATCACTCAACAGGCAGCTTTTCAACAGTGTACAAAGAGGCTATGGATGCAGTGATTGTTAAGGAGGACTCCACTGAATAACGGGATTGGGAAGGAACTACAATGTTTGAACATTCAAAGCTTTGGTGTTAGCTTTCGAGTTACAGGTGATCTTGTACTTACTAACATCCTTCTTAAGTTTTATCTTTCTAGTCCTATTTACTAAGTTTGCAAGCATTTGGAAAGTGCATAGTAGGAGTACTGAATGACGCGATCGATCGATTGCAAATGGGCGTGTCCGCTATACTGCAATCATGCATAGGTAAACACCAAATAATGGCTAAACGGATGTTTTCCTGCAATAGCTATCACTTTGTAAGGTGTTTCAAGGCTATAACAAGCTAAACCGCGTAGGTTTAAAGTGGGCGTGGCAGTCGCGAAAAGACGAACATCGATCGCGCAAGATCAATAATCAGCTGCAATAAAGACAACGACGTTTATTTGTAATTCTTTCGTAAACAATGAGTGCATTACGAAGCTTCGAAGGATACTTTTAAAATTCGAAGTTTACTTAACCTTCGAACCAGCGAAACATTCGAAGCTTCGTCCCAGCCCTACAAAAAATTAGCTCGATAAGGCCACTCCAAATAAATTCTCTGTTTCCCGTCCTGGATTCAAGCATATTTACATGCGGGCGGGCTGTCCATTACCATTATTTCGTTATAAGATTGGCAGCTTTTTAAGCCATAAAAAGCTGCGTAAAAGCATGCTTATGCTTGTTCCTTCCCTTTTAAGTTGTAAAAATAACACAAACGTGAAGTTTGTGCCGACTTGATAGTACTGCTGACACGTGAGCTGACCCTGTTTCGAGATGGCTTTTACTGAGCCTGTCAGTATACAAGACTAACCGAAAAAATAATGGAAGAATACGGAATAATGGAATATTTAGAGCTGACAGTAACTAGATGCGGGCGGTGGACGGGAAACAGAATTTATTTGGAGTGGCCTAAGCCATTTTCATCAACAACAGATATGTGGTCAAGTGTGGGGATGGTACGTACTTTATATCAGCTACACCATACACTACATCAATGATGAAGGGCAGCTGTGTAATAAGTGCTTACAGACCCAATGCTTACCTGAGGATCACACAGGGGCTAATTTAGCAGAAGCAATGAAGTCAGCATTGGAGACTTGCAATGTTGTTAATCAAATTTTCTTTACAACAGACAATGGTAGCGACTTCATTTCTGTTGCAAGGATTTTGCACTGGCTAAGGCTTCCCTATTTTGGCCACAACTTACACCTTGCTGTCACTAAAGCTGTGCAAGATGACAGTCGATTCAGTTGGGCACTTGGTGTTTGTAGGAAAAGAGTCAGTTCTTTTTCAGTGAGCTGGAAGAGGAAAAGAGAACTGACAAAAGCTCAGATTAACATGGATGTCAAGCAGCATTCCTTAGTTGCAGTAAGTATAGCAAACATTTGAAGTATGTTTCAATGTTTGTATAAACATGTTTGTACAAATAAAAAATGAGATGTTTCTTTTTACCTGTAGGACTGCCTACCAGGTGGGGTTCAATGTCAAAGATAGTATCAAGAATTTTGGAACAGAAGGAGCCTATCAGATTAGTGCTGAGCAGTGACCACACTGCTAGCCATCTGGTACCTACTTTGATGTTCTGGAATCAATTGATAGTGTAGTCTTACCACTGTCTGGCTTGACAGACATCTTATCTGGGGAGCAGTATGCTACAGTGTCAGCTGTAGTCCCAATGCTGTATTTGCTAGAAACTGACTTGCTGAAGGAAGTTGCTGAAAATACAGTGTCAACTAGGGATATCAAGCATCGTATTGTCGATGACATCAAAGGCCGCTATAGCAGATTAAATGACACCATGCATGAATGAAAGTTAATTCTTCAAGTAGCTACATTCTTAGATCCACGCTTCAAGGTAAAATACTTGAGCATTTTCAAGATGTCGAGTTGCTGTCTATTAAGCAGACAGTGACTGATAATGCTTTAGAAGTTTGCCACAAACTACAAGAAGTACAGCAGAATAGTTCTAGAGCAGAACACAAGAAGTCGCACACTCTTCTCTCCAGTCATCAGCCCCAAAGAAGAAACGTAACCTTGGAACTTTGTTGAAGAACTTTGAGTCTAGGATTAGAGAACAACAACCAGGGCCGCCCACAGGGGGGGGGGGGGTGGGGGGGGCAACTGGGGCATTTTGCCCCGGGCCCCAGCCTGAAAGGGGCCCCTGGAGGCTCCATGAAGGGCCCCCTGAATACCTGTTTAAAAGATCGATATACTCTAATAGAGCAGTCAGATCTAAATACTCTAATAGAGCAGTCACAGTATTCTTCAGAGGAGCAGTGTAGCAAGCTTATAGATAAGGAGATATGGTTGGTGATGGGTAGTTATTGTCATTGCCAGCAGGTTGTGACTTTTTTTTTTTTTTTTGGTCTTCACCTTACAACTTGGGTGAAGGGCTCCACTTTAACTCTTTGCCCTGGGCCCCTTAATTTCTCTAGGCGGCCCTGACAACAACAAGAGCATGCTTCCCCTGTCAATCAAGAGGAGCAGTATAAACAGATTGTGATAAAGGAAATAGATGGATATCTGTCAGGGAACAGGCTAGATTTTGAAGAGGACCCACTGATGTGGTAGAAAAGGCAGCAGTTTAACCTTCCAGTACTTGCAAAGCTTGCACAAACGTATTTGTGTGTTTGTGCCACCAGTTTGACATCAGAGAGGCTGTTTAGTACAGCAGGCAATGTTGTCTCACTGTTCAGAGCTACTATGAAACCTGACAAGGTTGATATGTTAGTCTTTTTATCAAAAAAACTTGTAAGTTAATGGTCTATAAAAGTATTGGCATTTTGTTGTACAACTTTTTGATGACAAAAGACTAGCTCATCAACCTTACAGAACTCATCAAGACAAATTATTAATTATGATTGCATACAGTTACAGTATGACATTATAATTGTGAATAATTGAACCTTTTTCAAGTTCAACTGCTTTTCAAATCCTAAAAGTAAAAAAAAAAACAGTTAAGCATTAATTGTGGATAGTAGTCAGTATCTGGCTTGTACATATTTAGTAGGTATTTAGTAATACTACAATATTTATAATCAAAATACTGTGGTATGATATTGATCAATACCGCCCACCCCTACATACATCATGGACTTGCCTTTGTCCTCCTTAGTGTTCCAGTTCTTTTCACTGACAACTGAAAGTGTCTATTTGTGATAGCATGATGTGGCTTCCTGTGGCTGAGTTGGTAACTTGCCAGTATTTTCCATAGTGACTGGATTGATTGCAGAGTTGCTTCTCATACCTACTGTTGTTTGTTTGTAAAACTGTGTAATAGGTGAAAGCAAAGCGTAATGACCACCTTTCAATCTCCAGTATAACTGAGGCATAGATTATAGATTGGGCTCATGAATTGTCTGTATTTTTCACCGTGACTGAATTGATTGTAGAAGTGCTATCCCTACTGTTCATCGTTTATAGTGCTGTATATAACAGGGTGAACACAGCTGACAGCAAAGTGTAATAGCTGCTACTATTTGAGTCAGTAATGGGTGCGCATTCAGGCAAAACATCAACTCTGGCACCATACTTTCTTTTGATGCGATATCCATTGGTTCACTATTCATAGTAATGCTACAAAAAGTAAACAAACAAGTACTGTACAAGAAAAAATGAAGAATTTTAAGTTCGATTAGGGATTATATAAATAAAAAGTAGGAAACAAGGGAGGTCGCCTACACCTACAGATATACTAGTGGAATATATACGGGGAATATGATGATATATCTGCAAATAAACAACCTGTTCAATACTCACTTCAGTCTGTACCCATGACTGAATGAGGAAATAAATGTCCAGCTTCTCAATTTGCTTTTATAAAACTGAGATACTGGTGCTCAGGACTGTGGAACTGCAATAGCATTTACTGCTATTCAAGCATTGGAACATCGTGGGGAGTGTCATAGACATTCAGGGGTCTTCAATAGTGTATGGTGGACTGGTTTGTTGAAGGAGTGTTGGTTTGAGAAGTAAAGCTTATGGCCTTTTGTGCTCCTATTTGTGTAATAGAAGTTTGTTTGTTGTGGCTCATGGTGATACTTCTTTTCAGCAGAATTTTACTACTGGTGTTCCTCAGGGTGTTGTCTGGTCCCTTTGATTGTTTAATCTGTACATTCGTTACCTTAATATAAAGGTTTTATATTGTGACTTGTTTGAATTATGCTGATGACTCATCTGTTGTGAAGGTAATTAAGAACAAGGAGAATTGGATAGCAGCTGATAAAGAGATTATTGCAGAATTAAATGGTGGGGTAGAGTGTGGAACATTAATTTTGAACCTGTTAAATGTCACTCACTGTGTGTATCGTTGAAGTGTGACGTTGAGTGTCACCCCCCTCTATTTATGGACTCCTTTTCTATTGAAGTTGATAATTTGAAGATTTAGAGTTCTATTTTGATCGTAGATTGACTTGGAGCTCTATGATAGAAAATATGTACACTCACTGTCGACAGAGTTGGGAGAACTATACCATGTTAGAGATTTTCTGGGCCCAAGTAGCCTTGCTGTTGTTTCTTAAATCATTTGTGAGCCTGTATGTGAGTATAGTAGTGTTGCTGTTATGGGTGCTGCAGCCACTTCCTTATCTAAACTTGATGCAATACAGAAGATGGCTGAGAAACTGAGTGGATGTACACTTCCCTCACTACATTCTCGCCATGTGGTTAGTACTATGGGCCTACTTTGTAAGTTACTTGATTTCTGAGGTAGAGGACCTCTACACAGTTTTTTCCAACTTTTGTCACTGCTCCATTGATACATTATTATTACTTTAGAAGTTTAAATGCCGATCCTTTATTACTATCCTCATCAATTCAATACACATCTTTGGATCTACGTATTTAGAAGAAGCTTACTTGATGCGATCACTAACATTTGGGCATCTACTCCTTTAGGCATCAGGCTGAGCAGTTCTGAAGAGGGATGGTCTACTGATTTGAAACTGTGTATGTTGTACTGTATGCTCTTTAGATGATATTGTAAATAAAAAGAAAACTAGAGATTAACAATGTCTACTAGTATATCTACACGTGTAGGCGACCTTACTTTTTTTTATGACCCCTAATCGAACTTAAAATTCTTAGTTTTTCTATATACTTGTTTGTTAAATGCTATGAGCAGTTACAGGATTTACAAAGCATATATATGCCATACAGTCTCTCATATATTGTTGATAAGCTTCCAAAAGGTACAGTAAGTATCGCTCTTCCATACTGGGAAGTGTTGACTCAAACTCAATGGGTACTCAAACTGTGGCTGGTTACTAAATAGATGTTATAAAGACATCATGTCACATAGAGCTGTGAAACTGGACAGAATATCATATCCGTTACTGGGCAAATCATAATTGCCGGTTATCCGGTTATCTGAACTTAATAAAAATTTTCTTTGATTTTTATAGGTGGACTTAACATATAAGCTACATGCACCTTAAAATTTATCATACAGTATGATAGTAGTCTATAGTAGGGACATCGAACGTGTGGATAAAACCTGCCTCAATTTTTCCTCACAACAACATGACAGTATTGATTGGATAAAATCAAGCCTAAAGGTGTCTTCAGATCGACCCGAAACGTTTCTGCCAAGTTGCCTCAGAATTTTAAAAAACAATTATTCGACGGAATTTTCTAATTGCTGCCTACCTGATACGTTCAGTCAAGTGTAGCAGAAAACTGGCTAAAACTACAGACTTAATTTTTTTCACAGAAATGTTTCCAATTTGATGAAGAAAAAACCTTTGGTATATTGATGAACATACAATGCTTGCGCTATTGTCTTACCTTTTATCCTCCTTTACCATGATCATCAGTCAAGGTTCTACCGCTAATAGTGTTAATAGACTACAGTAGGACTTCCATCAAAGAATGTATCAAACTATTCAAATACATGTGGTTAGTTTAGCATTGCACCAAATTATTTAAACAGATGTGGCTCAGTGGTTTAGTTGATATCCATCAGTGAGAGCAACTCGCAGTGAACTAGCCATGTGTAAGCCAATAAATATCGTAACAGCATTAAAACTGAGTTGGTCATCCACTACCTGTTTTACAGATTATCTGGGTCTGACCTGGATTGGATCACATGCTAAATCAATTAGTTTAACAATTGTGGACGTGTAGTAACACGTCATAGCATAGCCGTGCTTCTTTTGAACTACAACCACTTATATAAATACCTGTTTGTAGGCATATGGTAGCCATGCCCGTTTATCAGTCTGTATGTATGCATGAATCCATGTCTGTCTGCAGGCTTATGTAGAGCCATGCCCACTAACCAGTTGTTATTGTATGAGTCATAATATATAGTACTGTGATTAACTCTATATAATATTGTGACTGGTTTTGTGAAAAGCAGGCTATTTAGCTTGTAAAAAAAGTTCGCAAGCAAGCATAAGAAAAAGTACTGTGCTACACTCAATGCACAGTAGGGATATTTACTTATTATTGTTTTACAGTATTTGGACATTACGTACTACTCTAATCCAGCGTGTTTCAGTACTTTTTATTGCAGCACTATACACTCCCTACTCTAACTTAAAATTCCTAATTTTTCTTATACTCGTAGTTGATTATACTTGTAGTGGCCAAAATATTAGACACCAAGTCATTATACATAAAGTTGAATCCTATAACAAGCATGACATCAATGTTGCAGAATGAAAAGAGTTCCCAAACCATAAACTTTTGAGTGGAAATATGATGGATCAATTATCCGGTTATGAGAAAATGACTGATAACTGAATTTATAAAAGTAACTGGTCAATTAATCGGTTGACCGGATAAAGAGGCAGTGCATCAGTACTGAAGCCATTCAATTCTGCATTATTGCACTGCCAGTGAAATCATTGCATGACCAGAATTATACACACTTTTACGGCAAGTATACCAGTAATGGTAGGATCCATGCTTGTACATCACTAGTTATCCACATAAGATATAGTCTAATATGTTTTATCAGCTGCACAACACTGTAGCAGACGATAAACAGGTGCCCGGTGACAATCGCTGTGTAGCACTTCAACAATGATGATGGTAGCAGTCTGACCATTCACCTGGTTGTGACACATGAACATAGGTTGTTGTGTAGCATTAATTTCATACAGCTGTGCCTCGCTATGTTTTCACAGCAGTAGGTGTACAAGATTAAAACACGCTTTACCATGGATATTATCAGACCATGATTGGAAACAGAGTTCACATGTTAAAACATTTTGTGTTAAGGGAAGTGTGGAGGTGAAACTTCTGGAAGGACTGAATACACGGCATGTGCTGATGAAGGAATGGAAGGGTTTCTTTGGTACTACTAAGTAGCCAGCCGACTCACGTAGATGTGGGAAGCCAGCTGTGCTACAGAACTAGCACTACTTTCAAAGATGATTGACTAAACATGTTAACACCAACTGTGCATTCTATTAGAGTAGCGTGTGTTGTATTAGAGTAATTTACAGAACTGTGTGGAAGGTCACTTCAGTATACTATAGGTATTAGAGTTTAATATCTATACACTTCTGACTATATGAGCGGTTGATGGCTGTTTTGGAAAATTGGTCCTAGTAAATTTCATGCACTATCCATATTCATGCTTTTACTAATAATAATTTACCACACACAGCCACAAAAAGAAAGCACTTTCCCACAAGAGGAGTCGACTTATGGAGAAGACATTTTCCTGAAAACTGCAGTTTCCATCCAAGCCTTGATTGAACATCTTAGTCATCTTTATTAAGTACACACCAGATACACTTTAATCAAGATGATGATGACTTAAGGTTACATCCTCTCCTTGCTGACACTCCTCCATTTACTGGTTGATACAAGCACAATGCTACACAACATTAAATGTACATGTAATACACAATTATCCACTAAATACAATAATGAGTTGATTAATAAATACACAAGTAGCACAACACAAACTTTGTGTAGTATTTGTATAGTGTACTACACCAGCATGTAGCGTAAGGGACAACACAAAAAGTCGTGCAGTTCTCACTTCTATATGATATGCATCTTCAAAATACATAAATTTACAGATGGTGGCTAGTGTGCCCAGGCCATGTTTGATGTGGACAAGTTCACTAAGTTGCACAAACGTGATCTCATGGCACAGTATAGTTTGCTTTCTTTTGGATTATGCATTATAAATCGTTGCACAAGGCCAGTTGTGAGTGGCAATCAGAGTTGAGGTAATGAGTTACGTTTGTAACACGTTATTTAATAATATTACTCAGCACATGATTGGCTGCATGTTGGGCCCTGACAGCACTGAGTACGGTTGTACAGGCAAGAATGCAGAGTGATAGTGTATGGGGAGGTCTCACTCATGTCACTTGTAGTTGTAGGCTGAGAGTCTATATTTAGAAGATTGGACTTAATTTAAAGCTTGTAACAAACAAATGTTATGCAATAATATTACTATTGTAGTTACAGCCCTCACAGTAATGTGTAATATGTAACTCTTACTATTTTTCTGGGAGTGATATGTAACTGTAACACATTACTCTATAATGACCCCAGCTCTTGTGGCAGTGTAAAAAGTGTGTGACTTACAATGCAACTAAACAGGCAAACTAACAACCAACTGTTTGTTGCACAGCCAATGGAGCTAAACCCAGACATAGATAGAACAAGGATTGGAAATGGAAGTATTCTACGTTATCATTTGTGTACAAAATCCCCATTGTTATGTCACAGCCCTTAGATGTTATCCGTGTTTCGCCTTACTGCGTTGGTACAGATAACTCACTTTCTGTACCAATTTCACTTCAACTACTTCACTACGAGGTTGTATTACACACTAATGGAGCAGTTAGACTGCAATATACTGAGGTAAATGTTTCTGCTGGTTGTAAATTTTGTTTTTAAACTGTGTCAGTTGAAAGCACGGGTCAGACTTGACAAAAGTTTTGCTTGTATCTTTTTCACTAGTAAGTATTTAAACTAATTCGTATGCCAAGTGCATGTCTCATGGCCATAACTAATAAGTAGTGCCTACTTTACCCAGTGAAACTGCTCTGCTTTGTAGTAAGATGTACTAAAAGTAAGCGAAACACGGATCCCACGTGCACCCACTTCCGTTTCCAATCCAGGTAAGCGTTATTGTATCTATGAGTCAGACAAGGTCAGTACTGCTTTACTTTACTCAAATTTCTGTTGGTGCACAGTTTTATTCACCTAGGCTTTTGAAGGCCTGACCCCTTTTTACGACTCAGTTATTTTTTATGCAGTACAACTGTATGACAAAATATAAACGCCAGATCTTAGTATAGTAAAATTACCATGGAAGTGATTGTGCCACAAAATTTCAGAACAATGGCCGGACAGATGTACCAAGTGATCAGCACCTCAATATTTGCAACATTCCTTAGCCTTCTTATTTGTGCATATTTGCAGCAGTGATGATGGTATACTAACCAGATAATCACTGTCACTCTCAAATTTACACCAGGTTTATTACAATGAAAGTTTCAACTATCAAGACACACGATAGTGTGTCGTGCGGCCCAAGAAGCCGGCGCGCCACACCGTAAGTATATTAACAGGAAGAAAGAAAACGCAATTTTCACACCTATGTAGCTCTGTGATCCCTTATCCGATTGGAACCAAATTTGCTGGAGACGTGCCGCCCAATTAGGGTAGTCTACATACCAAATTTGAAGAAAATCGCTCCAGCCATTTCCGAGATACGAGCGAGCAAAATTTCGTTTTAATTTCTTCGTTTTTTTCTTCTTCTTCATCTTCTTCATTTCGCACACTTCGCAAAATTCGCCATAAAACACGAATGCGTGCTCGGATTTGGCTGAAATTTGGCACACTTAAAGGGCTCATTAAGGCAGATCTCCGTACCAACTTTGGTAGGAATCCGATGAACATTCACGGAGTTATGACCGATTATTTGCGTAAAATAAGGTCGAAGGTCTGTCACGCCTACAGGGTAAACGCCTGGGAGGAATCAGTTGAAAATTGATATGTAGATGGAGCAACCATCGTAGGAGTGCCTTTTGTGGTTTGAAAGGAATCGGGATAAAGACCACGGAGATATGACACGAAATCCAACCTGTGTCAAAATTACGCGATTGATTTTTATGAATAAAAAAAACTATTAGTTTTCGTATCTACCAGGCAAACCGCTTAGAGCAACAAGCTGAAAATCAGTATGTAGAATAATCATCATAGAAAGACCTTGCAGTAGTACAGAAGAATCGGATTACAAATCACTGAGTTATGATTCGAAAGGCAACTAGGTGCAGCAAATGCGAGATCGAGATACTCTAATAGAACAGTCACCCTAATAAAGCATTCAGCTGCATTTATAATTTACTCAGTTATATTACATTGTAAGTTATTCTGTAGGGAATTCAGCTACAAACAAGTCACCCTGTAGTCAGATCAGCTAGAAGAAGGTACCTAATAGAGAGTTCAGCTACAAATAAGCCATCATGTAGGGAGTTCAGCTCAAATAAATCACCCTGTAGAGAATTCAGCTACAAACAAATTGCCCTGTAGAGAGATCAGCTAGAAGAAGTTACCTTGTAGAGAGTTCAGTTACAAAGAAACAATCATGCAAAGAAACAATCATGCAAAGAGTTTAGCTACAAACAAATCACCCAGTAAAAAGTTCCGCTATGAACAGATCACACTGTAGAGAGTTCAGTTAGAAGCAAGTCATCCTGTAGAGAGATCAGCTAGAAGAAGTCACCTTGTAGAGAGTTCAGTTACAAAGAAACAATCATGCAAAGAGTTTAGCTGCAAACAAATCACCCAGTAGAAAGTTCCGCTATTAACAGATCACACTGTAGAGAGTTCAGTTAGAAACAAGTCATCCTGTAGATAGATCAGCTAGAAGAAGTCACTTTGTAGAGAGTTCAGCTACAAAGAAACCACCATGTAATAGAGTTCAGCTGCAAACAAATCACCTGTAGAGAATTCAACTACAAACAAATCACCCTGTAGAAAGATCAGCTAGAAGAAGTTACCTTGTAGAGAGTTCAGCTACAAACAAATCACCCTGTAGAAAGTTCAGCTACAAACAAGTCACCCTGTAGAGAGATCAGCTAGAAACAAGTCATCCTGTAGATAGATCAGCTAGAAGAAGTCACTTTGTAGAGAGTTCAGCTACAAAGAAACCACCATGTAATAGAGTTCAGCTGCAAACAAATCACCTGTAGAGAATTCAGCTACAAACAAATCACCCTGTAGAAAGATCAGCTAGAAGAAGTTACCTTGTAGAGAGTTCAGCTACAAACAAATCACCCTGTAGAAAGTTCAGCTACAAACAAGTCACCCTGTAGAGAGATCAGCTAGAAACAAGTCATCCTGTAGAGAGTTCAGCTAGAAGAAGTTACGTTGTACAGAGTTCAGCTACAAAGAAACTACCATGTAGAGAGTTCAGCTGCAAATAAATCGCCCTGTAGAGAATTCAGCTACAAACAAATCACCCTGTAGAAAGATCAGCTAGAAGAAGTTACCTTGTAGAGAGTTCAGCTACAAACAAATCACCCTGTAGAGAGTTCAGCTACAAAGAAACTACCATATAGAGAGTTCAGCTGCAAACAAATCGCCCTGTAGAGAATTCAGCTACAAACAAATCACCTTGTAGAAAAGTAGATCAGTTAGAAGAAGTTACCTTGTAGAGAGTTCAGCTACAAACAAATCACCCTGTAGAGAGTTCAGCTAGAAACAAGACACTCTGTAGAGAGATCAGCTAGAAACAAGCCACCCGTAGAGAGTTCAGCTAGAATAAGTTACACTGTAGAGAGTTTGGCTACAAAGAAACTACCATGTAGAGAGTTCAGCTGCAAACAAAACGCCTGTAGAGAATTCAGCTACAAACAAATCACCCTGTAGAAAGATCAGCTAGAAGAAGTTACCTTGTAGAGAGTTCAGCTACAAACAAATCACCCTGTAGAGAGTTCAGCTACAAACAAGTCACCCTGTAGAGAGATCAGCTAGAAACAAGTCATCCTGTAGAGAGTTCAGCTAGAAGAAGTTACATTGTAGAGAGTTCAGCTACAAAGAAACTACCATGTAGAGAGTTTAGCTACAAATAAATCGCCCTGTAGAGAATTCAGCTACAAACAAATTACCCTGTAGAAAGGTCAGCTAGAAGAAGTTACCTTGTAGAGAGTTAAGCTACAAACAAATCACCCTGTAGAGAGTTCAGCTAGAAACAAGTCACCCTGTAGAGAGATCAGCTAGAAACAAGCCACCCGTCGAGAGTTCAGCTAGAAGAAGTTACCTTGTAGAGAGTTCAGCTACAAACAAATCACCCTGTAGAGAGTTCAGCTACAAACAAATCACCCTGTAGAGAGATCAGCTAGAAACAAGCCACCCGTAGAGAGTTTAGCTAGAAGAAGTTACACTGTAGAGAGTTCAGCAGTTTAGCTGCAAACAAATCGCCCTGTAGAGAATTCAGCTACAAACAAATCACCCTGTAGAAAGATCAGCTAGAAGAAGTTACCTTGTAGAGAGTTCAGCTACAAACAAGTCATCCAGTAGAGGGATCAGCTAGAAGGATCACCTTGCAGAGAGGTCAGCTACAAAGAAATCACCCTGCTTCATCTTTTCTTCTTCCTGTAGTAAAGAAAAAAACGACAGGTTAAAAAGCCCTAAAGCCGGCCTATAGCCCTAAAGCCGGCCATAGACCGGCTTTGGGGTATACAAATACAAAAAGAAGTGAAATCTAATCCAAAACAGCCAAGCTGTAAAAAAAGAGTGCGGCCCTGAGAAAGGCTATGGTGAAAAAAGATGTGAAATCCAAGGTGGCGGCCAAGAAATGGCTGTGATGGTAGGTTAATGGTAAAAACTTTAATAACAACAATTCAGTGAATTTGGTGCCGCTTGGTCTAGGCACAAAATCCACTTGAATTGTCGTTATTAAAATTTTTACCATTAACCTACCATCGCAGCCATTTCTTGGCCGCCACCTTGGATTTCACATCTTTTTTCACCATAGCCTTTCTCAGGGCCGCACTCTTTTTTTACAGCTTGGCTGTTTTGGATTAGATTAACTTAACACGATGAAAAATTCTTTACTTCACACCCTTAAATGTTGCAGTGTCAAACTTATTCCTAAAAGAACAGCACACATTTAGAGTCTATACACAAGGAAGACAAGATTATTGGCATGAAAACAATGGATGGTCTGTTGCTCTTAATCTATTACAGATACAAACTTAAAACATAGCCTATCCATTATATTCTATCACAGATAATCACCTTGACAACTCAAAATGATTAAAAGATGCTTGTGTGGTTAGTTTCACACTCATTAGTGAAATAGGCACAATGATACAACTGACTGAGATTTACCATAAGTCACAAATTTGTTACCATAACATTTCTTAAAGTCACAGTACAGTATCACTATTAAATAGCGCGTCAATATATAGTATACATAGGTTCCGCGAAAACCTTTTCCAATCCAAGTGTTCTAATATCTATGGCTTTACAACTTTGCTCACTAGTTTATTAATTCTATGTCATGCAATTAGGTAATGTTGCATCATAAACTTAAACGACTTCACAACGTAAACAATACTGACACACTATCCCTTTAAGTGTCACAGCTCTAACACCACATTGAATGAAAACCTTTCAACTCTGGTGACGACAAAGGTTGCAAAGTTGTTATCAAAAGGGGCAACCATATGTGACTGAATTTGACAAAACAAGGCTTCCACACATCCAATTTTCTGACTTTAACCAACTGTAACTTGACTACTCAGTATGTCATTGACCTAAAACTTTCCAACAATTCTTCCGTAGAATTGTAAAATAACAGGCCAAAATTTGAAACTAATGGCATACTCCGACATTGAGTTAAGATGCTTCAAAGTCATATAAGTGGGTGTGTGTGGAAGCCTTGTTTTGTCAAATTCAGTCACATATAGAGACACAGCAACTAAACAACTTTGTGTCCCTGATGGACAAGAAGATTTGAGGGACAGAAATCAATAATAAATCTGAAGGGCCTTAAGTTTTTGTTAAGGCTTTCTCCCAGATCTCCTCAATCCAGTAAACTTAATGGCCAAATCGAACTGAAGGATGCATACCTCCAGGTACTGTATTAATCCACCCAGATCAATCACTTCTCACTTTCTCTGGAAGCAGAAATGCTACTGAAGTTATAGTTAAACTCCAGCACAAGTAGGATATGAGTAGGATATTGTAGTTATCAACCCGAAGCCAAGGTCAAGGTGTTGACAACTAGATATCCTACGAGCACAGGTGGGGTAAAACTGGCTTCTATTCCACACTTTGAAGCAGCTGAGTTCACAAACAATGTGTCAATAAGGCTAGATAAGCATGTCAGTTGTGTGTGGTTTTAATTTTTGTGTGTGTGGCTTTAACCTTTGCTGTATAGTTTAGTTTTGTAGTGTCGATTAGACAAGACATGCGTATCAGATGATTACAATAATAGTACACATCACATGCACATATTCTAAGTATGTATCATGATATAATAGTGTGCATGGTGCATAGTTTGTCACACCACATCTCTCTTTCTTGGGCTATACTGCCTGAATCTTACGGGTGGCTGTGTAGCAGTTCCGGTCATTGGTTGAGTAATAGGATGTTGACACTCTGGGCTGAAGCTTGATTGTCTGACACAATGTTTAAGTGTGTTCAGCTTCTCCTTACTCACCCGTTTGGAGTGTCAACAATGTATTATTGAGGAGCATCACTCGTCCAGTAACTGTTGGACCTGGTGGGATATAAACTTCAGTATTGTTAGGAATGGGTGGTAAAGGATGATCATAAATCACTTTCTGTTGTTGCTTGAACTGACTGTCCATGTCTTGAAATCATTTGAGATATTTCGATGTAAGTTGTAGCTGTTCCATAGTTGTTGGCTAAGTATTTCAAAGGCGTCTCCCCATAAGTAGCTCGGCTGGTGACAAATTGCACCATGGAATTGCTTTGTTACATTAGCAAAGCTGTATAAGGATCATCTGACTGCCTCAGCAATTTATTAGCAGTTTGTATGTCTCATTCGACTTGGCCATTACTCTGAGGGAATAATGGACTGCTAGTTATGTGGTGAAGGTTACAGGACTTTGCAAATGCAGCAAACTCACAGGAGGTCCATTGTAGCTCATGACAGTCCCTGCTATGCTGTAACAAGACAAAATTGATAGTTGTTTAAATAAAACAGTTCTGTTCCAAGCCTCTGCCCCATGGATAGTCTGGCAACTGAGATGGAATAAGAGGTTTTTTTATGTGGAGATGATTATCTTACACATGTAGGGCACTTTGCAATTGTGACACTGATTTGTTTTGATATTCCAGACCACCAGACTGAAATCTTGGCATGCAAATGACATCTCTGAATGCCCTGACGGCCAATGTGAAGCTTTTGTAACATTTCCTGCTGCATGGAGAGGGGTATCACAATACAAGAACCATATAGCAGTAAGTCATCATGTTCTGTTAACTGATCTCTTAAGTTCCAGCATGGCTTCAGAGAAAGGCTGCGGAGGTTCTTGTTAGGCCAATCATGCTTTCAGTATGATATTAGTGTGGAACAGGTTGGGTCAGAGTTCTGTGCTGTCTTTAGGTCACTGATGCGTTGACTGCTCGCCGGTAAATGGGCTACAGTTAGTGTTAGGAGTAACTCTGCTTCCTCTTATATCTTATTGGATTCTGCTGCTGAGACAGGGGCTCATGACAAAGTTTCTACAGTGTACATTTGTTTGCTGGGAACATGTGTAATGTTGTAGTCAAATCTTCATATATGGAGCCGAAACCATGTAATGTTGCAGTGAATATGTGGAACATGTGTAATATTGTAGTCAATTCTTGGGGATAGACTATCCAAGTTTTTGGTTCCAAGTAAAGATATCAGTGGGGTTTGTGGTCAGTCTCAATGGTAAATGTTTTGCCTGTATAATGCTATTTATTATTGTGGTTACCACAAAACATAAACAAATTACCTAAGTACATACCAGAGCCTTGACACCAGCCCTCCAGTGGTATTGCAGCTGCTGAACTGAATAGACTAATAATTTGCTGGCCGCAGCCCATTACAACCAATTTCCGATTATGGTAAAAACAGCTAATTATTGGCTTCTACCGATTACTGATCTGATTATCGGTACAATTCTAGAAACAACGTTTCTATCAGTTTTCTGTCGTCTCCAGACTCGCAGAGCAAGCAGAGCTAAGCCAAGTGAGCACACCTTTATTGTACGGAAGACAGTTCTAGCATCTACCAATATTACTGATGATGGCAGAAAGTGTACAACACAGTGATAGGGAAGTTTGACTCCTTCTTCAAAGTGACAAGGAACGTAATTTTTGAGGGAGCTTGCTTCAATCATCACATTCAACTGGATAGAGAATTTTATCGTAGAACTCTATGACCTGGCAGAATTCTGCAACTATGGACAGCTCAAGGGAGAGATGCATGATTCGCGATAGACATTGTCATCAGAATCCGTGACCGCTATCTTTCTGAATCTTTACAACTAGATCCTAATCTGCATTGGAAAAGGCTAAACGTGCAATCCGCTAACATGAAGCTGTCCAGGCCCAGCAAAAAGTACTCAAGGGAGGTACTGATTCAACCAGCAGTGAACTAGATAGACTGCAATTCAACAGCTGTAACTTTAATAAGAAAACATGGCCACACACACACAGCGGAACAGCAAAGACAGCGAAACAGCAAAGACTTGCCCTGTCCAACATTAATATCACACTTGTAGTAGGACTCTGATATAGGTATAATCACTTGCTGCCTATTGCTTTGACCGCTATGAATACTATCTGACAAACTGTACTACAAATTTTAAGGGTAGTATAGCTTACAGTGTACATATTGAGTGCAGTATGAAAATTATAGAAAATGTTATTTAATTCAGTTACATGGTTAACCGACAGTTATGATCTGCTCAGTAACCAATCATGATCTTCAGTCCAGTTTCACAGCTCTAAGCTACATATAAGTGCCTGCTCCAAAATCTTGCTGTAGGTATGTGTGCTATTGATATGTACTTTCTCATTTGCTACAATTGTGCATACATATATATATGTATATCATTTTTATACTGAAAAAGCAATTATTATATCGAGGGAAACTGAGTCTTGTTACTTGTATAACCAGACTACCTTATTTGCCAGGCATGGTGCTTATCAATTAGAAAATATAAGTCACTATTCTGAAAAGGAAAGATTGCACTTATAGTCTCTAATCAATAAGACATAGCGTTATAGATAAACCACAATGTATGGTTAAAAACACTTGACTGCAATGTACAAATTAACAACATTTAAATGTCCTTCCTTATCACACAATGTCACTTGTGAACTCAAGTAGTGATAGAGCACTGCATAGGATGCACAAATTACTGAGAAGTGTTGACCAGTAAAGATGTCAAAAAATTAATGAACAATGTGCAATCTAAGTAGCATTTACAATATGAATCCATATGTACAGTACTGTAGCTAATACTTTCTTTGTTATATTTCTGTACTTAGCAGAGATGTGGTGATAGATATATATTATGATAAATGGCTAAGATGGACTCAGATAAATCAAAAGGTGAGGTAGCAGCTATAATTTATTATCAAGATTTTATGTACATACGTGTGTATATATGAATTGGCCTGTCATATTGGTACACTTTCCTGACTCTTAACATATTATGCTATGGCCATGTAATTTTAGCACTTATTACCATTCAAAATTATCCTGGTACTGCAATATGAGCTGTTATAAACAGGTTTAATGAGAAGGCATGGAATTGCATATTATAATATTACATCCCTTTTACATAAGGCAATCCAGATTTGTGTAGGGTGAAAAGATCGGTAAAATCAATGCAGACAAATGTTATTTTGAAGTATTCTGCTAACTGCATTATTTTATCAATTTATCACTACCTGTATCAACAATCTTGTAGTCATACTTAAGCAATACAGGACAACATTTTTGTACAGGTAGTTTATAAACACGAAACTTAAATTGCCTACTTTTAGGGTATGAAAAGTAACTTATGCCTAAGTTTACTACCTGTTTCAGTCCTCAAGTTACCCAATTTTGTTTTTGTTTGATAGGTTAGTTTTAGTTGACATCACATTTCTTTTGTCCTACAAAAATGATTGGTAATTTGTACACATGGTACATTTTTTTGTGACCACACTTCTTCGTTAAATGCATCTATAGTGTGGAGTGCAATTTGTGTACACATGTCCTGTTTTTGCAGGTCTGGTCACATCTTTAGAGGTGAATATCGTATCTCCAAGTAATAGACATTATAGATTGTATTCTTCTCAATTTGCCTGTTTAACTTTCTGCTGAATATGTAATACAAGTAGAATTTAAGTTTGATTGGGATCATAGAAAAAAGTAGGGAAACAAGGGAGATTGCCTACACCTGCAGATATACCAGTGGACATTTAATTACTACTTCAGTGTATGTCCATGACTGAATTAGAGATTAAGTGTCCACTAGTGTATCTGGAGGTATAGGCAACCTATCTTGTTTCCCTACTATTAGGCTTGAGTACATTATGCTTTTTAAATTACCTATTATTCTTTCTGGCAATTCATTTTTTATTCACCTATTATTCCTAAATTATTCCCAAATATTCCTGGAGTAATTCCTGGAATTGTAAAAGTCAAATGGATATTCTTCTGCAACTGAAAATATAACCACTTGTAAACATAAAAACTATACCCAAAGATCGAGATACTCCAATAGAGCAGTCACAACTAAACTTGTCTGATTGTTCTATTAGGTTAAATGACTGCTCTATTAGAGTATTTTGATTTTTTTGCCCGATTTTGTGCTAGCAATGATTGTGGATGTTCCTTTACAAATTTTTCTGCAATACTACACAAAAATGTGTGAATTCTAATTAATTATTCCAGAAGATCACCCTATTTTTCTGGAATTATTCCTGATTCTTTTTACCACCAATTATTCAAAAAATTACTCCGGCATAATGCATGCATGCCTACCTACTATCGTCCCTAATGAACATAAATTCTTAATTTTTCCTTGTACTTGTTTTTTTCACTTTTGTGGCATTATTATGACTGGTGAACCCATGCATACCACATCAGAAAGAAAGGATGGCATCAGAAGTAAATGTTTTATCTGAAAGTGTACCGCAGCTATCATTTACTGATTCAAAGGTGAAGTTGCCATTATGCTTCATGTTCAGCTTGTTACACAGCACTGCAAATGGAGGACAGTAGGAGAAGCACCTCTGTAATCAATCCAGTCACCATGAAATATATGGACGATTTGGGAGCCCTAGTTGTCAATTACTAATGTGGCCATTACACTGAGTTTTCAGCCCCTTTCGCAGCATTGCAAATAGGTCTGATGAAATACAGGAAAAACAGCAGTAGAAGTGCCTCTGTAATTAATCCTGTCACTATGGAAAATTTTGATGATTCCTGTTTAGTCATTGCACTACCGCAAATCAACACCTTGTGCTGTCAGCAAAAAGAAGTGGGACATTAAGAAAGGCAAAGGTAAGTCCATAACACGTGCATTGCATGTACTGTGGTATGCCAAAAGGTGCATATTAGGATGAAGTGATGTTGAACAGTGAAAAAATCAAGCCTGTAGTGTTAGTCATTATCAAGTTACACTTGCCTGAAGGCATCAGGCAGTTAGTCAGTAGAAAATTTCAATTAAAAAAACAAACTAAAACAATTTATTCGGAACGTTTAGGGTTATACTTAAGGCACTTTTGGGCTTGGTTATACCTAACCAATACAACCAACATGCCAGTGTGGTATTGTCAAGCTGGTTTTTGGGTGATAACAGTAAAACCCAAGCCTCTGTGATCCCTAGTATACAGTACTACTGTACTGATGATTATCATAACTATTAATGCAGTATATGCATAGGTGTGTAGCAAAGCTCAAATTAAGGGTATATGAGAGTAGATGTGTATACCTTGTTAATGTTTTGAATTAAGATACCTTTTATATATATAGCTGTTTAGCAGTTCCAAGTTGCAGCAAAAAAAGGATACGAAACAGATTTTCTCTTGTGGGAAAGATACAGTTTATGTACTGTAGACTCTGGTTATTAAGCACATGCATGCACACCTTATTGACAGGAATTATTTATGTACAACACTTGTTAAGTGCATGTGCTTATCAATGACTCCAAGCAGTTTCTACTAGGAGGGCATTATTTATGTCCAGCATACTGTATAGTAGGGACCACAAAGATGTGGGCGTGGTCCATGAAAAACATCACCCAAAAACCAGCCTCACTTTTTCCTGACAATGATGAGGCAGTATTGGTTAGGTAAAACCCAAATAAACCTTCAGATTGGTCCAAAAGTTTTTCTATGAGTTGCTATGGATTTTTTTCTTTCATTTTTAAAATATTAAATGGAATCTTCTACTGACTGACTGTCTGACTGACTGACTGACTGACTGACTGACTGACTGACTGACTGACTGACTGACTGACTGACTGACTGACTGACTGACTGACTGACTGACTGACTGACTGACTGACTGACTGACTGACTGACTGACTGACTGACTGACTGACTGACTGACTGACTGACTGACTGACTGATGCCTTCAGACTAGCGTAACTCAATAATGGCTAAAGGTATGGGCTTGATTTTTTCACTGTTTGATATTGCTTCAGCCAGACATGTGCCTTTTGGCATACCGTAGTGCATACAATGTATTCTTCAAGGACTTACCAGTGTCTTCCTTTGTGTCCCATTCATCTTTGATAACAGCAAAAGGTGTCAATTTGGTGGTAGCATGTGATGGCTTCCCTTCATAACAGAAATCGTCCGTACTTTTTATAGTGGCTATTTTGATTGTCGAGGTGCTTTTCGAATAGTTTTTGATTTGTAATACTGTGCTGTGTAACGGGTTGAACATAGCTGACCACAAAGCATGATAGATACTTCAATTTTCAGACAATAATTGGTAGCTGGGTTGCATGGTGCCATTTCTTTCGTTTGATGCTGTATGCATGAGTTCACCTGTCATAATAATTTTATTTTACAAACAAAGTTAACAAACAGGTACAAAAAACCAATTGAAATTTTCAACTAGAGTAGGGGCCATAGCACATCAATAAAAAGTACTGAAACAAGCTGGAGTAGTGCATGATATTAAATCACTGACAGTAAAACAATAAGAAGTGTTATATCCCTACTGTGCATTTCTGTTACTGTATCTTGCGCACAGTAGGGATATAACACTTCTTATTGTTTTACTGTGATTTAATATCATGCACTACTCCAACTTGTTTCAGTACTTTTTTATCAATGTGCTATGTATGGTCCCTACTCTAGTTGAAAATTCCATTTTTTTGCTTACTTGTCATTACAGGTGGTAGTATGTATCTGCTGCACATGTGCCTGGTGAGGCATCAAGTGTGCTGTGCTAACACTTCTGGTTTACTCAATTCTGTATAGCATGAGGTTGCAGTAGCAATTTCAACTATGCATGCACTGAAATAGGTGTCCAACACAATCATACCATCTGTGCTTCGTAGGCATTTATGTGTTAGTAACCGTGTGTGTCTAATAACTAGAGTTTGCAATACTAAATTTGAGGCATAACAGAATGGAGACTTAAAACTGAAGACTTCTGAAATACCAATGGTGTGATACTTATAGCAACTTGTGCTACAACTATGTGTAAAGTGCATGTTGATCACTGAAACCATAATTCCCTAGCATACACAGTGGAAACAGAGTGTTAGGGAGGCCATCTCCTTCCCTTTGTTGGTCAATTCACAAAAATGAGAGCAACCAGCTGTTCAATTGTGTACGTTTCATAGCCTCTCACTCTTTGTCCTGCTCCACCACCTCTGTGGCTTCCAGTCTTTGTGCTAAGAATGCACTTTCATGTAATTTTATAATTCGAGTCCTGAAATTTCCTGGTTTATTTCTATCTTGGCATACAAAATATGCTGTACATTCATACATTGAGATTAATTCTACTAATGTAATCTAGAATAGTTATGTTGTACTGCAATTAACCTTATTTGTGGTGTTGATAACATTCGTAGAACATGACCAACTTACTTTAAAAGAGTTGAATCTAGTAATAACCCATGAACCTGGAGTAGCTACCAAATGGTATAAACTTGGAGTGGAGTTGCTGGATAGTAACACTGCTGTACTAGATGTGATAGAGACCAACCAACAAAGTGATGATGATCGGTGCAGTAGAATGTTCAAGAAGTGGCTTGAGATGAAATCTGATGCCAGTTGGAGTCAACTAGTTACAGCATTGAACAATATTGGATTGAACAGTGCAGCAGATAGTGTTCATCATAAAAAATTTTTGAAGAAAGGTTAGTCTACATTACAACTACTGAGTTATGATCAGCATCTTGTAGTAGACTCTTAGTCTTCCACAAAACTCAGTTATGTTGGCCCATTATGTATGTACCTACCAATTCAATGGATGCCAAATGTTTAGTACCACTGCCAACTTTGGGTGGTCATAAGGCTATGTAATAAAAATATATTACAAATTTAAGATAACCTAGTGCAGGAGTGAAAGGACTACTGCTGCTAAGTAACCACAAAGTTATAAGAAGTCAACTGTTGTTTTATGATCTAACAGCAAAAAACCAGGAAATGATTTGTGTTGTCACCTAGCAATTTGATTATTTAGTTTACAAGTACACAAATAAAATTTGGAATTTTCAACTAGAGTAGGGACCATAGCACATTGATATAAAGTACTGAAACAAGCTGGAGTAGTGCATGATATTAAATCACAGTAAAACAATAAGAAGTGTTATATCCCTACTGTGCTCAAGATACCATAATGGAAAATGCACAGTAGGACCGGCATATAACACTTCTTATTATTTTGCTGTGGTTTAGTATCATGCGGTACTCTAGCTTGTTTCAGTACTTCTTACCTATGTGCTATGGTCCCTACTCCAGTTGAAAATTCCAAATTTTTTTTGTGCATTTGATTGTTAACTTTTTTGTAATAATTTACATTATTCTGGTGAGCCTACCTATACCGTGAAAGAGTACCCCAGCTTTATCATTTATTGTCTGAAAAGTGAAGTATCCATTCTGCTTTTTTGTCAGCTACGTTAGACCCCTGACACAGCATTACAAATAAGAACTATTTGAAAAGTACACTTGCAATCCATGCATATCGCATCAAAAGAAAGAAATGGGCACACCCCAGTTATAACAATTGTGACCGGATTTGTAAAAAGGTACCTTTTTCACAACCAAAATTTGACCCATTTTTTAACTTTGAAGGTTCATAACGGGCGTCTGTATTTAGCGGATCACGGATCAACGGATCACGGATCGGCGGATCACGTGATATGCATGCTCAACTCGATTTTGAGCACTGGGAAATATTTATACCCTAGTGTAACATACAGCATACTGTAGAATTTATATTTTATCCACAGGTAGGAAGCCTGAAGAGATTTCAATCGATACTATATAACTATAATAATTAGAGCGCGCGCGTATTAAAAATTTAACACACGTACAGAGTAAGATTATTTTAATTCACCTTAAAACTGAATCACTGATGTATTCTTTACACCAACACAATATTCAATAGACTAGTTCTGTATTGCAAAAACAAACGACAAAGGATACGCTAGCGCACTCACGTGTGAATAGGCTTCTAATATGTTGGCGTGTATCCTTTGTCGTTTGTTTTTGCAATACAGAGCTAGTCTATTGAGTATTGTGTTGGTGTAAAGAATACATCAGTGATTCAGTTTTAAGGTGAATTAAAATAATCTTACTCTGTACGTGTGTTAAATTTTTAATACGCGCGCGCTCTAATTATTATAGTTATATAGTATCGATTGAAATCTCTTCAGGCTTCCTACCTGTGGATAAAATATAAATTCTACAGTATGCTGTATGTTACACTAGGGTATAAATATTTCCCAGTGCTCAAAATCGAGTTGAGCATGCATATCACGTGATCCGCCGATCCGTTGATCCGTGATCCGCTAAATACAGACGCCCGGTTCATAACCTTTTTTGTCATGACATATAATTGCCTGAAATTTTCCGTAAGTGTAGCTACAGTAACTGGCTGTATTGTGATACTAAGAGCAAGCGAATCAGTCTAAGGACTCAAGTGTTACATCATTTTGCTTGCTGGTATGTAAAATGTGTGGAAAAGGAACGCTTTCACAAATCCGGTCACAATTGTTGTCTAAAAAGTGAAGTATCTGTTGCGCTTCATTGTTAGTTATGCTAAACCCATTACACAGTAGTACGAATCCAGAACTGTTCAAAAAGCACCTCTGCAATTAAAGTAGTCACTATGAAAAGTACGGATGATTTCCATTATGGAGGGAAGCCATCACGTGCTACTGCCAAATTCACTTTTTTTTGCTGTCAGCATAGATGAATTGGACACATAGGAGGACACTGGTAATTGCATGAAGAATGTATGCACGTACTGTGGTATGCCAAAAGGTACCTCTAGGGCTGAAGTGACATCAAACAGTGAAAAATAAATAAAATAACCCGTAGCCTTAGCCGTTATCAAGTTACGCTTGTCTGAAGGCATCGGTCGGTCAATTACTTACTCAGTCAGTCAGTCAGTCAGTCAGTCGGTCAGTCAGTCAGTCAGTCAGTCAGTCAGTCAGTCAGTCAGTCAGTCAGTCAGTCACTAGAAATTTCCATTGAGTATATTTTTTTGAAAGTCCGTAGCAACTTGTTGAAAGCATTTTGGGTTGATCTCAAGGCTTGTTTGGGCTTAGTTTTGTCTAACCAGTACTACCTCATTGTTGTCTGGGAATCAAAAGTGAGGCTGGTTTTTGGGTGATGTTCTTTCATGGGCCGTGCCTACACCTTTGCGGTCCCTACTATACAGTACTATCATAATATATGATAATACGGTATAGTTGTTTAAGTTGTTTGTTATAGACTTATAGGCAATCCTTTTGGTTGTCTTGTTTTTGTACACTGGTAATCACAACACCATAGTTCTTGCTGTGAACTGAGTGGCTATATATATGGCCTGTTATTTTCAAATTCACCTTATATGGTTATTTTTTGCACCCTAGCTATTGTCAAGGGCCACCACTGCAAGCCAGTATACTGTACTATCATAATTTTATGTGGCCTGTAACCATAAAATACTACAATACACACAAAGACATTTCAAGTTTTGAATAACCTCTATCTAATCTATACCGCAGTCACATACCTAAAAAGCAGAAAACAATTTTAGTTTAAGTAAGTTCTCATTGACGTGGGCTGGCTAATTTTAGTTAACTGTTTTAAACATCATTTTTGATTGATAGAAATATAATTCCTGTACACAAGACTCTTTGAATCTCTTATAATATTAGCAATTCCAAAGTTGGTAAGCATTTGTCACACAATCTGCTATTGCATTTACACCCCTGTACCCTGCACACACACACACACGCACATGCACACGCAAACACACACAGACCATGTGAAGAAATTAACTCACCCCGATTGGAGATATTTCATGCTACTACGGTGTCAATCTTGGGCTTTTTTCTTCACTCAGAAGGCTCCCTGATGTGTGAAAAGCAGTATCAAGGAAGAGTATCCCTTGATTATGAATCCATACACAAACTTCTGATCAATCCATACGGTACTGATTACAATCCATACAATCCATACATTCAATCCATACAGCACAGATTACAATCCGCACAGTAACGACAAAGACTTTAATTGTTCAATTTTAATGTAATGAGCAATCCACTTTATGCTTTGGTTACTGGTATCAATGCTATCAGTTATCTGAGCACACATCATCTAGCACCTCCAAGCTTGTTTTTACGAACCTGTACATTCCTTCATCCGTTCACTATAGTGTCATGAAGACAAGAGTGTTGAGCCAAAGCGGCAATTGGAAACAGTGGAAATGGAAAGTGTAGATGGAAAATGGAAAACGAAAATTGTCAAATCTATCAGTCTCATAAGGAAATGATGGCCCTAAGAGCCTAGCCTTTTTAAGATGACATGGCTGTTTTGATGAAGTCATGAAATAGATTGGAACTTAGCTATTATTAGCTTATTACAATGTGAAGAATGTGGTTTTGTAAAGAGAGGGTGGCCATATAATAGGTGTGCATAAAGTGGTCTTATACATTTATAGGCTCATTAAGTACAGTATGCTTTAGCCATCTTTGAGATTTAATTACAATGTGGTCTTTGTATGAGACGGTCTTTGTAAGAAGGTGGTCTAAAGAGGTGGCCACTAACAAGTGTTTTACTCTAGGGTACATTTATATGACAATTTGACCTTTTCCATTTTCCATTTCCACTTTCTGTTTCTGGTTTCCATTTCCACTGTTTCCTGTTGCCCAGCCAAAGCTTTGTGAAATTCTTAAAATGCATACATGACCGCAAGTAAACACCTATGCCATTCAATTTTCCCATCAGTTTATAAACACTTTTTAGATGATTACATTTCAGTATGTGCAGTTGGCTTAGTGGTCAAATCACACGCTTCAGAATCCCAATGCTATGTGTGGGTGTAAGTTCAAATCTGCATGTTCTTTTTTTTTCCCTTTTAGATAACCTTTTTGTACACCTTTGTTTTCCTTTCAGCTACTTGTTTTTCCTCCTGCTATGATTGTAAAGCCTTTATCACACCTCATCTCTCATTGGGAATTTGATTTTGAACCTTTCTATGACGCCTTTATCTTTCATTGTGCACCTTCCTTTTTCAGAACACCACATGTTTTACTGTGTCACCAAGAGTTAGTAATACTTCTCCTATATTAACTGTTTCACTGTGCAGCTCTTTACTGTAGTAGGATATAGAGTGGTGTTACTTAGTTGAGTAGGTTATAAATACACTTGTGATGGTGGACCAGAAGGGGGGAACAGGGAGCAGTCTGTCGAATATTTTCTAATAGAACGGTCACCACATAACACTACCATGTGGAGAAATACTTTGGTGGGGGTAAACTTTGGCAAACAGTAAGGGGTGGTCCACAATTTTCAGCTTTTTTGCAAGCGTACAAAGAGTACTCTTTTTTCTGACCCCCTCCCCCCAGCCAAAAGCGTACTGTATAATTGTTGACACATGGATGTATTGTATAGCAGAACAAACACCCAGACACTTTAATATTGCAAAATTCATGTATGGTGTTTGTTTTGTTTTTTAGGCAACTTATCATTTAGATGCTTTTGAAGCTGATATCCTGAAGGAAATGTTCCTACACACAGCGGGCATTAGTATTAACCTGATGCACATTTGCAAATGTGTACATACACATCATAGAAACAACTTGTTCTTGGCCATCTTCGATGTGTTCATACAAAACAATATCACTGGCAGTAGCAACAGCAGTACTAGTCTGTAGGGTGTTTTCACCATAGTCTGAAGTGGACTGGAGTCAGGAGATGTGGGTACACTCTGCAGAGACAGGTTTTCTCTATGGGCAACCCACAACTACCACAACTACCACAACTATGTAGTGTGAACAAATTAGTACCCACATAATCCAGCCTCCCATACCCAATAGTATTCCTAAACCCACAACAACACCTTCTGCAGATACTAAACAAAAGCAACAACCAGTGTAGCTAGATGCCATTCAATTGTAATCGTTTATCAGTGTTAATTGCTATATAGACTAAGACTAAAGAAAAATAAGTAAGTTAGTACTGTTATAAAAGTATATAAAGCCTGTAGTATGTGTTATCACGCTGATTACCTGTAGTTTGAAACATGGTTTATCTTTGCCTTCAGCTTATAAAGCCTCATTTCATTGGTAGCTAGCTAGCTTAACCTAGCCCTGGCACTGTTTTCCAGAGTTTGCCAAAGCACATGTGTTGGCTTGGGGCCATTCATTAACACTACGGCATGAGCTCGCTTAGTCCACCGTTTAATTGGACACTGTATTGCATGAAGTAGAAGTAGTGCTTACTAGAGCCTTATCACTGCATTCGGATTTCTTTCCAACTCACATGATCAGCATTTTTAAAAAGCATACATGTGATTTTCCCCCCTCCCCCCTAGCGTACGGTTTGTACGCTCGCGAAACAGCTGAAAATTGTGGACCACCCCTAAGCTAAATTGCATCTGGGGAATAAACTTTGGTGCAAATTTAAGCTCAATCTATAGCTATAAAGATGCTAATCTCTGGCACAACAAGTAATTGGTGGGTTAAACTTCGATGAATTTGTAGTGAATTGCCAAATTTATATAAGTTTTCCCCCACCAAAGTTTCCCTCTATACAGTATATTGACATCTAGAATCCTCCATAGTATGAAAAACTAGTATCTGCAACACTATCCCATGCATGGGAACACTTAGCCTGCTAAGAATATTTGCAAATGAAATGCACATGGTCTTATGTATATACATGCCATTCTTTAGGCTAATATACAGCTAGCTGAACTACTCATGACTGTCGCTTAACCCTATACAACTCTTAGTCTGCTTAGAAAACAGTATGAATGTGTGTATAAACCACTACATATACATTTAATTTTCAGTTCTGAAACACATGGCATGGCTTTAGTGTCTTGGGGGCTATCCAGACCCCCTGCTCCATAATCCATATACCTACTACCCCCTTTCCAAACCCTGGATCCACCCTGTATTAGCTACTTAAAGGAATGTCACTATCACTAGCTGCACCCGACCACTTTATATATGTCACAACGGTACAATTCATCCGCCATATTCAGTAGTTCTGATTAATTAACACCATGCGCATGCGCAATGACAACTATGAATACATGCTCCATGACATTCCAGGGGTTGATTACCCCAGGTAATGTAAATAATAAACCTAAAGACCTAATGCATAAGAAGCAAAAACTGTTCAAATTGTTCTAATAAAACCAGTCCAGTTCCAGATATATAGTCAGTTCACTTCAAGTGGGAATAAATGTTGAATAGGTCTACGCCATGGTGAGGTAATAAGTGACAGTCCTTAGGATTCTTAACATCAGGAACCCTTTCAACAATTGAGTCTTGTAACTGCTTCTCTAAATTTCATTGTACTCTTTAAACAAGGAACCATCTCTTTTAAGCCTTAACTGCAACTGACACAGTCTAGTTAAACACATATCATAACTACTTTACAACGGTCTACAATCAGACTTCCACAGCAACCTTACTCTGTATTGACCCATGCTTCAATCATAAGTTATTTCAGTAAAGCATGAGCTCTTCTCAGGGTCAGCACCCATCTCTGTGATGCCAATGGCTTCTTTGTCCCAAAAACATTGCAATTCTCCAGTAAAGTCAGCACCATGATTGAGTGACTCTACTACTTGTCCTTTTACAACTATAAGGAAAAGTTAGGATATTAAATTAGAGTAGGGACAGTGTATAGTGCTGCAATAAAAAGTACTGAAACAAGCAGTACATAATGTCCAAATACTGTAAAACTAAAGAAGTGAATATCCCTACTGTGCATTGAGTGTAGCACAGTTGGGATATTCACTTCTTATGGTTTTACAGTATTTGGACATTACATACTACTCCGATCCAGCTTGTTTCAGTACTTATTATAGCAGTACTATATACTGTCTCTACTCTAATTTAAAATTCCTACTTATACTTGTTTGTGAAGTTTTTTTGCAAGTTTGTGACCACTAAATAGCATGCTTTTCACAAAAACTAGTCACAATATTTTAAAAGAGTTAATCACAGCACGATTATACTAGATTATGACTCATACAATAACAACTGATCAGTGGGAGTGGCTCTACATAAGCCTGCACACAATAATGGACATGGATTCGTGCATACCCACGGACTGATGAATGGGCGTGGCTACCATATGTCTACAGGCAGTAATTTGCATTAGTGGGCATGGCTCACAAGAAGCAGAGCTATGCTATGACATGTAATAACACGTCCACATTTAATTTAGCATGTGGGGTCAGACCCAAATAATCTGTAAAGCAGGACCTGGATGACCCAACTCGGTTTAACATTGTTACTAAATAAACTATATCTATTGACTTACACATTGCTATATAGTTCGCTGTATTTTTTCATACACAATTATGTAACAATAGGGTTTAGCGAGACTAATACTGTGACTGAGCGAAGAATTGGTTAGTCACAAAGAAATGTGTTTAGAAACGCAAGCAGTTAAACCTATCCGCTTAACTTTGCTAACAACAAACACACTAATACTAAACAAGGTGTCTTACACATCGACGACCTATGATAGGTCCTGTATAGCCCAAACGTCAAAATCACAAATGTATTCTAAAAGTTTGGTGCAATAACGCGTGCATTCCAATATATTACTGTGCAATGTACCGGTATGATTATGGAAGCCCTACTGATGAGCAATGGCCACAATATAGAAGAAAATCTTTAAGACAATAGCACATACACTGTAGGATATTTAAAATACTAAAGCTTTCATCTCCATGACATTTGAAGCATTTTCATGAAAGAAGTAAGGCTGTAGCTGTAGCCAATTTTCCGCTACGTTTGACTGAATACATCAGGCAGGCAGGCAGGTAGTGAGGCAGTAGAAAATTTGCTAAAATAATTTTTTTTTTAAATTCAGGTCAAAAATGCTTCAGGTCGTTCTGAAGACATGTTAGGGCTTGATTATACCTGACCAATACTGTCAAGTGACTGTGAAGAATTTGCGAAAATGATTTTGTCTTGATTTATTTTTGTGGACCACGCCCACACCTTTATCTCCCCTACTATACAGTACTATCGTACTGTATGATGATCAAATTGAAAATGGAGTGGTCACTCCCTTTGACAGAATTAACAGGACATGACATGAACCAGTCAAACTTGCTGCGCACAGCTACTAATCTGTCACTACCTTGAGCAATATCACCTGCAACCACATCCCAGTAATGGTCTGACCCAATCAGCATATCAACTGTATTGGAAATGTGTTCATCAATACTAACATCAGCCAATTCTAATTCGAACAATTGTGGGTACTGCTCTATATTGACGTGCCCTTGTAAGGGTGAACGTATGGCTGGGAAGGTTATATTAACAATATTTATATCTCCACTGTGCTTTCCTACTAGTCTAAAATGTTCATTACCAAACATGTTCAGTGTTAGTTACTCTCTTCTCAACACTCTTGACCCAAGCCTTGATTTCAAGTGTTGTGATACATAAGATCATTGGCTGCCATTATCCTTAAGCACACAAACTGGTATCAGTTCCTCATCAGCTGCATAAGCATATGTACGAACCGTCTGTAAAAGAATACGTGACTTGTTTCTCAAAACATTATTCATGGTGGTATCACTATCTGTGGAGGTGTCTTGTATTCTTGTCGGTATGAGTAGACCCTGTTTCGCACAATGACTTATGGTGCCCTTTTCCCACACCTTCTACAATGCCTGTTTGTAACACACTCACTGACATGGTACCCAATCACAAGACAGAGGAAGCATCTACCTTCTTTCTTCAGTTACTCTTTATATTTAGATACCTTACTTACCTTATGACAGCTAGCAGAATAATGGTCAGTCTTACAATGAACACATCTTTGGTCACTGGAGCTACCACCTCTAGCCGGAAAAGCAGAAGTGGGAGGTAGTTCTCAAGTTCCTTATCACTTATCTTTATGCCTTCAATCATTTCTCTTGCTTCAACCTCGCCTTTAATAATTTGCAACAATTCATCTATGTTCTAAATATGACTCTGGCTATCTGGAGTCACACATCGTGTGGCAATTTAGCCATAATAACAGGATCCAGTACACTGCCATACTGGCCTGTTCGAATTCCTAATGAATCCAGTCCTCTTAAGTGTATACTAATCTTATCATATACAGCTCGGATTTTCATGGCCTTGTCTCCACTACATGCAGGTATTTTATAATCAGCTCATCCATATGGGCAGCTATCACTTGTTTAGTCTCATCATACCACTCCTTGACTAGTCCCAATACTGCCAAATAATTTTCCTCTGACAACACAAGCCCTTGTATGGTACTGGTTGCTGGTCTGTCCAACAAAGCCTTTGGGTAATTGAATTTGTTGATTGACGGAAGATCAGGATTCTTATGAATGGTGCTGTCCAAAGCTGTCCCAAAAAGCTCTGAACTTTGTGATGTCTCCAGAAAACTTTGGTAGATGGAGCTTCAGAAGCTTAGGCTTTGCTCCAGTAACTTTCGCTACTGCTGCACTCTTATCCAACAACAAAATATGTTTAGTCTCACTTGCAGAAGCATAGCGTCATCAGAATTATTTACTGTGGCAGACTTGTTGAAGGCTCAGAGGGTATCACATGCACAGCAGCTGTCTTTAATAAATACAGTACGTGTCAATCTCACCTCTTGTCTGTGTAATTCTATCACTTACTGACTCTGACTTTAACACATCATAGTGATCAATGAATGAAATCTCTAAAATTAAACAAACGGCAGCAACTGTTCATGATAGACAGGGTGGATTACCTTTCTGAGTGCCTATTCTAACCCAGCACCAAGGAATTCAAAGTTTATATGACTGCCCAGCCCACGTTGGGAGCCATGTCACAATGGTATGATTCATCCACCATATTCAGTAGTTTTGATTAAATAACACCATGTGATTGTACAATGACAACTATGAATGCATACTGCATGACAACATATGGCTACCAAACACCACCAGTATACAGGTGAAACTGATTACCCAGAAGTTGAAAAGTGTCAGCAGGCACAAAGCAGGGCCACAAATGGATGGCTGGTATATGCTCATAACTGACAGGCACAATAGTCGAATGTGCCGCTAACGTGTTTAGGTTGTTGAGTTAGTGGTGTTACGAGGAAGGAATGCGCATAGACAGCATTTCAGCTTTACAGATTGTCATTAAAACTTCTACTTGTGGTATTCATGATCACCTGTGCAACCAGTTTTTAACCTAGAATGAAGAAGATATCCGTGCATCTCTTATATTTATACACTGAATTAAGGATAAAACCACTACAATTACATTCTAAACCATGACAACATAAGCAAAATTTGACCACATTATCAAAAGGCCTTGACAGAAGTCCTTATGACTCTTCCTACAGAAACCCTTGTAACAGAATTGATTCCATAGAAGCTTTTATGTGACCAATAGGTACCCTTTAAAATACTGCAGCATCAGTGTCAGTAAGTGGTTGAGCAGTAATCAGTTCTACAGTACATGGGTGGCCCAGAGGTTTGGCAGAGGCAAACATCTAAGTTGGTAGAAACACAGAAAAGGAAAAACAACAAAAGTTAAAATTTCCGGTCAAATCACTTGATGTCCAATCAATTTTCACATCATTCTGACGGTATGTCAGTACATGTCTGAAAAGTTATTTTGCACACTGTAAGACTATTCCTTAAAAGTGATTTTAGTCCAGTATGATATTTCTATGATGGTTTTTAGACACACATATTTAGCAGCACATGTCACTTTAGAGGGAAGCCCTACTAAACAGTATAATGTACTGTTTGATAATACTATTTAATACAATGGAAATTCAGGTAACAGTTAAGGAGTTATAATACAAAAGCTAAACTGATGTAGCACTTGTGCAAGAAAATACAATGGAACATTTATTTGCAATTAATCTATGAATTTATTAGCATACTTCAGAATTGATGTTGTCTATTCTGTTTTTCACTTGTAGTAGAATACATAATATTATGAAGATGTACAAAAGGCAACAACCAAACCAGCTGCAGACACTAAAGTAGCAGCAGCAAGTAAAGCAGCACTAGCTTTAGCAGCAGCTACATTAGATCAGCAGCAATCAGCAACTAAAACAGCAGTTATATTGTAGCCAAAACAACAAAAGGTAGCTGCAACCAGCAGCAGCAGCAGCCGCAGCAGCAGCAGCAGCAGCAGCAGTAGCAGCAGCAGCAGCAGCAGCAGCAGCAGCAGCAGCAGCAGCAGCAGCAGCAGCAGCAGCAGCAGCAGCAGCAGCAGCAGCAGCAGCAGCAGCAGCAGCTAAAGTAACAGTTAAAGCAGCAGTTAAAACAACTGTAAACAAAGCAATAACAGCATCAGCTACAAAGGTGGCAGCAATGAAGATATACCAGGCACATACATAAAAATATTCCTGGATCTGTTATACACCTATAGAATTCAGGGGCGAATCCATGAGTTGCCAAGGAGTGGGGTACAAACAGGCTGGTTGGTGAGAGCAGATACTCTTGTTGTTTCTTTAAGCAGCAGTGAACACACCTTAGTAGGATGATTTTTATCATTATTGCCTTTGCAGATGGTTGTGAAGTCTTTAAAAGTCTATAAAGTCTTAAACACCAACAACATGATAATTATTTTGGAGGCACTTAGTATGTACAAAGGTGTTGGGTAACAGCTGTTTTAAGTTTCATGAGTTATATAAATTGATTTGATTTGACAAGGTGTATAGTATATCTATCAAAGTGCCAGAAATAAGAATTCATCATTGACTGTTCAAATGTCCTAGCAAGATTAGATTTGGTAGGCCGTTTCCAGATTTGATTGGTCAACTTGTCTCCTAGGAACATTTCAAGTGTTATGTAGTCGATGTGCTTCAGAGAACAGAATCACATGATACATATTATTGGACACCATGAGCAATCCCGCAGCACAGGTCACCAGCACATGGAACACCTAGAAACACTTTTGACTCCACCACATTCATTTTAGGAGCCATTTTCATATGGACTCCTATTAAGTTTTATTAATCAAAAATGTGTGCATTAACTAACTATTCTAATGTGTATGACTAGCTACCTTACAGCATGATGACTATAAGATAAAGCACGTGAGCTATGAATATTTACCAGGTTAAATGCCACAGCTTTGGTTATAGCCACACCTCATCTAAGAAACATGCTCCAGTACGTAAGGTTAAACATTCTAACCACCACATAACAATGATTCGGCTACAGCAACAACCGCTACCATCCTTTAAGTCATCCATGTCGAGCCAGCTTACCCTTGGCCATGAGTTATCATCTGATATTGCTGGTTTCTACTGTTTTACTTCAAGATTAATCGCTAAGTTCCACTTTTTTACTTCAAGAGTAGTCATTAAGTATATCTATGTCAGTAACACCAAGGACGATGTATCACTCCCGGCCAATCTGGTTTAACTGGATCCTGCCACTGAAAAACTAGACACAAGTCGCTTTAAATCCATTTGCTTAGTAGACTCGAATATCCTGAAATGTAGATAGTCTAAAATGCTTCCACTCTTCCCAAGTCTTTCACAAAGCAACTTAAGTTTAAATACACCAATGTGTGCACTAAAATTTTAGAACAAGTCTCCTGCCATCTGTGATCACATGGTAACATCCTATGAGTTGCATCATCGATGGGACCATCGATAATATATGGGCCATGCGCGTATATTAGCTATGCTGGAATGTTGAGCAGCTGTGAGGTCCGTTATAGCTTGATTGATTTTTAATTGTGTGACTGGGCCTTTTACTAACTGTGTCTTGCCACTTGTCGGACGTTCGACCGAACAAGCCTCCAAATGGTCAGTCAAAACCTGATTTTGCTCGGAATATGGCCAATGGCCGACTTATTTCTGGCACTGCTATCAGAAATAGCTCAGTGTGGCTCTTCCACAGGGGGAGGGGGGGGGGGGCATTTGCCCCAAATGCCCCATCCTGGATCCGCCATTGGAATTGTAAAAGACCAATAGATAAATAAAGCTAGTTGCAGGCCAGTTTTTAGGGCCTATACGTTCATGCAGTTACCAAAGTATGATAATCCAAAACAACTGAGCTGTGCAAAAGAGTGTGACAGTCATTATCTGTAAATTTATTAGGTTACTGACTAAAAGCTATGTATTCTAAAGTTCAGCAGAATGCCAGAAAGCTAAGAGATCATTAATAACTTGTATTGAATACATGATCTTAAAACATTAACCTAATTGAATATTCTGATAGGACCACATAAGTATAGCCACATTTAGTAAACAAATGAATTATAAGTTAGATTTAAAAAAATATATTGATAGTTGATGACAACCTCTCCTATATTTGACTAATGGTTGTGATTTGTCATGCCAAGGTAGTGATCCCCTATCACATCTCAAGTAATCTCTTAGCATAAGCAATCAATTATTGGCTTAGTTATGTACCAACCTACAGGAATCTCATTTAGAACAAGAAACTTTTTATACCCAGCGATAGGCAATTCATTTTAATACTCTAGATATACACAATGTACCAGCGTTCGAGGCGGTAGCATTCGTCAGCACCAGGCAGTGGTGTAAGGCATCAATTATCGTCAGTAGATGTAATTTATCGACCACTTGATAACTTGCATACATAAATTATCATCCTATCTGAAGTATTTTGATTGGCATCCACTCACAATTCAAAACTAAATCCTGCCAATAGTACAAAATAGTCCACCAGTACTAATTGTAATTCCACCAATATTTAAGTAAGTCTTATGCATGATTTTCAAAATACACTCAAATCAAATTTCTAATAAAACAATCACTCAAGTATTTTAACACTTTAAACACAATACCAAATGAATTAAGTTACTTCATCAATGATGTAACAAAGGTCAGCAGAATAATCTTGGTGCCACTGGGCTCAGCTTTAGCTAGTTTGTTTCCTATTATCCAGCAATCTATCCAATGACATACAAGCTCTTCATACGTAAACGATAACTGACAACTTCCATCCAATGTGATGGGTGTCTTATCCACTTGTTCCTGTGAAGTGTAACATGTTCAACACTTGACAGCTGGTTACAAGGCTCCAAGCTATTGAATACAATGTATATGTCAGTCGATTATGTCTGAAAGTAAGTGTATTTTTATTTGTAAACACTCTGACCATTGCTTATGTAGTCAATTCTCCTGTTTTCTACAGGATGTAGGTAGCCACACAAGACTTTGGTGTGATTCACCTTGCTTTAAGAGCTGTATCTTCCTAGGCAGCTCCATTAGTCATCACTTCTAACTACCACAAGACATCTTTCCATCTTCTTTGTCAACATAAACAATTTATAATGGCTGTCATTGTACAGCCACTAATGCATGATGATTAATACTACCTTTAACAGTCCACAAGACACAAATTCCAAGTCAAATATGTGATGATTATCTTGTAAACACACACATGCAATTGTAAACAAACATTATTCCACCTGTAAGTATGATTATTCTGGCACAGAGAATGACTAAAGACTTTAAACAATTTCAGCCTGTCTCTTCTTAGCTTGAACATCTTGTGTAAGGTTCAGTGTGGACTAGAACAAAAGAAACAACACGGATAAAGTTAAGTATGCTACAAGCATCATTTTCATGCCAAGAATAACAGACTGGCATAACAAAACTAAGCTATACACAAGCCACTTGTCATTAACCAACAGACCAACATAATAGAAGTTGATTTTAGCTGGTAGAACAGCAAAACAAAGCAGCATGAGGCTTCATATTGTTCCAAAGTTCCATATTTTAATCCGGATTCTATACGATGATAATAGACATCGTGTTGGCTGATAATAGACATCAGTTGATAATTGATTACTTTCACTATACAATTGTCACACAAGTAGTTCCCTATTACTATATCTCAAGTAGTTCCCCTGATCATCTTTACCAGTAGCTACAGACAGTGTGAAGCCAACCTCACTTCACCGTGATGAAAACATGATGTTCTGAATAGACCACTCAAACACTTAATAAGATAACGGTTGTGGATACAGGGAGTAACATTGGTTTTGACTGAAACCCCTTCTGAAATTAAGGCACATGTCTGAAATCAGTTTACAGAGAGGTGAAACTATAGTTTGAAGACTATAGCAACCAAGTGCATTAAACTACATATACATTTACTATAATAACATGGTGGATCTTTTAATGCCACTCTGGCATAGGTTTTGAGATGATCGTGGTGACATGCAAGATCAAATACAGTAGTCAGGTACTCTAATAACGCAGCCATGTAATTACTCTAATGTTGCAGTCATTACTCTAATAAAACAGTCGGATGCACTTGATAGTATATACATCTGTATGTAGATGTTATAGAGCTCTTATTCTTTATCAACATAAAGTGCTAAAATACATCATGCATCATTTCAAACTCCTGATTTCCTTAAATTTCTTCCACTCTGGAATAATCATCGTATGACTGCCACACTTATTTTAGCCGTACTTATTGTAGCCACACTGCAATCTTAAACATTAAGCTATTGAAATATTATTTGAACAAGATGCTGATGCAACTGCTGATAGGCTATGCTTGAAGTTGGAATCACCTAAGGGAGTTGTTATAAGCTAGTTATTATCTATGAACTTCTTCAAAACTTATTTTATTGGCAGGCGTAGGGGAGCCTATGCTACAATACTGAGATCAACTCTGATTATTAGTAAGTAAAATACGCTGCCCAGAATTTTAATTATATATACTTTAATTTAATACCTCTGTGGCTGCAGTACATATGTGGCTGCAGTACATATGTGTGTGTACCTAAACTATTTACTTAGTGACTTGTATATAAGCAGAATTCTCAACAGATTGACTTTTTGTAGCTGCACTTCTATAGAGTGTCTTTGTATGTATCTGAATGCTCTACAGATTTGTTTGTAACTAAATTACTCTCTATAGGATGACATAATTGTAGCTGAACTCTCTACAGGTTAACTTGTTATGTAGCTGAACTCTCTATAGAATGACTTGCTGTGCAGATGAATGTGGTGTGACCACTGTAACTATAACTGACTTGCACTATACACACACGCTATTGTATATATGATCTGTATTTTGTATGTGCACGTGATCTGTACTATTATTGTAATCATCTAATACGAATATCTGATTGCCACTACATGGTGACAGTATAGAGAATGAACTCATGGCACAAATCCATTTCCAACTGCCAGATTCTTTGAACTTTAAGACTCCCAAAAACTGGCTGTGATGGAAACAACACTTTTTGATCAGTTTCGTGTTGCTTCTGGGCCACAGAGGAAGCAGATCCAAAACAATTGAGCACACACCACTATTGTATTGGCAAAGAAACTGAGACAGTTCTAGCATCTATTAATATTACCAGTGATGAACAGAAAGTGTACAAAACAGTAATATGAAATTCAACTAGTTCTCCAAGGTGGCAAAAAAATGTGATTTTTAAGAGGGCTTATTGTAATCATTGCATTTAACTGGATAGTGAATCAGCAGAATATCACACTCTATAACCTGGTAGAATTCTGCTATTACTCAATGGAGAGATGATTCACGATAGACTTGTTGTCGGAATTCATAACTGCCATCTTTCTGAATGGCTAGATTCTGAATAATATTAAATGCACAATCTGCCAACACAAAGCTGTCCAAACCCAGTAACATGTATACAGTGAAAGAGGCACTGATTCATCCAGAAGTGAACTGGACAGTTTGTAATTCAGCAGCCGTAATTCGAAGAAACCTTGGCCATGCGTAGACAGCAGAACAGCAGAGACATACACACATTTCTGTGACAGATGTCCTACCAAGGATGCCACCTGCACCTGACGTCGCAAAAAGGGACATTATAACCAGTGCTGTTTGTCTAAGAATGTTTAAGTATTGTCTCAAGAGAGCCACATTGACACTGCATTTTTAGATATACTGACAGATCATTCTGCATCATCATGAAAAGTGCAGGTGCAATATAACAGTGACCCAAAGACAGCACAGAGCTCTGACCCAACCTGTACTACCCTTATATCCTACTGTAAGAATAATTGACCAAACAAGACCTGAAGTAAGAGAATCGGCTCCATGCAAAGAACCTCTTATTCCATCTCAGTTATCAGACCATCCATGGCAGAAGATTGTTATCTGATGATTGTTGATTATTTGTATAGATTTATCTAGGTGATCAAACTGAAAACCACTACATCCGAAGTGGTCATAGATGCCTTGAGATAAGTTGTTTCTCATTACAGAATACCAGAAACTGACATGAGCAACGGTGTACCTTAGTACCTACTTTTTCCGTTACTGCATTTGCAAAGTCCTGTAACTTCACATAACCAGTAGTCTGTTATTTTCTCAGAGCAATGGTCACATCGAACAATCCATACAAACTCTGCTGAGACATTCAGATGGTCTTGCTAACATATTGCAGTACCTTAATCCCGTGGTGCAATTTATCACCAGCTGAGTTGCTTATGGGGTGACACCTTCAAAATACCCTGCCAATAACTACTGAACAACTACAACCTACATGGACACATCTTATAACATTTTGAGACATGAATAATCAGTTCAAACAAGAGCAGGAAACCGACTATAATAAAGACACTGCTCTCATCCTTTACCACTCATTCCTAATACTGAAGTTTATATCACATCAGGACCAACAGTTACTGGACCATGATAGGACAAGCAGATGTTTCTCAGTCATACAGTACAGTGTTGACACCCCATATGGGGAGATGTGGAGAAACCGAACACACTTAAACATTGTGCTGGACAATCAAGAATCCTCAACTACTGGGAGCTCCAGCCCAGAGCATCAATATCTTGTTCAATCAATGAATGGCACTACTATACAGCTACCTGAAAGAGTAAAGCAGTAGCTTAAGAAAGGGAGATGTGGTGTGACTGACTATAACGGACTTGCACTATGTACATACACTATTGCATAATACATGATCTATATAAAATTATTTAGATTATGTACATGTACATGATCTGTACTATTATTGTAATCATCTATTATGCATGTCTGATCAACACTACAATGAACTCTCTAGAGGATGACTTGTAACTTAGTTGAAGGCTCAGAGAGTAATTTATCTTAGTAACTGACTTCTCTAATAGGGTGACTGTACTACGTATTAGAATATCTTAATTCTTAATCGTGCACTTGCTACATGTACAGTATGCACACAGCAAATGCAGAAGTAGCAAATTTAAGTTTAATTTCATGAAGTCGACTCTCACTGGGGTGATAATGAAACTTTCTAGTTTTAAAACACAACTAAATTTCAGTGCAATACTCGATACATTTAGAATAAATCAAGGATCATTGTGGTGAGAATGAACACCTGTAATTATTACTAACATAATAAAAATTAGTGAAATAAGGTTCTAGTGAGAAAAATTAGAATTTTTTAAATTATTGCTACCTTGTTTTGCCATAACATAAGTAGGTAATACACCTGACTGTTACTGTTTTATTAGAGTATCTTGATCTTCCTTGTCTTGAGTAAGCGACTAAGGGGCATGGTTTGTGATGCGTAGTTTTCTACAGGACCACAGGTGATTGTAGCTAGATCATTAAATTACAGTGGAACATCTCTTATCCGGGCAGTCTGGTACATACTAATTTCCAAAACTCAGAAATGTCCATATCTAAGAATTACATGCTATCATACAGTACGGTAGCATCATACAGTATGGTAGTACTGTATATTAGGGATCATGCAGTTTTGGACTTTCTAGCCCAAAAATATCACCCTAAAACCAGCCTCAAATTTCCTCCATAACAGCTTAGCAGTATTGGTTAGGCACAGCCAAGCCCAGAAATGTCTTCAGAGTTACCCCAAACCCTTCCAACAAGTTTGTATGGAATTTTAAAAATTTCCTATTTAACCGAAACTAACTAACTAATGCCTTCAGCCAAGCATAACTCGACAATGGATAAAGCTATTGGTTTGATTTTTTCACTGTTCAATGTCACTTTATCCCGATATTATGTGCCTTTTCACCAACCGCAGTATGTACAATTTACGTATCTTAGACCTACCTTTGTCCTCCTTTGTGCTCCAGTTTTTTTCGCTGACTACACAAGGTGTCAATTTGCAATAGCACAATACAGCTTTCCTCTGGTTATGTCATGCTTTTCGCCCACATTTTCCATAGTGACTGGATTCATTGCAGAGAAGTTTCTTGTACTGTTCTTCATTTGTAACGCTGCGTAACAAGTGGAGTGTAGCTACAAACAAAGCATAATGGCCACCTCAGTTTTCAGTGCGTAGTTAATTATTGGGGCGCACAATCAGATGCAAATTTATTAATTATGGAATGCCTGAAGCCATTCTTTCTTTCTTTTAATGTGGTTCAGTGGATTCAGTAGTCATAAGTGTGTTATTAAAAAAGTAAACAAACAAGTAGAAGGAAAATTAGGAATTTTAAGCCGGAGTAGGGATCAAAGAACAAAAAGCAGGGAAACAAGTAAAAAGTTGTAAAACAAGGGAGGTTGCCTATACCTGCAGATATACTAGTGGACATGTAATCCCTAGTTCAGTCATGGTTACAGACTGAAGAGTAGGGATTAGATGTCCACTAGTATATCTGCATGTCCACCACCCCTGAAAAGTGTAAATAAACTACAAATGTGCTAAATACCATAGAGGATTATATCCAAACAACAAAATGTAAAGGGACAAAACTTACAGTGACTTCTACATAGTCATTAATAAAAATCCCATGTTGTACCTTACTTCAGAACTATCCATATCTGGAGTAGCTAACACACACTACATAATTATTATATTGTAGTTTGTTTACAAAAATTGCCCTTTTTTTTTTCCTGTCACTTTACCCATGGTGTGGTGTGCCAACTTCTTGAGTTGCACAACACACTACCATGTGTCTTGATCTAGTTTATACACATCATTCCAAGTAATGTTATTATTAGTTACAGATCTGGTAAAAATTCCTACAATTATCAGGAAATCTGATCCAGGAGATGCTAATACAATTAGCACAGCTGAGCAAGCCAGTGTTGAGTTTGGTGTTCTTCTCATTGAAATCTTGGAAGAGTTAATGAAAAATGAAAAAAATAATTTAGAATTGTTAAAAATTATGTCATCCACTCTAACTGTTAAAGACAAGTCTGATGTTAGGATGTTTAATGATAGTGAGCTTGAAGGCATTGATGCTTGTGATAACATTAAAACACTTCTAGTCATTAAACTACGTCACTGTTACAGATGGGATGACCACTCCATGTTGACTGTACTTATGTCAAAATTAAATGCAGAAGAATGTTTAAGGTTACTACATTTGTTTGAAACTAAAGTATACGGTAAAATGAAGCTACAGCAATTACATGAACATTCTTTACAAGGAAGTGTTAACATTCCAGAAGGTTACCACAAAATGATTACAATTGTTAATAAGATATTCTCAGACATCACAAAGGATGAGTATGATGAGTTGAAAGAGTTCATTTCACAACATTGTAGAGTGGAGTCTTATGTGATGTCTCCATTTTCTAAAGTGTCTCCATTCAATTCAATGGTCATAGAATGGTTTATTCCTGTCAATGTAGTTTCATACATGATAAAAACAGCTAAAAATAATGTTCATATGTTTACTAAGGAAATATTTCTGTATTTAAAAATATCATCAACAGTGATATTTGATCACAGAAAGAACGTAAGTACCACTGTAGTATGATGTGTACTGTGTACAGGGGTGGGTGTACAGTATGTATAGGGTAGACTATATTATTAGCTATGTTAAGTATTAAGTAATCCGCACAAAAACAGCCAAGCTGTAAAAAAAAGTGCGGCCTTAAAAATCCTGGGTGAAAAAAGTTGTGAAATCAAAGGTGGTGGCCAACAAATGGCTGCAATGATGTTAATGCTAATAAATTTTAACAATGCACATGTGCAGATATCACTTGTTTTTGTAATTGCAAGTTCCAAAGCCAGCTTATATGGTTGACTTTGATAATTCCTTTTGTTCTTTCCCCCTTTAGTACTTAGGGGGGGGGGGGGGGGGGGGGATTGTAAATTTAAACAAGTAGAATAGGGATCGAAGTTGTGATTCTGAAAAAAACTGCGTAAACAAGAAGTAATAGGGATGGTGATTCACAATACTGCTTAATACATCAATACAAGCCAAGCAGCTTGCATTGAATTTAAGGTTCCTATTTCGAATGTTCAAATAAAAGCCAAAATAGTAATAACTAATCCTGCAACACAGCCATAACATCACAGGACTCCTTCTGAAGAGACAAGGAAAAAAAGTATTCTGTAAAATACAACAGCAGCACAATCAATACCACCAAATCATGGTTGAAATACAAGTGAGGTAAAAGAACCCATCTCATTTCCATAGTACTACCTTGTTCATAGTTACGTTGTTTCTCACGTTCAAAACATCGATAAACTGAAGATACTTGGGTACCACGATATGAAGGTACATTAGTATTAAACACTTTGACATCAAAAATGCCTACTGTGGCTTACGCGCCTCCCCAGATTCCTGAAGCAGAAACGTGTAGACAGGCTCCATCCTCACCCATTTCACGAAGGCACGTATATCCCAATGATAGCTGGACAGGTTCGACTCCAATTAGGAATGAAAGCTTCCATAACAGAAATGGTTATCGATTATTGTAACACCAATCAAGACTATGGAGCAGCGGATACATAAACGGCAATTTTTGATTCCATAAAACGAGTATGTCGCCCATACACTTGCCCGCACCAGCTGTACTTGGCCGCATGACATACTTGGTAAAGGCTTTTTTCATAATTTTTGTAGTAGCTACTCTAATAGAGTACATATTTTTCTGAGCATTTCATTACAACGCATGTAGAATGTTCTAGAATTTCCCCTGATAGATCTACAAGTTCTATGAATTACAAATGTTGATGAACTTTCATTTATAAAGCAGAAATAAATTAAGGTGAGCAGCCAAGATAGCAGTGGTTCAGTGGTTAAGGATGCGGGTGTTAGATACGTATGGAGGTCCCTGGTTCGAACTCTGGTAAATTTGTTGACATTTTTGTGCACCTTTTTACCCTGCAGTGACTGCTCTATTAGGATATCTCAATCCCACAATTTTAGACATGGTTGGAAATTTTGTTATAACTCCATGACTGTTAGTGCAATTTCTTTCAAACTGCAAAACGTTTGCACTATGATAGTTAGTCCATGTACAGACCGATTTTCAAGTTATTCTGCCAAGTGGTTTACCATGGAGGCATGACAACAAATCGCCTTTGAAATTTTGAAAAATCGTGCAAAACTCCTTTGTTGTTTGTCTGATTTGTACCAAAATTGGACTGTAAATGTACAGCATTATACTCTTATTGCTGTCCAAATTGTAAGTAAATCGACAAAAGCACATGTGAGTTATTACGATTTTTCTAAAGTGTCCAAGGAAGAAAAAGATTGAGAAGAAAAATACGAAGAAAATAAGACTAACTTTGAAGGCGCATATCTCAGTGATGGATGGGTGGATTCACTTAAAATTTGGAATGGGAAGTGCCCTACCCCGAGGGAATTTTCACTGCAAAAATGGTTAATTTCCGTTCAGCCATTATCAAGCTATGAATGAGTGAAAACGGCATTTTCTTGGTTCCTGTAAAATACACACTTGTCTGTCGTGTGTCCACACTGGCTGTACTTGGCCAAGTGTGTCATGTGTCTTGATGTCAAGGTCTCCAATTTCTGTTTACTAGGCTAGGTAATTCAATGGCTGCAGCACAAGTTGCTGTCAGACCTTCAGTGCTGGTCACTGTAAATTAAAGCAATATTATGTAACAACAATTATAGTGTGTTTTAGACCAATACTAATAATGCTGAACTTAACTCAAAGAAAAATTACCAACCTAGGATCAGAATATTCACCACTAAGTTGACACTACCTGCTACCCAACCCCTATTCTATTCTACCTAATAAATACAAATAAAAAGGATGTATTCGTCACTAAGAAAGATGAACCACACCCAGTAAGATTAAACTATAGCTAAACTCAAACCCAACTTTTTGATGAGTTGTGTGTTTTGTCTTTTAAACTAAAAGTCAACTTTTGCCTATATAGGTTGTGAGTGATTGTGGTAACACTTATCAACTTCAACAGTTGGTGGCAATAGCCATGCACTGCATTTATTATACCAGTCTTGCACCCACAACTGATCTGCAGTCAGCTGTGGGCATGCATCTGATTAGTTTGGCAAAAATTGTATGTACATGTGTGTGTCAGTCTAATCATTGAAGTGTGGCATAAGAACCTATAATGCTATAGACTATGCCTTTTGCTGTACGAAGTTGTAAGAAGCAATAAATCCTCTACTGGCACAAAGACGAGTGTGGTATAATCAGTGACAAGTTTTAACCAGTTTTAGAGAATAAAAGTAAGGAAGGTAATCTGCCTGTATGCAGGGGAAGATTTAGGATTTTTTGAAATGGGGAGGGGCTAAACTAAACAGTGGCATAGATAACTAGCCAGACATTAGAAGATACCAAGCCTTCTTACAAGGTCCTACTGGTAAGATTCATGTAATCAGACACGTAACCTAGCCAAAAAATTCACCCAAAAACCAGCTTCACAATTTCATTCTGGCACGTTGGTAATATGTGACCAAGTCTGGGAAAATCGGTGTTATTGCCTATTTAAAAGTATCTAGAAATGTTGGTTTTAAGTATTTAGTGTGTTGTAGCTCCTTACCTTCCAGAGCATCCACTGTGCAAGTAGCCAACTACTAAGTTTCCAGCCATTTTAGATAGTTTTAAACCGAGGTTGACTGTATCAGGCAAGCTGCAAAAGGGGTGGGAGGCGGGGGCCTAAAAAGCAGGCAAAGATGATGTTCAAAAATCAAAAAGGAAAGCGTAGGGATGAATTAGGCCACGTTTTGGGCCATTGAGGTCTCAGAATTGGCTAAAATGAAAGAAAATTCAAAGCAGAGGTACTTATTCAACACCACAGAGCTGTACAGCCACATATACTCATCCCCAGGCTGACCAGAGCTTCATTATGGCTCCACACCGCATGTACGGATCGCCACTGGGCTTGGGAAAAGTAGCCAGCAAAACCAGACCACTCAAGTCTAGCTGATTTTGATTGTGGAATTAGATAGTTTGTTCATGTAGCTGTGTGTCCTGGGTGAAAAATTGAATTTGCTGACATGGGCAATAAGACCGGTTTTCTCAGACTGGGTCACATATTGCATGGTTAGGTATAACCAAACCAAAAGTGCCTTCGGTACGATCCTAAAAGCTTCCAATAAATTGTTACAAAAAATCAATGGAATTTTCTACTGATTAACTTCCTGCCTGCCTGATTCCTTCAGGCAAGTGCAGCTCAATAACAGCCAAGGCTATGGGCTTGATTTTTTCACTGTTCGACGTTGCTTCATCCCAAGACGTGCCTTTTGGCATACTGCAGTACGTACAATGCATGCATCATGGACATACCTTTGTCCTCCCTTGTGTCCCATTTCTTTTAGCTGACAGCCCAAGGTGTTGATTTGCAGCAGTACGATACATGGCTTCCCTACAGTATGTTTGTAAATGGGAATCATCCATATTTTACATGGTGATTGGACTGATTGCAGATGATTCTAACACTGCTCTTTGTTTGTAACGCTGTGTAACGGGCTGAACATAGCTAAAAGTGAAGCATAATGGCTGCTGCACTTTTGAGGCAGTAATTGATAGTTGGGGGTGTTAAAATTGTCATATTTTCGTGGTGACTGGATTGTTGCAGAGGCACTTGTTCTACTGTTATTTTTTGTTTGTTTGTAGTGCTGTGTAACGGGCTGAACATAGCTGAAAGTGAAGCGTAATGGCCACTGCACTAGCGAATATTTAATCCCTAATCCAGTCTATATCCAAGATTAAGACTGAATTAGGGATTAAATGTTCACTAGAATATCTGCAGGTGTAGGTAACCTTCCTTGTTTTCCAACTCTTTTTTGTCTATGATCCCTAATTGAACTTAAAATTTCTAATTTTTCCTTAAACTTGTAGATTTATAACAATATTGTGTATAGACTTCCAGCAGCAATAAATTTTATGATCAGTGTGCATCTTGAACTACATGTGTTAAAGTTAATGAGTTAACATACAGAGAATTAAGTTAACATTTAAAATTTTAAAGAAACCTGTACCATCGGTATCAGAGATTATAAAACAGCACAAATATACCTAGTTGGTCATTTGTTCCTATTAAATCATTCTCAAGTGCTGATCAATCCGTAGCTGCTTCCTTCAAGGGGAACAAGTTTAGGAGGTAGGTGATGTTTCCTTACATCAGTTTCCATTATACGATGAAAACACATTCTTCTATGGGACTGGGCTGCTGAACTGGATGCAGAATCCTAACTTTCAAAAATATATGCAACAATGTTTACAGTTAAATAATTTACAAACACTGATGAGTGCATCAATGGACACTTCGTGAATGCCAATAGGCTTTTCATCTGGTGAAATCACTGTCATTTTTTCTTTCTTTTCGAAATTCCGGAGTTACTTTTCTAACTAGCAACCCAAATGTCTCTTCGCAGGGGCACTTCACTATTGTTCTATTTTTAACGATGACTATACCTCATTTCAAAACAACACTCAACAATTCGTGAAGTGTGGTGTCAGTTTCATCTGCCATGCAGAGTTCATGTGAGCTCAGCATGGCAGATTTTCAGAAAAGTGAAATTGTTGACCTGCCACATCCGAGAAACATAAAATTAGTTTGTGATGAGTGTGTTTTCATTGTACAAACTCGATTAAGCTATTGATGCATTGCCTAATTGTATGATAAACATGGGACACATCATACATGATACATACATTATATCTTTTGTAGTACAGTATGCTAAAATGAACGTGTTGTGCCCAAGCAACATCTAGTTGAATAAAATCAAGCATAATAAATATTTACATTATAGTGCAACTCATTTAGAGTTTTACTACATAATTAAATCACTTAGTCACCTACACATGTTCACTTAGTAACCTACAAGTGCTCACTTAGTCACCTGTGTGCCCTCAAGAAAATAATGGCCTAAAGGTGAAAGTAAAAGTTCAACTGTAGATCCTTTACACTTCTCCCAAAATGCTACTCAACAATTCATGACAGCTAACATTAGCCATCTCTGCTAATTTAAAGACTGAATTGTTGAACGGTCAGAGATACACACAATGCTGTAGTAAGATATAGAAAGACACCAGTGTGTCTTTGGTGTTATAGTTGTTTATCATGTACAAAATTTTCTTGAGGGCACACAAGTGACTAAGTGAGCATGTGTAGGTGACTATGTGATTTACTTAGTAAAACTCTAAATGAGTTGCATTATAATCTAAATACTTATTATGCTTGATTTTATTTAGCTAGATGTTGCTAATTGGGCATAACACGTTTACTTTAGCATTCTGTACTACAAAAGATACAATGTATGTATCATGTATGATGTGTCCCATGTTTATCATATAATTAGACAATGCATCAATAGCTTAATTGAGTTTGTTATCACTGGTACAATGAAAACACACTCGTTAATAATTTTACGCAATTCTTGCATGTTAGTGTTTAAGTAAGTGTATTAATTAAATGCAGACAAGCTGTTGCATGCTGTCCTCCATAATAAGGCTGTTAATGACAACATAGCTGAAAATAAGTTGAAATATCTCTACACTTTGCTTACCAGTATTTGTTATTTAGGGTGTGCTGTAAGTTGCAAACACACTACAAAAATAGTGTTCCAATACTACCTATACAAACTCTGTCTTTAGTCAATATTAAAACAACTAATTTAAAAACGTCCCTATAACAAGAGAAAATGGACTACAAATCTATAAATAACTCTGTGCAATGCTATTCAGTATTGTGGACTGTATTGTATGACAGTTATATATTATCTAATGTGATCTTGGATGTGACATGTGTGTAGGAGTTCACTAGTGATAAATAATAAGTTACAATAGTTAGCTGACATGTGTATGAAAATGAAGAGTTTTACAAGCTAGTAGGGATCATTACAAAGTGCTGAAACAAGAGGATTATCACATGTAAACTTAGTCTCTATGTTAGACATTGTTGTTGTATAGACTAAAAACAAGATTAAAATTATGCACCAGGTGATGATCTTCCTTGCTTCAGTACTAGTCTTTGTCATATGAATCCTATTAGGCTATAAAATTATTAGTGTCTCCGTTCAGTTCAATGCATGGTCATTGAATCATTTCCCATAAAGCTCTAAATTTTCGTAATTTAAAATTTTTGCAAAGTGATTGATTTTGGGTTCACCAAAATTTTCATAAAATTAAATTCATAAACTGTAGACTTTATTTTCGTAAAAAGTGCAACGCGCGGCGGTTCATCACATGTGTGGACATTAGGTGCAAATACATGGTAACAAGCGCCGCAGCATGACACTCAGCGATGGCATCTACTGGAGGACCTTTGAGGCATTTTTTGACTCATGTGTGAGAGGTTTCCATGTACACCAAGACATCTGGATGCCGGTGCTAGGTGAAATACTCTCCTCCCTTGTTTGCATAACTAATTGCAGTAGCCAGAACTTCTTTTGATGGCGGTCTAGTAGGAGACGGTAACACAGAATTTGACTTGAAGTAATGATGCAAACTCTTCTGTATTTCGTCTTGATCACATATTCAGTGCTTATCAAAACAGAAAATTTTTCATAATTTTACTATAGTAATGAAAATTTTCAACTACGAAAATTTGGAGCCCTATGGTATTCTGATCAATTCAGTTTCATACATGATAGAAACAGCTGAAAATAATGTTCATAGGTTTACTAAGGAAATATTTATGTATTTAAAAATATTATCAACAGTGATATTTGATCACAGAGACAATGTAAGCACCACTATAGCATGTTGTGTATTGTGTACAGGGAATGTATGTATGTATGTATAGAGTGGACTATATTACTCTAGCGCTGTTAAGTAATGTCAAGGTCTCCAATTCTTCTTTACTAGGTTAGGTAACTCAAAGGCTGTAGTACAAGTTGCTGCCAGACTTTCAGTACTAGACACTGTAAATTAAAGAGCAATAATACAGAGCTCTCAACTCTCACGCATTGCGCGTGAGACACACGCATCTGACTCCAATCTCACTCTTGGTTTTGCAACTCACCCATAGTTTTGCAAAAATCTCACACATTTTTCAGAAACAGACTGTCTAGCTTTATAATATAGTCTCTATTAACTTACAATCCGAGCCCGTTACAATCTTTGTACCCCGCGACAATGAGCCGTATACTTTCGTACTTGAGATTTCGTAGTGAACGGCGTCGGCTTACTTGTATCACATGCAAATACACGTGCAGCTGCACTGTGATGCTGCAGCAAATTTAATTTTTATCTCTAAGGCTTCCTATAGTGAATAGCACCCAATATTATTCACAGTGGTTGTTTACTTGTAATATATGGTTAGCTCAGTACAAGTTACTCCCCTTTCACAGTGGCCTTTGTGCCGGCACTGCCGATTATGGTGTTTTCTTTGTGTATTGAATACAATAAAGCTCACAGTAGCAAACAATAACTCTATAGACTATGTTACATACTGTAGCTAAATAGTATAGTTGTACCATGCAAGTGAGTTGTTTTTACTGCTTTATCACTTACATCAATAATAATATTTTAAGATGCTCTCAAATCTGTATGGTCTAGCTATTTTTCAAAAATTTCCCAGGGTACATGGCCTCCAGACCACTTAGCTAAGTGTGTTTTGCACACTGTCGGATGTTCACCAGCATGTCTTACTCCTACATACTTATTTCTAACTTATTTTAAACTCAGTCATCACTCTAAGGTAACTGACAGGTTGAGAGCTCTGATAATATAGTGTGTTGTAGACCCATGCTAATAATCATAGACTTAAACCATAGAAAAATGAACTAAAGTAAATTGCTGAGCAAGGATCACTAATAGTCCAGAATATTCATCACTCAGCCTGGTACCCAACCCCCTATTCTACTACACCTAATACATGTAAATCAGAAGGATGTATTCATCTAGGGTAGGCCACACAGCAAATTTGATTAAATTCCCAATAACCATTTGTGCGATGGGTGTTCAAACTTTTGGTTTAATTTCTTAATTTTTTTCTTCTTATGCTGTACAGGAGCTTCGATTTGTTTTCACACACTTTACACAAAAATTGCTATAAAACATGAACACGTAATTTCCTTTGGCACAAATGAAGGGCATAATTATAAAGGTGAATTCATGTGCCTAGTTTGCTGTGAATTTGATGAATAACCAAGAAGGAGCTATAAGCTTTTTATTCATGTAAAAAGATCAAACTTCTGTTATGGCTAAAGAATAAACCAAGTATGGGAATAACTTGAAAAATTGTGTGTACATAGACTGATCATTGTAGCAGTGCATATTAATAGTTTAAAAAGCAGAGTTACAGCTACAAATTATATATATACTAAACGGCTGTAAATTCATGTGATTGAGATACTCTAATAGAACAGTCACCACAGGGTAGGATACATACACATTATATGTCAGAAATAAAACTTACCAGAGTTCTTACCAGACTTCGAACCAGGGTCCCCCATACCTAACACCTACATCCTTATCTGAACCACTGCTATCTTGGCTGATTACTGCAAATTCTAGTGTATATCTGCTTATAAACAAACATTTATAATTTCATAGATCTACCAATAGAAGTACTAGGTTTTTGTATAAAATACTATGTATGTTCTATTAGAAGTCCTTAAAAATGTGCATGCACTCTATTAGAGTAGTACAATAATATTGAAATCATGCAGTACAATATATTTAAAAAAAAATTGTTTAACCATAAGGGTAGGGTAATTACAAAAGGCAATGCCTATAGGAGTATATAACACCTACAAAAACACAAGATACAAAAACAGAGAACAACAAACATTACAAGGACATTAGTACAATACAGAACAAATAACTAAATACTGTAGCAAGAAAAAAAAAGTGTTATAAAAATTTATGCAACTCTCGTCTAAAGTGAGACCAATGAGGAAGAGAGAGAATATCATGCGGAACAGAATTCCATAAAAAGATCAAGACACACGGTAGTGTGTCCTGCGGCCCAAGAAGCTGGCACGCAACACCCGTGAGTATATTGACAGGAAGAAAGAAAACGCACTTTTCGCACCTCCGTATCTCTGTGCTGCCTTGATGAAACAAGACGATTTTTGCTGTGAACACTCCCGCTAATTACAGTACTCCACATTCCAAATTTGAGCAAAATCGCTTCAGGCGTTCCCGAGATATGCGACTTCAACAATTGGCTTAGTTTCTTTGGTTTTTTCTTCTTATTTTCTTCCTCTTTTCGCACACTTACAAAAACTGCTATAAAATGCGAATGCCTTATCCGATTGCCTTGAACGTTGGCACACAGAAGGGAGGTGTAACGGCGCATTTCGGTACCAACTTTGGCTGGAATACCATAAACAGGCAAAGAGTTATGAGCGATTATTCACAACAAATAACATCAATATGTTGTTACGCTTACAGGCTAAACCGCGTATGGGAAGAAGCTGAAAATCGGTGGGTGAATAAGTTAACTATTGAACCTCAAACCTTTTGTGGTTTGAAAGAAATCCAGCTAAAAACCAGGAAGATGCAACGAAAAAACAACAGTGTGTAACAATTACGCAACCGAGATTAGCTAATTAAAAACGACTACTTGCCACGCCTACCAGATAAACCACTTGGGGTAATGCTTTGAAATTCGCTGTACAGATGGAGTAATCATCTTAGAAAGGCTCTTCAATAGTGTAGAAGAATCAGACGTAAAGCCACGGAGTTATAACACGAAATCCAACTTGGTGTAGCAAGTGCGAGATCGAGATACTCTAATAGAGCAGTCATCCTGATAGAGCAGTCACCCTGAACAAAATTCAAGAGATCAGTTAGAAACAAGTAACCTGTATAGAGATCAGCTACAAACAAATCACCCAGTAGAGAGTTCAGCTACAAACAATTCACCCTGTAGAGAGATCTACTAGAAGAAGTTAACTTGTAGGGAGTTCAACTACGGAAAGAGATAGTTCAGCTAGAAGAAATCACCTTGTAGAGTTCAGCTACAAAGAAACCACCATGTAGAGAGTTCAGCTACAAACAATTCGCCCTGTAGAGAGATCAGCTAGAAGAAGTTACCTTGTAGAGAGTTCAGCTACAAAGAAACCATCATGTAGAGAATTCAGCCGCAAACAAATCCCCTGTAGAGAGTTCAGCTACAAACAAATCTCCCTGTAGAGAGATCAGCTAGAAGAAGTTTCCTTGTAGAGAGTTCAGCTACAAACAAATCACCTGGTAGAAAGATCAGCTAGAAGAAGTTACCTTGTAGAGAGTTCAGCTACAAAGAAACCATCATGTAGAGAATTCAGCCACAAACAAATCACCTGTAGAGAGTTCAGCTACAAACAAATTTCCCTGTAGAGAGATCAGCTAGAAGAAATTTCCTTGTAGAGAGTTCAGCTACAAACAAATCACCCTGTAGAAAGATCAGCTAGAAGAAATCACCTTGTAGAGAGTTCAGCTTCAAAGAAACAATCATGTGAGAGTTCAGCTACAAATAAATTGCCCTGTAGAGAGATCAGCTAGAAGAAGTTACCTTGTAGAGAGTTCAGCTACAAAAAAACCATCATGTAGAAAGTTCAGCTATACAAACAAATCATCCTGTAGAAAGATCAGCTATAGAAGAAATCACCTTGTAGAGAGTTCAGCTACAAAGAAACCATCACATAGAGAGTTCAGTTACAAACAAATCATCCTGTAGAGAGATCAACTAGAAGAAGTTACCTTGTAGAGAGTTCAACTACAAAGAAACCATCATGTAGAGAGTTCAGCTGCAAACAAACCACCTGTAGGGAGTTCAGCTACAAACAAATCTCCCTGTAGAGAGATCAGCTAGAAGAAGTCACCTTGTAGGGAGTTCAGTTACAAAGAAACCACCATGTAGAGAGTTCAGCTACAAACTAGTGACCTTGTAGAGACATCAGTTAGAAGAAGTTTTCTTGTAGAGAGTTCAGTTACAAACAAATCACCCTGTTCAGACATCAGTTAGAAGACGTTTTCTTGTAGAGAGTTCAGTTACAAACAAATCACCCTGTAGAAAGATCAGCTAGAAGAAGTCACCTTGTAGATAGTTCAGTTACAAAGAAACCACCATGTACAGAATTCAGCTACAAACTATAGTGACCCTGTAGATACATCAGCTAGAAGAATTTACCTTGTATAAAGTTCAGCTACAAAGAAACCATTCTGTAAAGAGCTCAGCTGCAAACAAATTACCTATACAGAATTCAGCTACAAACAAATCACCCTGTAGAGAGATCAGCTAGAAGAAGTTACCTTGTAGATAGTTCAGCTACAAACAAATCATCCTGTAGAGAGATCAGCTAGAAGAAGTTACCTTGTAGATAGTTTAGCTACAAACAATTCACCCTGTACAGAGCTCAGTTAGAAGAGGTTTCCTTGTAGAGAGTTCAGCTACAAACAAATCACCCTGTAGAGAGATCAGCTAGAAGAAATTACCTTGTAGAGTGTTCAGTTACAAAGAAATCACCATAGAGAGTTCTGTAATAATTATCTAATCAAAAACAGCCAAGCTGTAAAAAAAGGTGCGGCCCCCAAAAAGGCCATGGTAAAAAAAGATGTGAAATCCAAGGTGGCGGCCAAGAAATGGCTGTGATGGTAGGTTAATGGTTACATTTTAATAACAACAATTCAGGTGAATTTGGTGCCAAGACCAAGCGGCACAAAATTCACCTGAATTGTCGTTATTAAAATGTAACCATTAACCTACCATCACAGCCATTTCTTGGCCGCCACCTTGGATTTCACATCTTTTTTCACCATGGCCTTTTTGGGGGCCGCACCTTTTTTTACAGCTTGGCTGTTTTTGATTAGATATCACTTCTTTTTGTATTTGTATACTGCAAAGCCGGCCTATGGCTGGCTTTGGGGCTTTTTTAACCCATGTGTTTTTTTCTTTACTACAGGAAGAAGAAAATAACTTAAAGAAGAATTTTAGTACTTCAATTATTTTTGATTTTATTAATAATTATACAAATTATATACATATATTTATTACATGCCCATTATGCCCCACAGGATATTTTTTTGCTGCTGATCTCTCCACTGGGTGACTTGAAATGTAGCTGAACTATATATAGGATGGCTTCTTTGTAGCAGAACTCTCTACAATGTAACCTCTTCTAGCTGGTCTCTCTACAGTATATTTTGTTTCTAGCTGAACTCTCTACAGGTGATTTGTTTGCAGCTAAACTCTCTACATGGTGGTGTCTTTGTAACCGAACTCTCTACATGATGGTTTCTTTGTAGTTGAACTCTCTATAAGGTGACTTCGTCTAGCTGAACTCTCTACAGGGTGATTTGTTTGCAGCTGAACTGTCTACATGATGGTTTCTTTATAGCTGAACTCTCTACAAGGTGCCTTCGTCCAGCTGATCTCTCTACGGGGTGATTTGTTTCTAGCTGAACTCTCTACAGGTGATTTGTTTGCAGCTAAACTCTCTACATGGTGGTTTCTTTGTAGCTGAACTCCCTACATGATGGTTTCTTTGTAGCTGAACTCTCTACAAGGTAACTTCTTCTCTACAGGGTGATTTGTTGTAGTTGAATTCTCTACAAGGTGGTTTGTATGAGGCTGAACTCTCTACATGGCGGTTTCATTGTAGCTGAATTCTCTACAGAGTAATTTGTTTGCAGCTGAACTCTCTACATGATGGTTTCTTTGTAACTGAACACTCTACAAGATGACTTCTTCTAGCTGATCATTCTACAGGGTGAATTGTTGTAGCTGAACTATCTACAAGGTAACTTCTTCTAGCTGATCTCTATACAGGGTGATTTGTTTGTAGTTGAATTCTGTACAGGTGGTTTCTTTGTAGCTGAACTCTGTACATGATGGTTTCTTTGTAGCTGAACTCTTTACAAAGTGACTTCTTCTAGCTGAACTCTCTACGGGGTAATTTCTTTGTAGCTGAACTCTCTATTATGATGGTTTCTTTGTAACTGATCTCTCTACAAGGTAACTTCTTCTAGCTGATCTTTCTACTGGGTGATTTGTTTGCAGCTGAACTCTCTACATGGTGGTTTCTTTGTTGCTGATAGGGACCCGCCGATTATGCTGGCATAATTATGAGCATAATAGGTGTTTGAAAGCATTGAGCATAATGCTAGCATAATAGGTAGAATATTTGTGTAATAGTATGAATTCTTGCTTATCAAAATAGCTATCACAGAAAGATCGATATACTCTAATAGAACAGTCAGTAACTCTAATAGAACAATCACCTAGCTGACTGTTCTATTAGAGTATATCGATCTTTTCTGTGATATGCATTTTGACAAGTAAGTTTGTGCTTCAGCCACTTATTATTTATCCATAAATTGGAAATTATTAGCAGAGCATGAGAACTGAGGCATAAATAATTGGGCATAATTTGAGCATAATGGGTAAGTATTGAGCATAAATTTAAGATTTAAGCATAATAGGTAAACTTTTGAGCAGTGCAGCATAGCATAATAGGTAAAATTATGAACATAATCGGCGGGTCCCTAGTTGCTGAACTCTCTGCAAGGTGAATTCTTCTACCTGATCTCTCTACAGGGTAATTTGTTTGTAACTGAACTCTGTACAAGTGCGTTTTTGTGGGTGATCTCACTGCAGGTTGATTTGTTTGTAGCTGAACTCACTAAAGGGTGATTTTGCTTGTAGCTGAACTCCTTGCATTGTATCTAGTTTCTAGCTGATCTCTCTACAGGGTGACTTGTTTGTAGCTGATCTCTCTACAAGTTGATTTGTGTGTAGCTGATCTCTCTGCAGGTTGATTAATTTGCAGCCGATCTCTCTACAAGGTAATTTGTTTGTAGCTGAACTGTTTATGTAGCTGATCTCTCTGCAGGTTGATTTGTTTTAGCTGAACTCTCTACAGGGTGATTTACTTGTAGCTGAACTCCTTACATTTTGTCTAGTTTCTAGCTGATCTCTCTACAGGGTGATTTGTTTTAGCTGATCTCTCTACAAGTTGATTTTTGTATAGCTGATCTCTCTGCAGGTTGATTTGTTTGTAGCCGATCTCTCTATAGGGTAATTTGTTTGTAGCTGATCTCTCTACAAGTTGATTTGTTTTAGCTGAACTCTCTACAGGCTGATTTGTTTGTAGCCGATCTCTCTACAGGGTGATTTTTTTGTAGCTGACCTCTTTTCAGGGTGATTTGTTTCTAGCTGATCTCTCTACAAGGTAATTTTTTGTAGCTGACCTCTCTTCAGGGTGATTTGTTTCTAGCTGATTGTTCTACAGGTTGATTTGTTTGTAGATGAACTCTCTACAGGGTAATTTGCTTGTAGCTGAACTCCTTACTTTGTGTCTAGTTTGTAGCTGTTCTCTCTGCAGGGTGATTTGTTTGTAGCCGATCTCTCTACAAGGTAATTTGTTTGTATCTGAACTATCTATAAGGTGATTTGTACGTAGCTGATCTCTCTGCAGATTGATTTGTTTTAGCTGAACTCTCTACAGGGTGATTTGTTTCTAGCTTATCTCTCTACAGGTTGATTTGTTTGTTGCTGATCGCTCTAAAGGTTGATTTGTTTGTAGCTGAACTCTCTGCAAAGTGTTTTGTTTGTAGTTGATTTCTCTACAAGGTGATTTTTTGTAGCTGACTTCTCTTCAGGGTGATTTGTTTCTAGCTGATATCTCTACAGGGGGATTTTTTGTAGCTGACCTCTCTTCAGGGTAATTTGTTTCTAGCTGATCGCTCTACAGGTTGGTTTGTTTGTAGCTGAACTCTCTACAGGGTGATTTGCTTGTAGCTGAACTCCTTACATTGTGTCTAGTTTCTAGCTGATCTCTCTACAGGGTGATTTGTTTGTAGCTGATCTCTCTACAAGTTGATTTGTGTGTAGCTGATCTCTCTGCAGGTTAATTTGTTTGTAGCCGATCTCTCTATAGGGTAATTTGTTTGTAGCTGAACTATCTATAAGGTGATTTGTTTGTAGCTGATCTCTCTGCAGGTTGATTTGTTTTAGCTGAACTCTCTACAGGGTGATTTGTTTGTAGCTGAACTCCTTACATTGTGTGTAGTTTCTAGCTGATCTCCATACAGGGTGATTTGTTTGTAGCTGATCTCTCTACAAGTTGATTTGTGTGTAGCTGATCTCTCTGCAGGTTGATTTGTTTGTAGCCGATCTCTCTACATGTAATCTGTTTGTAGCTGAACTCTCTATAAGGTGATTTGTCTGTAGCTGATCTCTCTGCAGGTTGATTTGTTTTAGCTGAACTCTCTACAGGGTGATTGCTTGTAGCTGAACTCCTTACATTGTGTCTAGTTTCTAGCTGATGTCTCTACAGGGTGATTTTTTGTAGCTGAACTCTCTACAGGGTGATTTGTTTCTAGCTTATCTTTCTACTGGTAGATTTGTGTTGATTTATTCATTGCTGATCGTTCTAAAGGTTGATTTGTTGCAGCTGAACACCCTGCAAAGTGTTTTGTTTGTAGCTGATCACTCTAAAGGGTAATTTGTTTGTAGCTGAACTCTCTCCACAGTGACTTGTGAGTAGCTGAATTCTGTGTAACTGAATTCTCTAGAGAGTGACTTAATTGTAGCTGAATTCTCTACACAGTGCATGACTTGTTTATAGCTGAACTTTCTTCAGTGTGACTTGTAATGTTCTGAATCTCTATAGTGATATATTTGCTTAACTCTCCACATGGTGACTGTCTTCTTGCTGAACTGTCTATAAGATTAACTGTTTGCAGCTGAACTCCCTACAGAATAACTTGTGATGTAATAAAATTCTATAATGTAATAAAATTCTATAATGGAATAAATAAATTAGCCGAGTGCTCTATTAGGGTGACTGTTCTATTAGAGTATCTCGATCTCGCATTTGCTACACAGAGTTGGCTTTAGAATCATAACTCAGTGGTTTGTAATCCGATTCTTCAGTACTACTGCAAGGACTTTCAATGAAGATTATTCCAGCTATACACCGATTTTCAGCTCATTGCTCTAAGCGGTTTGCCTAGTAGGCGTGAAAACTAATACTTTTTTATTCATAAAAATCGATCGCGTAATTGTGACACAGGTTGGGTTTTGTGTCATATCTCCGTGGTCTTTATCTCGATTCCTTTCAAACCACCAAAAGGCACTCCTACGATGGTTACTCCATCTACATAGCAACTTTCAACTCATTCCATGAAGCGGTTTACCCTGTAGGCGTGACAACAAATCGATCTTGTTTTACGCGAATAATCGGTCATAACTCCTGAACCATTCACCGGATGTGTACCAAATTTGATGCTAGGATTCGCCTTTGGACTCCCTTTCTGTGTGCCAAATTTCAAGGCGATCGGAGTACGCGTTTGCTTGTTACAACAATTTTTGCAAGTGTGCGAAAAGACGAAGAAGAAAAAAAACGAAGGAAAAAAAACGAAACTTTGGCAGCTCGTATCTCGGAAATGGCTGGAGCGCTTTCCTTCAAATTTGGAATGTAGACTCCCTTGGCTGGCGGGCAACTGTGTAGCAAATTTGGTTCCAATCAGATAAGTGATCACCGAGATACAAAGGTGTGAAAATGACGTTTTCGTTCTTCCTGTCAATATACTGACAGTGTGGCGCGCCAGCTTCTTGGGCCGCACGACACACTAACGTGTGTCTTGATATGTATTACATATATAAAATGTACATTTACTGATAAAATCAGAAATATTTAAAGTATTCAACATTTGTTTCATCTTTTTCTTCCTGTGGTAAAGAAAAAAAGATAGGTAAAAAAACCTCAAAGCTATGGCCGGCTTTGGGGTATACAAATACAAAAAGAAGTGAAATCTAATCCAAAACAGTGAAGCTGTAAAACAAGAGTGCGGCCCTGAGAAAGGCTATGGTGAAAAAAGATGTGAAATCCAAGGTGGCGGCCAAGAAATGGCTGTGATGGTAGGTTAATGGTAAAAATTTTAATAACAACAATTCAGGTGAATTTTGTGCCGCTGGTCTTGGCACAAAATTCACCTGAATTGTCGTTATTAAAATTGTTACCATTAACCTACCATCACAGCCATTTCTTGGTCGCCACCTTGGATTTCACATCTTTTTTTCACCATAGCCTTTCTCAGGGTTGCACTCTTTTTTTACAGCTTGGCTGTTTTGGATTAGATACCATTAACAAAAATGAAAACCATAAGAGTTTATTGATGACCGCTTACGCTGTAACGAAAGGGAGTGAGATCTTGTACAAGAATTGGTAAATGAAAAGGAGCTTAAAAAAGATAAGGAAATGTGGCAGTGATAAATATCATAAATGGTAACTATTGTAAGATACTTCCGATGAGTAGAAAGAGATGGCCAGTGAAGCTTGTGACAACACTCACTAGATGACTTTGACCATGTGAGACTATAACAGTTGTACCTGCTGCCACACACCCAATGAGCCCACGATTTTGGATTTTCTCCAGAGCAGAAATGTTTTTCTGAGTGTGAGGATTCCAAACGGTAATTGCATAATCTAAAACTGGTAGGACAAGTGCTCTGAATGCCTTCCTCTTGGCTGAAGAATTACATGTGTACATGTTATGATGCAAAAAATTTAAAGTTCGAGAAGTTTCAATGAAACAAGTGAGACATGTTTATTCCAAGATAGTTTAGAGCGTACAATACCTCGTAGATACTTGACAGATGATGAACACTGGTTTTTCAGGTAGTAGGAATGATGGATAGGAGAACGTTTATTAGAAATACACATTTCGAAGGATTCAGCCTCATTTGCCATGTGGAACATAAGATGACATTAAATCCAGATCTTTTTGTAAAATTTTACAGTCAGCTGTAGGCAGTAAATTGCAACGTTGTCTGCAAAATCTTGTAAGAGATGAGACAACTGATGGGAGATCATTGTTATATAAGATAAAGAGCAAAGGGCCTAGGATAGAGCCTTGCGGTACTCCAGATAGGACATTGGACCAGTCTGAAGCACAACCATTGATCACTACATGTTGCTGCCTAGTAGTAAGAAATTATGAGAACCACTTTAGCATAGATTTGCCAACACTGTAAGCTTTAAGCTTCAGTAAAAGGCGTTGATGAGGCACGGAGTCAAAACCTTAGCAAAATCAATGGAAATACAGTGGGTACAAAGACGATTATTTAGGTTAGATGCCCAATCATTAACAGCAAACAGCAGCCAATGAGGTAGTGGAGCACTTTTTTACGAAAACCAAATTGAGCATCACAAAGAACTTGATGAGACTCCAACAACTCATAAATTTGTTGAAAATAATCCTCTCCAGCACTTTAATGATAACACAAGTTAAACTGATTGGTCAATGATTGCTAACAAGATGTTTAGTATGGTGCGTGCATCCATAAATACCCAAGACTTATGCATTAGATTTTACACCATTCCATTCAAATTCTTATAACTCGATACTCGCTTGCACTATTTCCACGAATCAACTGTCATTTTATTCCTTATAGATTGGCGATCGTGATGGTACTGAAGATTTCTTTCTTGAACAGTAGAAAGGTGTTAAAACATCGCTTTAAATCTAAACTATTCGTTTATACTTAGAAAACCTGCTGTACCTTCGTCCCTGTTTACACTATAGTGCTGCGATAAAGATCAAAAGACTCATCACATCATGGCACATCATGCGGTATGTAGTATCACGTGATTGCAACTTAATAAAATGGCGGAGCAAGACGAAAACGAGATCGATGCAAAATGAATCTTGTCAATTACGCATGTGATGGAAGAGGAAAAAAGACTTTTCAAACTTTATGGAATTACTTCTATACTACTGTTTTGTGTTAGATAAATATCTTCTGTGAGATTCAAGAACATTTTACTGAAATTGTTGTGGTCTTTATTGTAAGCCAATAGCTTTTGTATGCTGCTTGAAATTTCCTTTTATAAAAATGATGTGAATGTGACTGAAACTGTTATAAATCAAGGTTACTGTTCTGTATGTAAAATATCTTCTGTGAAAAGTTGTGTGATATGTAGGGGAATCTGTGCAAAAAAGGATAGCACCTTGAGATAAATAGTAGCACAGAAAATTCTCAAAACGTATATTTGATGTTTAATCAACCACACTTCCAGGGGGTGTGTCATGACCTCACCCTTCAAGTATGTTATAAGTCAAGTCAGTTTCCACTTGGTGTCCAAAAATGATGTACTAATCTTTATCTAGAAGAAAGTTATGAGTGTTTTAAAATTTGGGCATTTATGGATGCAGGCACCATACCTTTCTTAAAAACAGGGGTGATGTTTGCATGGACCCAATCAAGGGGAAGGACACCATCGGCTAATGATTTGTTAAATAAAGCAGCAAGAGGGATAGCAAATTCTGCAGCACTATCCTTCAGCAGACGAGGGCAAATGCCATCAGGCCCACAAGCTTTGCTGGTATCCAATGCAGACAATTCAGCACATACATCAGAAAGAGACACTGATAAATGATCAAAAGAAAACCCAGCAACCGTAGGAAGGTGCAGTTTTGGTACATTAGAAACATCTTCCTTAGTGAAAACAGACACAAAGTATTGATTAAATATGTTAGCCTTTGCAGAATCTGAGGTTACCACCTGATCTTTATAATTGATAGCAAGTATGGGATTACGACATGCTCTAATCTTGTTAATCCAGTTCCAGAAGGGCTTAGTTCTTTGATGAAGACAATCAGTGATCAAATCAACAAATGCTTTGAAGTCAAATCTTGTGGCAGCACGCACCTTATTTTGCAACAGATTGTACTGGTGTTGGCGAGAAATTTCTTAAGTTTCCTGTAGCATAATTTCTTCAGTCTTATTAACTGTATTGTGGATTCAGACAACCAATTTTTCATTTTTTTACGCCGCCAGCAATCTTGAGTTACAGAATCTTGCACAACAGCAAAGAAAAGATCTTTCCACTGAGACCACAATACATCAATATCATCTGCTTCAGCCAGGTCCCAAACCAGGCCCGTAGCCATGGGGGGTTCGGAAGAACCGTCCTCTTGGGAAAAAGGTCTACAATTTCAGTAAAAAGGTCCACAATTTTAGCAAAAAGGTCCACAATTTTAGTATAGAAGTCCAAATTTTCAGTAGCAAAAGTCCATTAGCTCCAGTTTAATAAACGCCACTAATAAGAAGCTAAATTAAGTGCTCCAAGTAGCTGGCTCATTCAGTGCTTGTAATGCAATGCAAGATCGAGTTACTCTAATAAAGCAGTCAACCACCCTAATAGAACAATCACTCTAATAAAACAATCATTCTAATAGAACAGTCACATTACATTTTCTTTTAAAATCTGTATGTAATTGCTTAATTTATTTACAAAACCATGTTTGTTGTCTAAACTAGAACTTTCATAATGTAAAAATTTTGGTGGGCAAGCCCCTCCCATGCAGAGCCCATAAATAGCATCCATGCTTCAATGCACGATCCAACAGAGCACTCAATCTTTCCCATTCTTATTCACTGTGACATTTCAATATATTATAGACACAGATGGTATAGCTAATCACAGTTGGTATAATTACAGTAGCAGTAGAGATGTTTCCCAGATGTCATCCAAATAGCTGGTCTTGAACTGAACCTACCTAAAAATTGTTATTTTTATTGACTGAAATGCCACTATATTCAACCTTTTAGTGTCTATTTTCAAAAAATTTCCTGGGGGGCATGCCCCCAGACCCCCCTAGTTTCAGCATGCAAAAATGTAATCCATACAAAAGGGCCTCAAAGAAGGTCCACTTTTCTTCTAAAAGAATCTACCCAGATAAACAAGTCCGGCTATGGCCCTGCAAGGTACGGACAGAAGACATTTGATAAAGTTTGTCTTCAATAATCATCATGTGTCTGTATAGAAAAGAAGAAATGTGAGTAAAACTTTAATGTACCAATACAAACTAAGCGATTTACTTTTTTTCATAAAGTCCTACAAAACTCCCTACCCCCACTTTGACATTAATAACTACATATTAATGAAAGCATCAGTATCCACAACAAGATCATCATGATCAGGCAAGTTATTCCATCGTATTTCTACAACCAATTCGAACCGTCATTTTTATTTTTGCAGACTACCAAGATTATGGAACTCTTTACCCTCGATTGACCTGAATCTATCTTATATGACAATAAAAAAGCAACTTACCCAATTTCTATGGCATCACTTTTTAAACAATTTCAACTCTAATAATACCTGTACATTTCATTTTTGCTGTCCCTGTTCTTCATGTACAAACAACACACACACTACCCCTTTTTACTCTATGTGTAATTAAGTAGTATATTTTAAGTAGGTAGTTAGTATTTGTAATTAGCTATTGGCAGTTCGTGCCTTTAGCTATCAGCCACCCTACTCTAATCACCAATTATCATTGACACTTTTGTAATCAACTATAATTTTGCACATGTACGGTATGGTTGTAAAACTAATAAATAAATAAATAAAAAACAAATCCCAGAGTCACTGGTTATAGGGCCTTATAAAGTTCAAAAAGAAATGAAACCCACGCAAAAACAACCAAGCTGTGAAACAAGTTGATGTTGTGCTACTTCTAAAAACCAGGCGCCATGCAGCTAGCTAACTCATCTGGGATTAACCATAGATAGTATATGCTACTATGAATTAACCAACTATGTATTACTATTTTACAATAGGGTTGTGCAATAATATTATTAACTAATTCTCGTATTTCGTAATTCATGAAATTTCCGTATTTCGTTCAATTACATTACTATGCATTGCTAAGGAAGCGCTTGTTAAGCAAACCGAATTTACCAACATATTATTCACAGAGGTATCTTCTAAACTGTTTTATAGTTTGGCTATTGTGTTTTTCCCACAAATTCTCTTGACAAAGCCTCAAAGCTACTCTTCATTTTCGTTTGCGTACATAAGGGATACGCTCCCTTTCAACTCGAAGCGATAGGCTATTCCTGGTAGTATACGAGGCCTGCACCGTTGTTTTTCAGTTGTTAAACGCCTGAAAACCTCAAAGGGAAGGTAGTTTACAAAGTCTGAGGAAAGTTGCCACACCCATATTTCGGTCCGCCGAAAAGAAACCACCTCAGAGCAAAGTTGACTTGTGCAGAAGTTTAATACAGACTTCATGTCGCTTTTACTCCTTACGTAAAAGCTGCTGTTACCATTATTGATGAAATTTAACATTAAGAAATGCGAACACTTGAGAATTACCAATAAAAGAAATCCCATCATTCATAGCTATCATCTGGAGAATTCAATCATCTCTGAGGTTCCTCACACGAAATATCTCGCGGTCACCATTGACCAGAAACTATCATGGAATGAACACATTCAAAGAGTCACTAGCAAAGCAAACCAGGTTAATGGATTCTTGCGTTGTAACCTTCACCAATGCCCTGTTTCTGTTAAGAGCAATTGTTATAAGATGATGGTCCGCCCCATTGTTGAATATGCATCCTCTGTCTGGGCCCCCCACACCCACACCAATATAAACCAACTTGAGTCCATCCAAAGGAGAGCAGCTAGATTTTGCTGCAATGATTTTTCTGGATTTAGTAGTGTATCAAGAATGATGTCATCATTAAATTTACCTACCCTCAAAGAAAGAAGAAACAAGTCTAAGATAACTACAATGTATAAGATAATTAATGGCAATCTAAGTACACCCACAAATGATCTAATACCAAGAGTTCATAATATATATACTAAGGAGAGTATCCTACTCTCATATACCCCTGTAGAAGGGCGTATCGTGAAGTTATGATGTAACGACAAGATGTTGTGGTTTGTGACGTACGTTAAGCCGTAAAAGTGCTAGAATTGATAGCACCATTTCATACTTGCGACGTTCGGGATAGCCGTATTCGTGAATGGCCTAGCAAGAAATGCCTACGAAACGGTCTTAACCCATGAAAGAACGATTGTAGTTCGGTGAGAAACGCTTAGAGCTAGAGTTAATTTGGTTGCTAGTGATGTTGTTAGGCACGCTTTCAATCGATACCATGTTCAACTAATGACATCATTAATTATACAAAGAAAAATGGGCGAACTCGGAAGTGTTACATCATAACTTCACGATACGCCCTTCTACAGGGGTATATGAGAGTAGGATACTCTCCTTAGTATATATATTATGAACTCTTGCTAATACCTAATCATCATCCATCAAGGGAAGGATATTATAAACAGCTTGACACTATGATTGATTCTTATAAATTTTCCTTTTTCCCTTCTACAATCAGACTCTGGAACACACACCCCCCTCCCCCCCTTTGTAATTCTCTCCCCTACCTTAGATGAGTTCTGTACTAACCTGAACATTCATTATGATCACACCTGTACACAACAATCTTTTTGATTTCTGCACAGTAACAAATATAATAGTAATAATTTAACGATTTTGCTCACGTGGGTGCATACAGACAAACATAGATACGTAGATAGGTAGATAGATAGGTAGATAGGTACACACACATGTTTTTTACGAAAACAATTTCAGTGAACCAGGTGCACGCCCACAGCTGGCCTTTGGCCGGCTGTGGGCGCGCACCTGGTTTAAAAATGGTGCAGCCTCAAAAAGCCTGGGTGAAAAATTGTGAGGTTGCATGACTGCAATGGTGACAATGCTAATAAATTTTAATAGTGGCTACATGCATTGTTAAAAATTATTAGAATTAACATCATTGCAACCATTTCTTGGCCGCCACATTTGATTTCACAACCTTTTTACAGGCTGCACCATTTTTCACAGCTTGCATGGCTGTTTTTTGTGTGTGTGTGGATCTTAATATCTATGAATCTTCAACATGTTATTAAAAACCTACATGCAGCAAAATATTTACTGATTTTGTTTCCTTTCATGCTTAAATTATCACTGTTATGGTTGGCAGCCATTTTATCAATTACCATACCAGCTGAATCGCTAGCTTGTGACAAACAAAATGGCGCCAATCAAATTTTGATCACTTTATTCATTGTTATAGTAGATCGGCATAGCACCAGAAAAATGAGCAATTCATGCACTTTGTGATACAATTATGAATGTTCCCACACAAATCATGCTCCTAATAACATATGTTTTTTTGATATTCTGCCATCACGGATTTGACCTTTGTTGAGTTTTATTCATTAAAAATTAATCGTTCTTGTCTTTATCTCCCTAAGGCATTATTTTACACGTTTAAAACATGGTATCAAATAAAAGGTGTTGATCTAAGAACTATACTGACTTTTGTTTGAATTTAGTATCTCATTTGACTACTATATAAGTTATGATCATTTTTATAAGTCATAAAATTCCTTGCCCTTGGGGTGTAAATTACTAATGGGCAAGTAATTCATAGAAATTCATGGGCTAATGTAAATGATGATAACTTTGGAATGCAATCACATATTGACTTCAACTAAAAGCTGAGTAGTTTGTTTTAGTAGCACCTTTAATTGGAAACTATGCAAAATTATGCCTCAGGGAGATAAATTCAAAAACAACGAATTTTCAATACAAAAATGGCTGTAATAGTCAACCAAGGTCAATATACAATGGCTCTATATCAAAAAATATGTGACCTGGTCTGTGAAAAGGGCTGTTATCGCCTTTTCAATTATGTAAACATGGTAACCAATAACTTAGCTTGTGAATAAGATACAAGCCTACAATTTGGTCACTGTACACTCCTAACATAGCACTAGCTGAGGGTGTAATTACAAGATGATAGATTTAGCTGATCAGGAGTTATGATTTGCCAAACTTGGACAATTGGAAAGGCTATAAGAGCCCTTTTCGCAGACTGGGTCACATATATATGTCACAAAGAGTACAACTTATAATTATGAAAAGATTTATAATTTTATCAAAAATTGTACAACTATTACACTCTGCCACTCTACTATTATCAAGAGTATATAATGGGGAGGGAGAGTATCGAACTGCACTATAGGCTGTGAAAAATGAGCCCATAAAGTAACCGCATACCTTCGTTTCTTCTCGTAAACCTGACCACTGTTGATTGACAAGGGGTAGTCACTTCGATTACTGCCAATTGATGCACTCGCGACAGGGATCAAGAAGTTTGATCACCAAAATATTGCCTTGATCACTTGATTTCATCTTTCCAAGTGCCTTGATTGTTGATCGTCAACCATAAAAGCTTAGTAAATTCTCATGTTGCCCAAAGATAGCTTTCAAAGGTGCTTGATCGCTACTTTTACGGATGCCTTGATTGCTTGATTTACTGCAAAATACCCCTTGATCACTTGATTAAATCTTGATCCTGGTCACAAGCGCATCAATTGGTGATATGGAGGTGACTACCCCTTGGATTTAACACCTTAAATGTTTTAACGGGTGGTCCATATGGAACCGCAATGGCTGAAATTCCATCTAGATGTGTTATTTTAACTAGTAAAACTGTTGAGACAAGGCATAGGATGGCGACCATGATGAAATCTCTACCATGATGAAATATCAAAATATCGACCTCGCTCGACCATGATGAAACCTTGATGTTTGTTTTCCAGGTTAGCTGCTTCTGTTTTTATCTTTGTACGGCGAGTTCCTCTGCGTAATGTGCCATGCTTTTCTCGAGTACACCATTCTTTAACTCAGTAGTCACATGTACAAAGTGCACCCACTGCGCTTATAATTAGTCACTGATCAACACAAATCACTGAGTCATTTGAACGATGCCATACAACTTTAAGGGCTCATTTTTCACAGCATATAGCGTAGTTCGATACTCTCCTTCCCCATTATATACTTGTAAACAAGGAAGATGAAGAGTTAGTTCTTTTAGACCTTCAAGGTGCATTGTAAAGTTCTGGGTTCATTGGATGTGACAGGATTGTCAGAGGCAAATCTAGGATTTTTTGAAAGGGGAAGGGGGGGAGGCTAAGCTGTTAGAAGATACCAAACCTTCTAGTGGTAAGATTCATGTAGTATCCAGTGGCGTTGCTACCATTGAGGCAATCGAGGCAGCTGCCTTGGTAAAAATGCTCAACAACATGCTGAGCAGGCCTGAGTTTTGGTAGCCTGGATTTTCTACTCAAACGTTACTAGACAGCATTACTGTGCCCCACATAATAGAATCTATGGCTGTAGTACTAAGCAGGGCTGGAGCCCATGGTGACACGGTGATCACTTTTCAACTACTCAGTTGAATTCAGTTGTAAAAGGATCGAGATACTCTAATAGAGGATGGTGTTTGAACAGGCATGATGATGGTAGCTCAAAGAGATTTCTCCTCACAACCTGTGATCAGACCTCAATTTGACTGGCCATTGATTGACGGAGAACTGTTTTCAATCGTTTCCCCACTACAGGAGGCTCTGAATAATGACACTATATCCATGGATACCATAAGATCCCTGTTTGAGTAGGTTTTTCGCATTGCTGTCTCCTGCTCATACAGAGTTTTTAATTCTAGAGCCTCCCCGAACTGGGATAGATGGTTTGCCTAAACTGAATTTTTCTGCATGCTATAACTATTATTTTTGCATTGTAATTTAATAGTTTAAGTCTTTCCAGGGCTTCTGTACTATCCATCCAGTCCTTGGTACCCCTGAGTCTAGACCCCTGTACTTAAGTTGTATTTTGTCTTTACAAAACAAGACGTCTCTTCCTCTCTGTCATCATAATGTACTCTAATAGAGCATTCAGTACAGATTATAGTCACTGTTCTCATTACACTGCTTGTTCTAAATCATTTACATTAATGTTAATTGCCTTTGCATTACTTTTCAAAAGTTCCAATGAATAAACTGCATGGTATTGCATTGAGCTAATTGATCATGCATATCATGTATTAGCAGTTACAATCAATAATGTAGCCTCTCAAAGCATACATTTTTCAAAATTTTCCTTGAGGGAACATGCCCCCAGACTCCCTAGCTTGACATGCTTAGCACATGCAGTTGAGCATCACATGAATGAGATAATCTCTGACTTGAACATCACATCAAATCAATAAAAAGTATAGTGTGCAAGACTACGACCTCCATTGCAGTCCATGGATAACCTCACCACTCAAATACCTCCAAAGTAAGTTGTGTTGAATGCAATTAAAGTAGTCTAATAATTGAAGCATGGGAGCTATACTGTAGCATTAACTAAGCTGGAGCATTACTTATGGCAACTTGTCCCAATACAACGACTTCTGGCCCATACCTTTTCTCAACTCTTGTTTAACAAGACTCACCAACCTCTCATAAAAGCCCCCTTGCCATGGAGCTAGGGCTGTTGTGAACTTCCATGTGATTCCCTCATGTGAAAAATAACTCAGAACCTCCTGATCTGAAAAAACTCTACACCATTGTTAATGTATCACCGTTTTCACCAACCTAAATTGTGGGGCGTTATCAGAAATTATCATGTGTGGCCTACCTCTTCTAGCAACAAATCTTCTTAGGCAGTCCAAAAACTGTTGTGCTGAAAGCCCACGGACTAACTCCAAGTAAACTGCTCTAATGGACAAACATGTAAATAAACACACCCACATTTTCTCTACAGGTTCTCCTTCCTTTACTCTCAGTGGACCCAAGTAGTCCAAGCCAACATATTGAAAAGCTGTTGATCGTGACACTCTCTCCCTAGGCCAGGGAGGCATTAATGGTAATCGAAAGGATGGACCATTGTGGCGCTTACATATCGTACATTTAGAGATTACACGTCTAACTTCAGCACGGCCTTGTGTAATCCAGAATTCCTGTCTAATCTGGCTCAAAGTATGCGCCACTCCTGCATGGATAAGTCGCTGGTGAATTTCTTCAATAAGGAGATGAGTGAAAATTTCACCACGTGGTATTAACTGTGGACATTTCGTCTCTTCATCAAGGTCAGCATTTGAATATCTTCCATAACATGTTAACACTTCAAACTTATCCATCTTGATTCCTAGCTGCATTTGGAGACAATTCTTCTTATTCTTAATTGCAGCAAATACATCACCATAACTTCTATGCTGTATAAAAGATATCCACAGTAAGGATGCCATTTCAATTTCCTGAGATGTTATTGAACTGTGTGTTTTCAAAGTATCAAATATAGTTGCCAACAAGTTATGTTTCTGAAACTTCATTTGAGAGTCAGTACTGATCCGATTCCACACTTTCATCTTGATAAACTTAAGCACATACTCTGAGACATGTAATAATTTTCTGAGCGAAGAACATTTCTTATCCAGTGTAAACAAAGAAGCTGTATCTTCTTGGTTCTTATCAATCCCAGTCATTAAGGTCATCTCAATTGGTACTTTGGGCATTCTTGCTTCACTATGAACTTGTTCCAACACCTCTGGAGTTATATCAGAAGTATTCCAGGTTGGCCAAACAGATGTTTCTTGTTGAAGCCAAAGTGGACCCTGCCACCATAGTGGGGATTCACTGATCTCAGGAAAGGTTAATCCTCTGGTTGCAAGGTCTGCAGGATTGTGACTAGAAACAATATAGCAAAAAGTGACATCTTTTTCTCTCAAAATCTCTTTGGTTCGATTTTCTACAAAATTAATATTGACAAAAGTTTTGTGCTCTTCAACCATTGCAGGGCACATTGTGAATCTGACCACACAATCCTGCTAAAAACTTCAGAATCTGTTTTCAACTGTTTAAGAATAAAGTTAGAAGCTCTTACACCAATAAGTATGGCTAACAACTCCAGTCTAGGTATGGTGAGGTGTTTACCAGGTTTCTTTTTTCCCCTTCCAACTGGGACCAATCGTACCTTTGAAAATAACAAATTAATCATACATTGGTTCCCATCATCTATCCTTACATAAACAGCTGTTGCATAAGCTCTCATTGATGCATCACAAAATACCAGCACTTGCTTCACACCTTCATTTACAGTACCAACAAATCGACAAATTTTCAAGCTGGTTATTCTCGGAAGAGATTCAGTAATATCATTCCACTCTTTAAGCAAGTCATCTGACAGAGGTTCGTCCCAAGATTTAGTCATCCTCCATAGTTTCTGAAGAAACAATTTACCAAGCAAGGTAAGTGGTGTTAGTAATCCTTGCTACACCATGTAGAATATCACGCTTAGTGACAGCAGTTTGTGTATTTACCTTATCAAACCCCCCAATACTAATTGTATCCTCCAACCGATCCCACAACAACCCCAATACCTTGGTAGCTCCATCAGTTGTCCTCTCCACAACAGGAAGTGATCTCAATATTCCACACAATTAGAATTCCACTCCCGTAGATTCATAGCTGCTCTCTGGAGCATTTCCTTTGCTTCCTTATAAATCCCACTACACTCTTCATCTGAATATAGTCCAATTAAAACATTATCGACATAAATGTTACTCAAAATGTGTAGAGCTAGTGGAGTATTTTCCTTCTTAAGATGTAGTTGGATAGTTGCTCCCAACAGGAAGGGGCTACAAATTAAACCAAAGGGTACGCGGCAAAACCGATATGTGGCTAAATTATCCTTAACATCCAAATTATGTATGTCCCTAAGCCACAAAAATCTGGTTACATCCCGATCACAAGCTTGAATTCTCAATTGAAGAATGGCCTTCTTTATGTCAGCCAATATAACTACTGGGTATAATCGAAACCTCAAAAGTAATCCACACAAATCCGGTATCATCACTGGTCCTCTAAACAAGCAGTCGTTTAAGCTATTCAATTCTCTTTTAGCCTTAGAAGAGGCATCATATACAATTCTAATCTTAGTAGTACTCTTACCAGGTGTTAATATCGGATGGTGAGGTAAATAATGCTGTCGAAAGTTTGATTCCTTGGCAGCATCTATCACTTCAATAATCTCTTGCTCCAACTGTTGTTTAATAGTATCATCATATCTGTGTAGTAACTTAGCGTCTGTTTGGAGTCTTCGTACTAATGATTTCATCCTGTCTACAGCCACTTGGTAATTATCAGGTAAGGAAATATCATCTGCCTTCCAAGGCCAGGTGACTTCGTACCGATCATTTTCAAATTTGATACTTTCACCAAATCTTGTAAGTACGTCATCATCACTCTCAGCTCCGATGAGATCCTTTATACCAATAGTCTCCAAACTCCAGAAGTTCTCAAGGGTTGGATTCTTTGTCATCGAAACATTAACTGAGCAATAAATACCCAGATCACTTTCTTGGTTCAAGTTGACAGCAACAAACAGGGTACAAAGATTACTATGTTGGACCGGATCAATCTCTGGACATCTTCCGGTCACTATGTAGCCAAACTTAGATGGTAACATATACATGCCTGATGGCAATGTGATTCTGTCTCCTCCAATTATATCCCAAAAGTAATCAGATCCAACCAAAAGATCAACCTTCGTTGTCTCAGTAGTACTCGGAATAATATCAGCCATTTTATCCCTTGGGATCATCCGTAAAAATTCAACATCTCTCTGATACAAAGGGCTTCTCCTGATGTTTCCTGTTATGTGCTTAAGAACATTAGCACACATTGTCATACATAACCCATCATTCAACTTAACACTAAATCGAACAGTATATGTATTCATACCAATAGCCTTTCCTGCCCCAAAAGTAGACACAGACAACAACTCATTACCTTCTGGTTTAAGCCTCAATTGTTTAGCTAACTGTTCAGTCATGAATGTCCGTTGACTTGCGCTGTCAATCAAAACATTGGCCTTAACCGTCACCAATTCATCAAGGTTTTGAACTTGAACAATCGCAGTCTACTCTTTCTCCAGAAGCCAATAGAGCGGTATTTGAACTAATAGTTAGTCCATCTTGAAGCATCTTCAGAACTGTTTGACATAGATGTCTGAGATGATGTGTCTATCGCAATTGTATTGGTTACTAATGCTTCAGTTACTTGTCTTCCAAACTTCTGTGAGCATAAACATCTATTATGGTATTCTCTTCTACCACAGTAGCAACAAGATTTCTTTTGACTACTGGGACAGTCCTTCATCATATGACCAACCTTCAGACAGATAAAGCATCTTCCTTGTTGACTAAGGCTTTGTCTTCTCTCATCTAAGGAAGACAATCTGTCACACATGTCATTAAAATGAGTACCTTTACAAAAGATGCAAGGTAATGATGCTTGTTGAGTGCCACTTCTCTGTGAGTTAGTGGTCAAAACCTCAGCAGGAATCTTGGGTCCTGTCCACTGTTTGCCCTTTGGGATGAAAGGTTGATTCTTTATGTGACACTGTTGTTGTTATTAAAACTAGCTTGCCCTTTTAAGTGAACACCACTGTTAGACACATAATGATGTACATTCTCATGTACTGAATTGTAGCGGCGAATGGCTTCTCTCAAGGATGGCATTGTCCAAGGTCGAGCAGGTTCCTTGGATTCCTCCAGTTTGACAATAACCTCCATAGGGAATTTAGAAATAATTTGCTGAATGAGAGTTCTTTGTTCGTTAACAGGTTCACCTTGTACTTCCAACTGTCTGAGAACCTTTTCAATTTCATCACATGTGCATTGAATGTCACCAAATTTAACCCCCGCCCTATGGAGGTTCTGTAACTTGGAATATAATAATTCAATAATGGCTTCTTTCTTACCAAATCTTTCTGTTAAGAGACTAATGACTACTGGATAATTCTCACTTGTTACAGATATTCCACTTGTCGCAGACAGTGCTGAGCCCCTCAATATGTCCTTCAGGTAGCTAAACTTGGATACATATGGTAGACTGGTCAGCTCAGCTCATGAATCGATGACTTGTACGCATCCCAAAATTCCTGCCAATGCTGAATGTTACCGTCAAATGTGGGCAGCTGGAGTTTTGGGAGATTGATCTTCAAGTCAGCTGGCTCTGATCGTTGCAAAAGGGAATAGCTCTGTTCCTGACCACGTTTGTCCGTCTGCCCTCCAGTCCGTCTAGTAATCATCTTTAATCTAGCCTCTAAACGTGCAATCATCTCTCCAGCGTCCAATAGCACCTCAATAAAGCCTTCACCTCCCCTGGTGACCTTTCGGTGTTCTTCTTCTTCCTCGATTCTTTCCATCTCTCTCAATAATCTCACCCAATCTCAGTTGCATCGTTCTAGAAGACAAATATTCATATTCATATGTTTACTTAGTTCTTCTATTGTAATATCTTGTTCTTCTACTGCCTTCTCTTCGACTGGAACACTCAGAAGGGGAGCTGTTTCTTTCAGATAGCGTAGTAGCCTCGCCTTGGCTGGTCCTATCAGTCTTCGTATTGGACCCGACATGATACGAATCCGGTCATGCTCACTGCGCCAAGTAGAATTGTGTCATGAAGAAGAGCCGACCGGACAAGACTAACACACTGAGTCAATGTATAAATTTATTGACTGTTTAATATTGCACATGTATAAGTTTTTATAGTACCGTATTACATCATAATAAATGACATGACTATAATTGTATATAATAGATTATGTAATGTGTCAGTATATCGTCATCGGCTACTCTCCATGACAATCATGTATGCATGATAATCTTTTCATTTGTAGCTACCAAGCATTTACATATTTAGCTGGCTATATACCAAAATGCAGCCTCAATTGTCTATCTTACTGAGAAAAATAATGTTGTTGGATCCCACTGGAAGGTTGGAGTATAGATTATTTCACACATAATGAAGCTGAAAGATTGTGGAAAATGCTTACCCCAGCCTCAACATCAACAGATTCAAGGCAGACTCTGTTTATGTAAAACTAGACTATCATCTTCTAAATACCATCTGGGATTCATCAACATTGGGTGACGATGACTATAAACTACACAAGTTTGACTGTGATGATTTTGCAGTCTGCATGAAGGATGCTGTTTCTAAATACTTCCATGATCAAACAAAGCCAGACAATAGGGGAAGCCTTTGTGGGATAATGTGTGGAAGGAACATGTATAGCTAAACAGAGGCAGAAACATGTATAGCTAAGTAGCAGTGGTGTTGAACATCACAATTATTAGTATGCATCAGTGCTCCTTAGCCTAGTGACACTTTGTTAGCCTTAACACCAATAAAGTGTACTGAAAAGCAGAATACAGTGAAGGGTGCTAGTAGCTATTAGCTAGTCCACTGGAAATCCTTAGCAAAGTGCAACTATATTTGCATGTGTGGGGTTTCTGAATTTGTTGTGATAGTCAACTTATTTCTAGATCTGCTGGGTTATGAAGACTGATCTATAGAACTAGCTGCAAATACCAGCACCATAACCCACAGTATGGGGTCATATCAGAAGGTAACTGGTACAGATTTTACGTTCATAGACAAAACTTCCTTATAAACTTGTAAAATAGCAAAAGACTACAGTTTGCTAAATGGCTGAGTTGGTAACTACATACATGTTATACTGAAGCTGATAACTCTAACCAATTAAACCAGATAACACTTTTTGAATAATATAATAAATTCATTTTGAAATACAAAAACCACACTAATCACGTCTTATACCGATAGTGGAAAACACTGCTAATCATCTGAATAAAACAAAACCCACAATTAAAACTTTTGTAACTAAAGATGCAACCCACAATTGAAACCTTTTTTTGAAGAACTCTTGAGGAAAAGGAAGCTATACACTCCTGGAACAGAGTTGAACAATAGGTATAGTTACATAGACATTATTTGTGTTGGCAGTGATGCATAGTTCCTAAAATAAGTCTGCTTTTCCTGACATAAGTCTGCTTTTGATACACATAGATTTAGGGTTTTATTGGCCAAGTACTAACTTAGAAGGAAAGGGGGCTACAGGTCCCTTAGCCCCCCCCCCCCTTAAATCTGCCCCTGATCATTTAAACTGAAGTTTATGGTGAGTAAAATGATGATGGTGATATTTTAAAGAAGCATGGATATATCCAGTTTACCAGATAATGCATTTTCAGTGCTTGTTTTCTTTTAAAAGACAGCTCTACATTTAAGGGAAACAAGAATTTATTACTGACTGTGACTGACTAGCTATCACATGACAGGAAATTTTGATGAAAGGACAAGTTGATGAATCTTGACTTTATCAGCTTTGACAAATTAAATGTTAACAAAAATTAAGAAATCATATCTAAAAAATATTATGTACTTTTAAAGATGTTAATGGACATTTTATGAACTACAAGCTAACAAATTTACTATTTCATCAAAATTCCTGTTGTACCATTACTGAAACCTATACTACTCAACAATGGATAAAAATTACATGCTTGATTTTTCGCAGCTAGATGCTAGTCAGTCCAACACATTTATTTTAGCAAACCGTAAGACACAATTTTGCATCAAAGATTTCAATTTGTCTTCTTATTTTTAGCACATAATTATGAAGTTGTATAAACAATGACTTCTGTGGTTTTGTTATCAGTGGTAGGTACAATGATAGCAAACTCATTAATAATGTTTGTACAATGCCCATTTGTTACAGTTGAAGTGAGTGTATTATGCAGACAAACTGTTGCATATTGTCCTCCATATGTAAGGCTGTTAATGAGCAGAAAAAAGCTGAATGTAATAGTACTTTGAAACAGCCATACACTTTGCTTACTGGTATCTGGGGTGTGCATTTTGTCATACAATTTGTAGCCTAATATAATTATTGTATGTCGCTACCAGGCCACCCATTAGTGGAATTCATTATCAAATGTTCTTAAGGAAACAACTGTCAAACTTTTAAATTACTCCAAGTTACACTTTGTAAATTTTAACTAATATTTCATGTGCTTTTACTGTGTTTGTGTTATTGTTGTTTTTGTATGTTATAGTTAAAGCACTGCCACACATGTGTACAGATAATACAGCATGAGAGGGTATTGAGAGGCTAATACAGTATGAGGTGAAGTCGAATGATGTATTTGCCTTGAGACACCCCCGAGTGCTGTATTGTGCACACGCACAAGCATAGGCAGTGTTTTAAGAATTATATTGTACTTCCTGGTTGTCTTGTTTGGAGCAATTGGCTTGAGTACCCAAATCACTTCTGGTGACACTATCAGTAAGTTGTCATGCAATCTATTTGCAGCCATAGAATGAACTGGTAGGATTATAGTTTGGCTAGTTTTAGCATTTTACAGAGTCACGCATGTGATCCTTTATGCTGTCTGTGTGGGGTCGTTACTTTGACTTTTGGCAATCAGGCTATCAGTGAGTGTTCATGTAATACTTTTCTAGTTGTTGAACAAGCTGGTAGAACCAGTTTGGCTAGTTTTAGTGATTTACAATGTCACACATGAGATCAATCATGCTGTCTGAATGGGATTGTTTTTGTAACATTCCTTACACAAATTTTCTGCATAACTACATGTATACTGTGTTTACCCAAGTGTATTGTATTTGCTTGATTGTTCACTGTATTAACTGCATAACCTGTACTGCAGGGGCAGATCCAGGGGGGGTTCCAAGGTTTCCATGGAACCCCCCTTTTGAAAAGCCTCTCTCACTCGAGATACTCTAATAGAGCAGTCAAATCGAGATACTCTAATAGAGCAGTCACAGTAGTCTTTTCAGGAGCAGTGTAGCAAGCTATATATCTAGTTATAAATAAGGAAGGAAATATAGTTGGTGAGGTGGCAGCTATTGTCAGCAGGTGATGACTTTTTTTTTTTTTTTGGTCTTCAACTTATACAGCTAGGCTAAAGTTGCAATTTCAAAGTGGAACCCCTCTTTTTAAAAGTCTGGATCCACCCCTGTACTGTATAGCTCATACAGTACAATTGTGCAGTTAATTGATAGTAGTGGTGGCACTTTGATCCTCCCACACATATGTGACAAAATTTTATGCTCCAAATTGCACATCAGGCAAAATCAAACTAACACCGCCAGTGGATAGATACACTATAATCATACTACCAGATTTGTCCCTCGCTACTATTCAAACTACTCGAGGGTGGTTTTAACAGACATCCTTTCTGGGTGGTGTAGAGAACTCAAATGGCGGTTTCAGACCTTGTGAAGGGCCTGGCTTAGCAAGAATCAGTGGTTTACTGGTGGATGGCCTGATAATATGGGCCAAATGATTTTCTGTTGATTTTGCTGCATATCAGCCAATAAGATGCCAGCACTGCCCTGTAATCTCATGTATAGACTTCAATCGTGGTCTGCCTCCATTTTGAAATCTATCTTTTACCCACCCTACCATCCCTTATCCTCCTCCCCTTTGTAATAGTCATGATACTGCTTCACTTGTCCATGCAACAGCTTGGATTTTCTATCTAATTTGGTGGGAAATTCTACAAGCAGCACTACAAGTACTGATTCAGAAAGTATTTTGAACGGTAACAGATTGATGCACATCTTCTGTAAATTTCATACACATGCTTGCCATCCTTGGCGATCTTTGCTGATTTGAATTCTTTACAACCATTTATCTCAAAACTTCTATTATGCGATTTGGAAAGTATTTTTTTCTGAAATTCAGTCACATGTGGTGTACTATTGTGTTGCAATTGTAACTGTACTGGTTTTGTGTTTTTGTACCCCAACATGGAGGAATGATTGTTGTGAGTTTAAATAATATAGTACGATAGTACTGCAAAGTAGAGACCACAAAGTTGTAGAAGTGGTTCATGACAAACATTACTCAAAACCAGCCTCACTTTTCCCTGATGATGATGAAATAGTATTGGTTAGGTAAAACTAAATCCAGAAAAGCCTTCAGATTGACCAGAAATAATTTCAACAAGTTGCTACAATTTTTTATTATAATTATGAAACAATTTTTTTTTTTTACAGACTGACTGACTGACTGCCTGAATGACTGACTGACCAATGCCTTCAGACAAGTGTAACTCAATAACAGCTAAGACTACAGGCTTAATTTTTTCACTGTTCAACATTGCTTCAGCCAGAGAGGTGCCATTTAGCATGCCGCTAAATATATAATGCATTTTTCATGGATTTACTGTACCAGTGTCCTCCTTTGTGTTCCATTCATTTAGCAGGCTGACAGCAAAAGGTGTCGATTTGGCTGTAGCACATGATGGCTTCCCTTTGTTACAGAAATCATCCATATTTTTATAGTGGTACTTTGATCGCAGAGGTGTTTCCGAACATTTATTATTCTTAATGCTGTGTAGAGCTGGGCGATATACCGGTATTGTTAGTAATCTGTGATATTTAAGTCATACCAGATTTGATACTGCCTGTTTTTTTTTTGATACCGCCATATCGTCTGGGCACTCTGGCCTCCTTGTGGGCTTGCTTCATCCCATATTTAGAAGGGGGCAATTGGAAACAGTGGAAATGGAAGCCGGAAACGGAAAGTGGAAATGGAAAATGGAAATGGTCAAAATCACCAAATAAAAGTACCCTAGAGTAAAACCTCTGTTTAGTGTCCACGTCTTAATGGCCACCTTCTTATAAAGACCACCTCTGTACAAAGACCACATTATAATTAGTTCTCAAAGATGGCTAAGGTCACCTTTTATAAATATCACCTCTTTACAAAGACCATCTCTTCACATTGCAATGATAGCTAGGTTCCAAACATCCTATGTCAGACCACTTTATCAAAACAGTTTAAAAGACTAGGATCTTTGTTGATTCAGTAGGTTGTAGTGTACTAGCTACATTGGGGTCACTTGCATGGAATATTTTTGTATGACACATTCTGGTACCATAGTATTATCTATGCTGGTACAAACTAAGTGATGATGGTATATGACTTGAATGAAGTGTGGGCAAAGAGATGACATTAATATGAGTCATGAAATACATGTTTGAAGCTATATTACCATGTAATGAGGTGGTCTTTATCAAAGGGACCACATAGTGGTCCTTAACCACCTTTGAGATCTAATTACAGTGTGGTCTTTGTACAGAGGTGGTCTTTATAAGAAGGTGGTCTTTAAGAGGTGGCCACTAAACAAGGGTTTTTAGGATACATTTATATGGCAATTTGACCATTTCTGTTTTCCATTTTCACTTCCGTTTCCAGTTTCCATTTCCAGTTTCCAATTGCCCTTTAGAAGGTAACCAGACATGTGACAATGTTTGTAGGCAGGTGCTGATATAGTCAGCTAACCAAATTATGTAAACATGTTTGTTTGTGGTAATTTGTACCTGAGGTTTGCTGAGCTACCATGGGTATTTGGTGCTTTTGTTGACGTAATTGGCAGTTACTTTAATACCAATGGTTTTTACATTAATACTGTGATACTTAGTAATACCGTGATACTTTTTATGGAAGATATACCATTTGCTATTTTTCAATAACGCCCAGCACTAATGCTGTGTAACGGATTGAACATAGGTGACAACAAAGCATTATGGATACATCCATTTTCAGGCGATAATTGGTAGCTGGGGCATGTGGCACCATTTCGTTTGATGCAGAATGCATGGATTCATCAGTCATAGTCATAGTAATTTTATTTTACAGAAAATTTAACAAACAAAAGTACACAAAAAATAGGAATTTTCAACTAGAGTAGGGACCATGGTACATAGATAAAAAGCACTGAAACAAGCTGGAGTAGTCCATGATATTAAATCACAGTAAACAATAAGAAGTGTTATATTCCTACTCAGGGGCGGATCCAGGAGCTGGCAAGGGGAGGGGCACAAACAGGCTAAGTTGATAGGTGGTTGGGGAGAGCAGATTCTCTTGTTAGTTGCTGCATTTTTGAAGCAGCAAATAATCACCTCTTAGTAGTGTCTCACTGTTGATTTTGCCATTTTGGCCGTTGTGAAGTCTTAAAAGCTGCTTTAAAGGCTTTGAATGTCTTAAATAACACCAACACGATAATTATTTTTAGAGGCGCTTAGTACGCACAAAGGTGCTGGTTGACAATTTCACAGCTAGTTTGACTTCGGTTCGCTTTGGTTTCAGATGAATTTGTAATAATACTAGTAAAATGTGCATATTTTCATGAGTTCATAAGCTGATCTTGGCCTTAGTGTTTACTAGAAGTATGGTTGGCTCCTCCACAAGGTCGGGGGGGGCATTTGCCCCAAATGCCCCATCCTGGATCCGCCATTGCTACTGTGCTCAAGATACCATAACGGAAATGCACAACAGTAGGGATTTAACACTTTCTATTGTTTTACTGTAATTTAATATCGTGGACTACTCCAGTTTATTTCAATACTTTTTATCGATGTGCTATGGTCCCTACTTTAGTTGAAAATTCCAATTTTTTCTGTACTTGTAATAAATCATAATTATGCCATACTTATCTTTGATGACACAGTTCAGTAGTGATTAATAATGAGTTACAAAAGTTAGCTGAATGTATGAAAATTTTACAAGCTAGCAGGGATCATTACAAAGTGCTGAAACAAGGGGATATGTAAACTTAATCGACATTGCTAGTGTATATAGATACTAAAATCAGGATTAAAATTACACATCAGGTGATGATCTCCCTTGCTTCAGTAATCTTTGTTGTATGTCTCCTACTAGGCTATAAAATTCAATATCATCCTTACACTAGCAGCTATAATTGGTTTTTGTTGGTATTAGTTCTAGTGGATTTCCATACTACTACTTTAATGATATGTACACAGAAAATTTTATTTGTGTAGTGCTTGTTGTCATGTGATCCTTTGATGTTTGTGTTGTCATGATGTTATTATTACAGAAGTCAGTATGTTATGATCTACCAAGAGCAGCTGAAGCCGGTGATGTTGCTACTGTGGAGAGATTAATACACACCAGATACATTGATGTGAACACTACTGGTCGTCTGGTTAGTACATTTTATGGTGTAGTGTCAGTGTGTGACTGATAGTAGTAGTGAGGGTTGTACATGTAGTGAATGTGTGATGTTTACCAGTAGTAGGTGATGAAACAGTGATGTTTTTAGATATTTTAACATAATTGGGAAATAAATTTGTAAATTCATGTGATGAAACAAGTTGCAATGAACTTTTATGTGCATTATAGAATTAGAGGTGTTAAAATCTAAGCACTGTAAATTTAATCACCATAACAATGTGAAAATAGTTTAGTTAACAGTTCACTACAGTTTATTAAGTTTATATACTACACTATAGTCAGTTCATGTCTCTAAATAACTTTTGTTACATAGGCCAGCTGTCAAACCATTATGGAGTGATGGTAATGCCAGAACTGTTTGTCAATACAGTGTATTATTATATGAATAAGAACAAGTAACTAAAGTGATGAGGCTTTAAACATATCCCATACATTTAGTGTGGATGTGTAAACATAAAAACACATGTTATAAAAATATTGATAGTGAACAAGTGTACATGTTCACACTCTTTGATATTATTGGTTTTGGTAGGTGTCAGGCTTAAATAATTGTTCAAGGTGATAGGAAAATTAAGCGACTAAATATTGACAGACTTAATATTCTGTATACAGTTATACATATTGATGTTTGCACTTCTGATAAATTTACATTGCTGGTTTATAAACTATTACCATATTTAATTTGTTAATGAAACATCTTCAACAGTAGCCAGACTTGAGTAGTGCCACAATTCATATTAAAAAGTACATGAAAGAATTTGGATTTTAAGAAGAGTAGGGACCATAGCACATCGATGAAAAGTACTGAAACAAGTTGGAATAGTCCATGCAGTAAAACAATAAGAAGTGTAATATTCCTACTGTGTTCAAGATACCATAACGGAAATACACAGTAGGGATAGCTACAACACTTCTTATTGTTTTACTGTGATGTAATATCATGGACTACTCCAACTTGTTTCAGTAGTTTTTATCAATGTGCTATGGTCCCTACTCTAGTTGAAAATTCCAATTTTTTTCGTGTGCTTGTTTGTTAACTTCTTTTGTAAATAATTTCATTATGACTGGTGAACCCACCCATACCGCATCTGAAATGGCGCCGCGCGCCCCAGCTATATAAATTATTGTCTGAAAAGTGAAGTATCAGTTACGCTTCATTGTCAGCTATGTTCAACCTGTTACACGGCATTTCGACTCTAGACCTGTTCGGAAAGCACCTCTACAATCCACGCATACCAAAGAAATGCCCCAATTTTATTAATTATCGTCTGAAAAGTGAACTATCCATTACACTGCACTGTCAGCTATGTTCAACCCATTACACAGCAATATGAATCAAGAACTGTTTGAAAAGCACATCTGCAATCAAAATAGCCACTATGAAAGATACGGACAATTTCCGTTTCGAAGGGAAGCCATCACATGCTATCGCCAAATCGATACCATTCCCTGTCAGCAAAGATGAATGGGACACAAAGAAGGACACTGGTAAGTCCATGAAGAATGCATTGTACATACTGCGGTATGCCAAAAGGCACCTTTCAGGCCAAAGCGACGTCGAACAGTGAAAAAATCAAGCCTGTAGCCTTAGCCATTATCGAGTTACACTTGTCTGAAAGCATCAGTCAGTCAGTTACTTACTCAGTCAGTCAGTAGAAAATTCCGTCGAATAAAACATTTTTTAAATTCCATAGCAACTTGTTAAAAGTGTTTTGGGTCGATCTGAAGGCTTGTTTGGGATTAATTTTACCTCACCAATACTGCCTCATCGTCATAAGGGAAAATTTAGGCTGCATGGGTTGGGGGTGATGTTATTTTGTGGGCCATGCCTACTCCTTTGTTGTCCCTACTATACAGTTACTATCGTACTGTATGATTACTGTATGGGCTAAAACATTGTTTTTGAGTATTGCATGGTCAAATGTGAATAGTTACCACACTAAATGCCACAATGTTTAACCACATCTAAATAGTATGTCTAAAAGATCATAATATTATTCAGCCACAGAGAATTAAGAAACTTTTCTATAGATTATGTTAAAGTTGTTTTGTTGTTCACACATAACATATACTTGGTTATTTGAATGATCCAAATATGGTGTGTTATAATTGATGAAGTCATATCATGTTACTTGTATATTATTACAGGGGGGATGGACTGCTTTACATGTGGCTGCTATTAGTGGACAAATTCAAGTAATAGAAACACTGATCAGATTAGGAGCAGATGTAAATGCATTTGATGAGGTTAGTTAGCATGTGTGTGATGAAATAACTTGAAGTAGTAGTGTTACTAGTAAGAAACACAGATCAATGTAGTAAGACACAACTATCCTACCAGTGTGTTAGTGTGTAGTGTAGTAGAGGTGTGGTGTGGTATGAAGGATCATGTGACCAATATACTAGTTTATACTACACTACAGTCATGCTCACCCAGCCCCTAAATAACTTTAATTGTTACATGGGCCAGCTACCAAACTATTTAGGAATGCTTAAAAGCCCTCTAAGTTCAATAAAGTGTTTTGTATGGGTAAGAACTAGCAAGTGATGTGATTGAGGCTTTATAAAAATATCCTATACATTTAGTATGGACAACTCAGGTGTGTAAAACTATTGATAGTGAACACACGTACATGTTCACTCTCTTTGATATTATTGGTTTTGGTGGGTGTCAGGAGTTTTGCAGTATTGCTATTTATTATATTTGCAAATTGCTTAAATAAATGTTCAATGTGCTGGACAAAGCCACAAATTATTGACATATTTTGTATATGGTTATACATAATTTTGCAATCCTGTAAATTTCTTTTCAATACATTGCTGGTTTATAAACTATTACCATATTTATTTTGTTAATGCAGCACTTCAATAGTAGCCCTACTTAACCGACTCACTGCCAAATTTGTAGAGGCTCCAATCTACTGTTTCTAAGCTGCTATAACTTACACACCATACCATATAATCCTATAAAATGATCTATCAATTTACTCGCTATAGAACAAGGAATTAGATTATAAAGTTGTTGTTTACACAAGAGCAACCACAAATCCATTATATAACTTTAAAGTATGAAAATTGATCTAAGTGAAGCCAAATGTGAAATTTCACTAATTTACAGGCTAGCACTATTTATAATAATACAATAAATATCACTAACCTGTTTATAATTGAAGCGATTATCACTAAGTAAGGTTTTCCAGCATTTGAGGAAGTGCGCATGGGCATACAAGCACGAGGTCACTGTTTTGAGGCATACAAAAGTAGCAACACGCCACTCCAACCTATATAATCCCTCTCCTCACTGTTTCTCTTTATTAGCAGTGCTACTATCACGTCGAAGAATCATCTACAATGTTTTTTATTGACATTCCAAAAGTATGTGATTGCATCATCTAACTGCGCAATAGTGCACGAGAGACCGGTTATCCTTCTTCCCATTCACTTAAGGGCATCCCTACTACAGGATAAGCGCAGGAGCTACTAAAATACTCAACTGAAGTTTCAGAGCATTTAGAATGTGATGCTACGGGCGTTTATAATTGAAACCACTATATGGCGGTTGTGGCGGTGAGGGGGTTAAGTAGTGCCAAAATTGATATTAAAATTACTGTATGATCTTAAACATTATTTTGAGTATTGAGTATATGTAGTGGTCAAGTTTGAATAGTTACCACACTAAATGCCATGGTGTGTAACCACATCTATATAGAGTATGTCTAAAAGGTTATAATATTATTCAGAGAATTAAGAGACTTTGCTATGTGTACAAATGTTGAAGTTGTTTTGTTGTTCACACATAACATACTTGGTTATTTGAATGATCCAAATATGGTGTGTTATAATTGATGAAGTGATATCATGTTACTTGTATATTATTACAGATGGGATGTACTGCTTTACATGTGGCTGCTTGGAGGGGACAAGTTCAAGCAATAGAAACACTGATCAGATTAGGAGCAGATGTGAATACACTTGATGAGGTTAGTTAGTATGTGTGTGATGAAATAAGTTGAAGTGTTAGTGTATCTAGTAAGAAACACAATTCAATGTAGTAAGACACAACCATCCTACCAGTGTGTTAGTGTAGTAGAGGTGTGGTGTGGTGTGAAGGATCATGTGATCCATACACTAGTTTATACTACACTACAGTCATGCTCACCCAGCCCCTAAATAACTTTAAATGTTACATGGGCCAGCTACCCAACTATTTATGAATGCTTAAAAGCCCTCTAAGTTTAATAAAATGCTTTGTATGGGTAAGAACTAGCGAGTGATGTGATTGAGGCTTTATAAAAATATCCTATACATTTAGTATGGACAACTCAGGTGTGTAAAACTATTGATAGTGAACACACGTACATGTTCACTCTCTTTGATATTATTGGTTTTGGTGGGTGTCAGGAGTGTTGCAGTATTGCTATTTATTATATTTGCAAATTGCTTAAATAAATGTTCAATGTGCTGGACAAAGCCACAAATTATTGACATATTTTGTATATGGTTATACATAATTTTGCAATCCTGTAAATTTCTTTTCAATACATTGCTGGTTTATAAACTATTACCATATTTATTCTGTTAATGCAGCACTTCAATAGTAGCCCTACTTAACCCACTCACTGCCAAATTTGTAGAGGCTCCAATCTACTGTTTCTAAGCTGCTATAACTTACACACCATACCATATAATCCTATAAAATGATCTATCAATTTACTCGCTATAGAACAAGGAATTAGATTATGAAGTTGTTGTTTACACAAGAGCAACCACAAATCCATTATATAACTTTAAAGTACGAAAATTGATCTAAGTGAAGCCAAACGTGAAATTTCACTAATTTACAGGCTAGCACTATTTATAATAATACAATAAATATCACTAACCTGTTTATAATTGAAGCGATTATCACTAAGTAAGGTTTTCCAGCATTTGAGCAACTGTGCATGGGCATACAAGCACGAGGTCACTGTTTCGAGGCATACAAAAGTAGCAACACACCACTCCAACCTACATAATCCCTCTCCTTACTGTTTCTCTTTATTAGCAGTGCAACTATCACGGTGAAGAATCGTCTACAATGCTTGTTATTGACATTCCGAAAGTATGCGATTGCATCATCTAACTGCGCAATAGTGCGCGAGAGACCGGTTATCCTTGTTCCCATTCACTTAAGGGCATGCCTACTACAGGATAAGCGCAGGAGCTACTAAAATGCTCAACTGAAATTTCAGAGCATTTAGAATGTGATGCTACTGGCGTTTATAATCGAAACCGCCATATGGCGGTTGTGGCGGTGAGAGGGTTAAGTAGTACCAAAATTGATATTAAAATTACTGTATGAGCTTAAACATTATTTTGAGTATTGAGTATACGTAGTGGTCAAGTTTGAATAGTTACCACACTAAATGCCATGGTGTGTAACCACATCTATATAGAGTATGTTTTAAAGGTCATAATATTATTCAGAGAATTAAGAGACTTTGCTATGTGTACAAATGTTGAAGTTGTTTTGTTGTTCACACATAACATATACTTGGTTATCTGAATGATCCAAATGTGGTGTGTTATAATTGATGAAGTCATATCAAGTTACTTGTATATTATTACAGTTGGGAAGGACTGCTTTACATCATGCTGCTACGTGGGGACAAGTTCAAGCAATAGAAACATTGATCAGATTAGGAGTAGATGCGAATGCACTTGATAGGGTTAGTAGTATGTGTGTGATGAAATAAGTTGAAGTGTTAGTGTATCTAGTAAGAAACACAATTCAATGTAGTAAGACACAACTATCCTACCAGTGTGTTGGTGTGTAGTGTAGTAGAGGTGTAGTGTGGTGTGAAGGATCATGTGATCATAAACTAGTTTATACTACACTATTGTCTGTTCATATTCACCTAGTCTCTTATTTCCCCCTAAATATAACTCTTGTTACATGGGCCAGCTGTTAAATCATTTAGGATTGATGTAAAGCCATTTAAATATCAGAAATGTCTGTCAGTAAAGTGCTTTGATATATATGAACAAGAACAAGTGAGTGATGAGACTTTATAAATATCTCATACATTTAGGACAATTTAGGTGTGTGCACAAGAGTGAAAATACACCTTTGTCCAATACAAAACTATTGGTAGTGAACACAATCAACACATGTACATGTTCACCTCTTTGATATTACTAGTTTTAGTGGGTGCCAGATGTGTTGGAGTAGTACTGTTTATTGCATTGGCAAAATGCTTGATAACTGTTTTATGTATATATATATAGTAGGTAAAGACACATAGGACACAAAATACTGTGTAGCTTACATAAGTAATATTTTGTACATTTTGAAGATACAAAGATGGTGTGTTGTTATTGATGAAATGATATCATGTGACTTGTAGCTTCATTGATTGTAGGCATGAGGTTCAATACCTTGGGTATGAGAGTGTTGAGATGTGTACTGGTAATGAACATTATCATGTTTTGAATACATAATTAATACTCATACAAGGTGTTTTCATGCTCTTTTATCTGTTCATTTTAAAATGCTACAAATGATGAGAATGAACAGTGTGCATTGTGCACTAGTGAGAACCTCACCATACAATTCCATGTTGTTAGTTTAACAAAGCTTATGATAATATGCCAAAACCAGACAAAATCTGATCAAATTGCATAAATATCTGACGATAATGCAATTTTTCCAGACACAGTGTCTCATCAAAGCACAAGGAGGGACCCTGAGGGAGTCTAAACACTAAGCTACTTATGTAGCATGTCTGTTGATTGTATGAACAACAATAGTCACTTGGTTGCTAGGAGATAGTATACATTCTTACAACCCAAGTGAGTGACCACAAATTTACAATTGCCAAACCTGTGGTGTAATGTAATCACAATACAGCTGCATCAAGGCATGTGACATAAATCCAGTATAACTGTTATGCTATAAAATTATAGTGAACACAGTAGACATCTACATGTTCAGTCAATGTAGGCAACTGTCCAGCCAATTCTGGTTTGTAAGGCAGGCAACAGAAATTTCTGATCTTAAGCTGTGGTATAATCTGCTAAAATGGTTTGCTTATATCTGATTTCTTCTGTCACTCTTCAAGCATTTATTGAATTGGTCTTGTGACATTATGACTAATTACCATTTGTATGGAATGTAGGGGTGTGTGCATTATAGCTGTGGCAACAGCCATTTCCATAGATACGTACTTAATATTATATTATGCTACTGATGGGACTATACATATAGCACAGCTAGCACAAGTGAGAGGTTATTATACTCATTAGTCACTGCTATTATTCCTTAGCAACAGTGGCTCTTCATTACCAAACAAAGATAAAACCCACTAATGCATGCATATAATACTGATTGCTCGCACACATAACATTTATACTAATTGTGTAGTGTAGTAGAGGTGTAGTGTGGTGTAAAGGATGATGTGACCCATACACTAGTTTATACTACACTATAGTGTGAGTGCATGTACACCTAGTCCCTAAATAGTTACATGAGCCAGCTGCCAAACCTTTTAGAAGCTCTGAAAATCCCTTTAAGTTTGTCAATAAAGTGCTTTGATATGAGTACGAACAAGTGAGTGATGTGATTGAGGCTTTATAAAAGCATCCTGTACATTTACGTAGTATGGACAACTCAGGTGTGCAAAACTATTGATAATGAACACACGTACATGTTCACTCTCTTTGATATTATTGGTTTTGGTGGGTGTCAGGAGTGTTGCAGTATTGCTGTTTATTGTATTTGCAAATTGCTTAAATAAATGTTCAATGTGCTGGGCAAAGCCACAAATTATTGACATATTTTGTGTATAGTTATACATAATTTGTGACCTGATCTTGGAAAACCTACCTTTTTGGCACATTGGTCAATTTTCTGTTTTATAGCCCCTTTGTTATTTGAATTATTTTTATAAAACCACAAAAACCGCAAAAGACAAAACAATAACAGCTTGTGTGACCTATGTGCGAAACATGTGAAAGCCATCTTTCAATTAACGCTCAACAGTATGTACCATTCAAAAGACCTCTCTTTACCCTACTCAAGCATCTAAAAAGTTTCACAGCAACACACAGAACTCACACGCTGCGAAGCAAAAGAACCCGCTTTGTCTCGGATCATTTCTTCTTCATCGTGCAAAAATAAAAACCAAACCACCATCTTGTTGCTATGTGTGATGATGTCATACCATATACCAATCGACTCGCCATCACGTGAGGAGTCTTTTAATCTTTATTTCAATGCCGTACCACTGCCAAGACGAAAGTTATGGCCAATTTTTCACAGGTATATAACCAGTACGCGTGTTTTATACTTTTTCTGTGTATTCCAAGCGGTGTTGGTTTCCCTGGCTGCTTTTCTTGGCTTCACCCGATACGCCGTTCGAAGAGCCTGGGACCCCTGAATAAAATGACAGAGGTTTTAGCTCTGTAGCCCCAGGATCGAAGGAGCTACGGATCGATTTCAATAGGCATGCGTTCAGAGCCACTTTAATGGCTTTTAGGTAACAAAGGGATGTACTAGGTGCTCATCTCTCTTGTGTTAAAATTTCAGCTTAATATCTTTAAGCATTCCTGAGATATGGCCGATTTTCTGTCCTGTACATTACAAACTAACTTTTATGGTAATGTATTGAGCTCTGTGGGTGATTAGGGGTGACAAATGGTGACAAATCACTTTGTTTACTAATAATTATATTCTTACCATCTAAAATACTTTAAAATACATTTCTGATAGTTTAATGAAGTATTCTTGGTACATTTCTGCAATTAAATGCCATGTATCATTGTCTAAGACTAAGTTTTAGCCATTCCGGCACCTGAACAAATCACCCAATTTGTAAGTTACTTGTTGTCCCACGCATGTGAAATTACTACATGGTCTGATATAATCATCCATATCTCCTAGGAAAAGAAGCTATGGGTGTGAAACTTCACAGCAAGAAGGTTTAATAGTTACTTTATCCAAATGTGCAAAGAAATTAATTTAAAAAATATTGTTGAAATTTTCATTTGAGTTTTCCCAAAAAGTTAGCTTGTGCCCAAAAGGTAGGTTTTCCAAGATCCGGTCACATTTTGCAATCCTGTAAATTTCTTTTCATTACATTGCTGGTTTATAAACTATTACCATATTTATTTTGTTAATGCAGCACTTCAATAGTAGCCCTACTTAACCCACTCACTGCCAGATTTGTAGAGGCTCCAATCTACTGTTTCTAAGCTGCTATAACTTACACACCATACCATATAATCCTATAAAACCATCTATCAATTTACTCGCTATAAAACAAGGAATTAGATTATGAAGTTGTTGTTTACACAAGAGCAACCACAAATCCATTATATAACTTTAAAGTACGAAAATTGATCTAAGTGAAACCAAATGTGAAATTTCACTAATTTACAGGCTAGCACCATTTATAATATTACAATAAATATCACTAACCTGTTTATAATAGAGGATATGCACTGCCGAATACATTCTAATGAACACGTGATTTTTTCATACGTCATGACGGTGAATGGAATGCGAATCGATTCATTACATGGACGGTAGATCAGTTACGAGCAATTCTTACTAAGTGACATATCCTTCTGCCTAAGAAGTAGTACATCCGGCGAGAAGAAGCTGGCCCTTGGCTTTAGTGGCGAGTTCCAGTTCGAACATTCATTCACTGCCCATACTTTTATATGAGTTTTTCGTGACCTTGTGGTAATCGTTCACGACAACAGAAAGCCTGCTTGTAGCTTAAAAGGCGAGTTATACTTCGAGCAACATTCACTACCCAGTACTTTTATATGGAATTTTCGTAAATCTTCGATAGTCGTTCACCGTCAACTTTTTTTGGAAGCGCCGCTGATCATTTTTCGTTCGAATAATATAGCATGCATATCCTCTATTGAAGCGATTATCACTAAGTCAAGTTTTCCAGCATTTGAGCAAGTGCGCATGGGCATACAAGCACGAGGTCACTGTTTTGAGGCATACAAAAGTAGCAACACGCCACTCCAACCTATATAATCCCTCTCCTTACTGTTTCTCTTTATTAGCAGTGCTATTATCGCATCTAAGAATCGTCTACAATGCTTGTTACTGACATTCCGAAAGTATGCAATTGCATCATCTAATCGCGCAATAGTGCACAAGAGACCGGTTATCCTTGTTCCCATTCACTTAATCCTTAAACGCGCATAAGCCTATATATAGGCAGATTACGCATGGTCTTGAAAACGCATAAGCCTATATATAGGCTTTTACGCATGGTTGTAAACAAAGCGCTGTAACTTTTGTAGCCTTTACCATATGGCTTTGTAACTTGTGCCATTCTACTGGTGATGTAATAAGGATTAAAATGATACCTAGGGGTTTACCCTACGACCAAAGCATAAGACCAAAATCGCCGTGAAAATAATTTTCAACAACTAACCACAAAAACTATATTACATACCTTTAGAAAATGATCCATAACTCCTTGACAGTTCATCCGATTTGCTTCAAACAAGTACTATTCGAATGGCTATTCAATGGCAAATTAGGCCATATGTGACCGGGCCTGCGAAAACAGGGCATGTGGGCACACATTACACCCCATCACTCTACAGGTCATATCTCAGTGCTGGAAAAATATATTTCCATTCTGTAACTTGCATCATGATGCCAATGAAATGCTTATTAGGAGCTGAAAATTGCAATGCCATAGCATAATGGTACAAAACGTTATGAGTGATGAAACCGTGAAAAAGTAGGCAAAAATCATGTGCCCACATGCCCTATTATTGCAGGCCCAGTCACATATATAGCTCACGTGACTAAACCCACAATCGAAACTACGATTGAAGTGAAGAATGTGGCGTTTCGATAAAGCGAGACATCGATCTTCTTCGCTTTATAACAAGTAAGCCATTGTTGTTACAGTGGTTATTTAGCCTTCCTCAAGTAGACCAATGAATAAGCTTTCTATTGATATATGGTTTTAGGCTAATAGATTTAGGTAAGGCTGTCTTACCTGACCATATAAGTTTGTTTTGTGTAAACACACATTCCATAATGTTCTGTGCGTATTCAGGACTAATTCCTTAAAAGTTTCATGCACGTTTAAGGGTTAAGGGCATGCCTTCTACAGGATAAGCACAGGAGCTACTAAAATGCTCAACTGAAGTTTCAGAGCATTTAGAATGTGATGCTACCGGCGTTTATAATATGGCGGTTGTGGCGGTGAGAAGGTTAAGTAGTGCCAAAATTGATATTAAAATTACTGTATAAGCTTAAACATTATTTTGAGTATTAAGTATACGTAGTGGTCAAATTTGAATAGTTACCACACTAAATGCCATGGTGTGTAACTACATCTATATAGAGTATGTCTAAAAGGTCATAATATTATTCAGAGAATTAAGAAACTTTGCTAAGTGTACAAATGTTGAAGTTGTTTTGTTGTTCACACATAACATATACTTGGTTATTTGAATAATCCAAATATGGTGTGTTATAATTGATGAAGTCATATCATGTTACTTGTATATTATTACAGGAGGGAAGTACTGCTTTACATTATGCTGCTAGAGACAGACAAGTTCAAGCAACAGAAACACTGATCAGATTAGGAGCAGATGTGAATACACTTGATGAGGTTAGTTAGTATGTGTGTGATGAAATAAGTTGAAGTGTTAGTGTATCTAGTAAGAAACACAATTCAATGTAGTAAGACACAACTATCCTACCAGTGTGTTAGTGTGTAGTGTAGTAGAGGTGTCGTGTGGTATGAAGGATCATGTGATCCATACACTAGTTTACACTACACTACGGTCACCAGCCCCTAAATAACTTTAATTGTTACATGGGTCAGCTACCAAACTATTTATGAATGCTTAAAAGCCCTCTAAGTTCAATAAAGTGATTTGTATTGGTAAGAACTAACGAATGATGTGATTGAGGCTTTATAAAAATATCCTATACATTTAGTATGGACAACTCAGGTGTGTAAAACTATTGATAGTGAACACACGTACATGTTCACTCTCTTTGATATTATTGGTATTGGTGGGTGTCAGGAGTATTGCAGTATTGCTGTTTATTGTATTTTCAAATTGCTTAAATAAATGTTCTGGTTTATAAACTATTACCACATTTATTTTGTTAATGCAGCACTTCAATAGTAGCCCAACTTAAACCCACTCACTGCCAAATTTGTAGAGCCTCCAATCTACTGTTTCTAAGCTGCTATAACTTACACAGCAGCATTGAAACCAGGTCACTACTGCTGACCCGGATGACACATTGACCCAGATAGCAATTCGGGTCAGACCCGGATTTGACCCAGATGTGACCCAGATTAAGGGTACTCTGTACAGTCTGCTTATATGGCTTCCCATGAAATTTAGTTCGCTCTATAACTTACAAATGGTTTTAGCAAATGTTCTGTACTTTTTTACTGGATATAAACTAACACTAGTGCACAGTTTAGTCCAAACCCAACTGCTAAATTTGCTTTAGAACATGAGTTACAGTTTTACCCTTTATACTACAACTAGTCCTACAGTTTACGCACTAGAGCCTTGATACTTTTATGATACACTATGCTAAACAGCACAAACCATTGTGCGTTTTTATTTTTGTCTTTTAGCACATATTTATCTTTCGGGTTGACGCTCCCAGAAATCCTTTTCTTTACTTCCATGTTATTCATCATCTGAACTTGCTATTTAAAAATGGCAAACGCTCTTCTGTGGCAAAATCACTAAAGTAGCTTGTGTGAAAATTTCATGTCCATTGAATTAAAAATGATGGAGTTGTTCTAATTTAAGTGAGAGGGTGTAGAATAGCAATATGCGTGCACTTGTTGTTATGGGATACCTAATTTATGGGTACTGAAATGTGTCAACATGTCACAGACTAATTAAGTGACCATAATATTTCTTTTAGTGCAAAACAGACTATGTCTTGGGAAGCTCTGTACGAACTGTACAGAGCACCCTTAATTAAAGCCAAGGCGTGCGATAAGAACTATGTTTCGGCTAGAACGAGACTACATTTTGAACGTTCGATTTGTGTTGAGTAAATCTAATCCAAAACAGCCAGCTGTAAAAAAAGTGTGCGGCCCTCAAAAAGGCTATGGGGAAAAAGATGTGAAATCCAAGGTGGCGGCCAAGAAATGGCTGTGATGGTAGGTTTATGGTAAAAATTTTAATAACAACAATTCAGGTGAATTTTTGTGCCGCTTGGTCTTGGCAAAAAATTCATCTAAATTGCCGTTATTAAAATTTTTACCATTAACCTACCATCACAGCCATTTCTGGCCGCCACCTTGGATTTCACATCTTTTTTCCCGATAGCCTTTTTGAGGGCCGCACACTTTTTTTACAGCTGGCTGTTTTGGATTAGATTTCACTTCTTTTTGTATTTGTATACCCCAAAGCCGGCCTATCCGGCCATAGGCTGGCTTTGGGACTTTTTTAACCTGTCTTTTTTTTCTTTTCCACAGGAAGAAGAAAAGATGAAGCAGATGTATTTTAAATATTTCTGATTTTATCAGTAAATGTACAAATTATATATATAATGCATATATTTATTACAGAACTCTCCATGGTGGTTTCTTTGTAACTGAACACTCTACAAAGTGACTTCTTCTTGCTGCTCTCTCTATAGGGTGAATTGTTTGTAGCTGAACAATATACAAGTAACTTCTTCTAGCTGATCTCTCTACAGGGTGGTTTGTTTGTAGCTGAATTCTGTACAGGTGATTTGTTTGCAGCTGAGCTCTTTACAGAATGGTTTCTTTGTAGCTGAACTCTCTACAAGGTAACTTCTTCTAACTGATCTTATACAGGGCAATTTGTTTGTGGCTGAATTTTCTACAGGGTGATTTCTTTGCAGCTGAACTCTCTACAAGGTAATTTCTTCTAGCTGATCTCTCTACAGGGAGATTTGTTTGTAGCTGAACTCTCTACAGGTGATTTGTTTGCAGCTGAACTCTCTACATGATGGTTCTTTGTAGCTGAACTCTCCACAAGGTAACTTCTTCTAGCTGATCTTTTAACAGGGTGATTTGTTTGTAGCTGAACTCTCTACAAGGAAACTTCTTCTAGCTGATCTCTCTACAGGGAGATTTGTTTGTAGCTGAACTCTCTACAGGTAATTTGTTTGCAGCTGAACTCTCTACATGATGGTTCTTTGTAACTGAACTCTCTACAAGGTGACTTCTTCTAGCTGACCTTTCTACAGGGAGATTTGTTTGTAGCTGAACTCTCTACAAGTGATTTGTTTGCAGCTGAACCCTCTACATGATGGTTTCTTTGTAGCTGAACTCTCTACAAGGTAACTGATGTCTCTACAAGGTCACTAGTTTGTAGCTGAACTCTCTACATGGTGGTTTCTTTGTAACTGAACTCTCTACAGGGTGACTTCTTTTAGCTGAACTCTCTACATGGTGATTTGTTGGTAGCTAAACTCTCTACAATTCGATTTGTTTGCAGCTGAACTCTCTACATGATGGTTTCTTTGTAGCTGAACTCTCTACAAGGTAACTTCTTCTAGCTGACCTCTCTACAGGGTGATTTTTTTTGTAGCTGAACTTTCTACATACAAAGTGCATGACTTGTTCTAGCTGGTCTCTCTACAGGATGACTTGTTTCTAGCTGATCTCTCTGTAGGGTGACTTGTTTCTAGCTGAACTCTACCGGGTGATCTGTTCGTAGCTGAACTCTCTACAAGATGATTTGTTTACAGCTGAACTATCTACCTGGTGGTTTCTTTGCAGCTGAATTCTCTACAAGGTGACTTCTTCTAGCTGAACTCTCTATAGGGTGATCTTCTCGTAGCTGAACTCTCTGCAGGGTGATTCGTTTGCAGCTGAATTTTCTACATGATGGTTTGTTCATAACTGAACACTCTACAAGGTAACCTCTTCTAGCTTATCTCTTTACAGGATAACTTGTTTCTAGCTGAACTCTGTACATGGTGATTTGTTGGTAGCTAAACTCTCTACAATTCGATTTGTTTGCAGCTGAACTCTCTACATGGTGGTTTCTTTGTAGCTGAACTCTCTACAAGGTAGCTTCTTCTAGCTGATCTCTCTACAGGATGACTTGTTTCTAGCTGAACTCTCTACAGGGTGATCCTTTTGTAGCTGAACTCTCTACAGGGTGATTTGTTTGCAGCTGAAGTCTCTACATGATGGTTTGTTTGCAGCTGAACTCTCTACAAGGTAACTTCTTCTAGTTGATTTCTCTACAGGGTGACTTGTTTCTAGCTGATCTCTCTAAAGGGTGATTTGTTTGTAGCTGAACTCTGTACAGTTTGATTTGTTTGCTGATGAACTTTCTACATGGTTTTTTCTTTGTAGCTAAACTCTCTACAAGGTAACGTCTTCTAGTTGATCTCTCTACAGGATGACTTGTTTCTAGCTGAACTCTCAAAAGGATGATCTGTTCATAGCTGAATTCTCTATATGGTAGTTTCTTTGTAGCTAAACTCTTTACAAGGTGACTTCTTCTAGCTGATCTCTCCTATCTGCAGGGTGATTTGAACTCTCTACAAGGTGATGTTTTCTAGTTGATCTCTCTACTCAGTCTGGATGACTTGTTTCTAGCTGAACTCTCTACAGTGTGATCTGTTAAGTTTCTACCTGATCTCTCTATAGAGTTATATCTTGTTTGTATAGCTGAACTCTTTTACATGGTGGTTTTTTGATTGGTTGCTGAACTCTCTCTCCACGGTGACTTGTTTGTACTACAGAGTGACTGGTTTGTAGCTGAACTCTCTATAGAGTGACTTACTTGTAGCTGAACATTGCATAAAGTAACTTGTTTGTAGCTGATCTAGATGAACTCTCTACTAGGTAGCTTTTTTTGTAACTGAACCCTTTACGCAGTGACTTGTTTGTAGCTGAATTCTCTACAGAGTGACTTGTTGTAGCTGAACTCTCTACAAGGTGACTTGTTTATAGTTGAATTCTCTTCAGTGTGACTTATAATGTTCTGAATCTCTACATCAACATATTTGTAGCTGAACTCTCTACATGATGACTTGCTTGTAGCTGAATTGTCTATAAGATTAACTGTTTGTAGCTGAACTCCCTACAGAATAACTTGCAATGCCAAAGAAATTCTATAATGGAGTAAGTTATAAACGTAGCTGAATGCTTTATTAGGGTGACTGTTCTATTAGAGTATCTCGATCTCGCATATGCTACACGTAGTTGGCTTTGGAATCATAACTCAGTGGTTTGTACTCTGATTCTTCTGTACTACTACAAGGACTTTCTATGATAATTATTCCAGCTACATACCGATTTTCAGCTCACTGTTATAAGCGGTTTGGCTGGTAGGCGTGAAAACTAATAGTTTTTTTATTCATAAAAGTCGATCGCGTAATTGCGACATAGGTTGGATTTTTTGTCATATCTCGATGGCCTTTAACTGGATTTCTTTCAAACCACAAAAAGGCACTCCTACGATAGTTACTCCATCTACATAGCAATTTTCAGCTCGTTCCTTCAAGCGGTTTACCCTGTGGGCGTGACAGACCTTCGACCTTATTTTACGCAGATAATTGGTAATAACTCCGTGAGTGTTCATCGGATTCCTACCAAACTTGGTACTGTGATTCGCCTTAATGAGCCCTTTAAGTGTGCCAAATCTCAGCCCGATCCAAGCACGCATTCGTGTTTTATTGCGGATTTTGCAAAGTGTGCGAAAAGAAGAAGAAAAAAACGAAGAAAAAACACCCAAACTTTGGCCGCTCGTATCTTGGAAATGGCTGGAGCGATTTTCTTCAAATTTGGTATGTGGACTTCCCTACCTCGCCGGCATTTCTGTAGCAACTTTGGGTTTAATAGGATAAGGAATCACGGAGCTACAAAGGTGTGAAAATTGCGTTTATTTTTTTCCTGTAAATATACTCACGGTGTGACGCGCCGGCTACTTGGGCCACACGACACACTACCGTGTGTCTTGATATTGCAACTTCAGCCTAGCTATATGCTGAAGATCAAAAAAAAAAAAAAAAGGTCATCAGCTACTGACAATAACTACCCCTCACCATAAATACCCTCAGTTTTCGTGCTGCATACTGCACTTACTAATAAATGGGTGTGGCTGAGCGTATGTTGGTAATGCGATAACTGGGCGTGACTCACGAAAGAGCTACACGATAGCATTTATAAGTTTCCACGTCATCAAACAAACAATTTTGTTTCTCACATGATCCAATCCGGGTCAGACCCGGATGACCCGGAGAATATGTGACCCGGATGACCTGACCCGGTTTCAACTCTGTTACTCATCATACCATATAATCCTATAAAACTATATATCAATTTTGTACTTGTTTGTTAACTTTCTTTTGTAAATAATTTTATTATGACTGGTGAACCCACGCATACCACATCTGAAATGGCACCACGCCCCAGCTATATCAATTATCGTCTGAAAAGTGAAGTATCCATTACACTTGGTTGTCAGCTATGTTCAACCCATTACACAGCAATGCGAATCAAGAACTTTTCTGGAAGCACCTCTACAATCTACGTATACCAAAATAATTGATGCCATGCCCAAATTCTATTAGTTATCATCTGAAAAGTGAAGTATCCATTACGCTTCACTGTCGGCTATGTTCAACCCCGTTACACAGCAATACGAATGAAGAACTGTTTGAAAAGCACCTTTGCAATCAAAATATCCACTATGAAAGATATGGACGATTTCCGTTTCGAAGGGAAGCCATCACATGCTCGCTCCAAAGCAACACCTTTCCCTGTCAGCAAAGATGAATGAGACACAAAGGAGGACACTGGTAAGTCTATGAACAATGCATTTTACATACTGCAGTATGTCAAAAGGCACCTGTCGGGCCGAAGCGACGTCGAACAGTGAAAAAATCAAGCCCGTAGCCTTAGCCGTTATCGAGTTACGCTTTTCTGAAGGAATCAGTCAGTTACGTACCGTTATCGAGTTACGCTTTACTGAAGGAATCAGTCAGTTACGTACTTAGTCAGTAGAAAATTCTGTCGAATAAAATTTTTTTTAAATTCCGTAGCAACTTGTTGAAAGCATTTTGGGTCTATCTGAAAGCTTGTTTGGGTTTAGTTTTACCTAACCAATACTGCTTCATAGTCGTCAGGGAAATTGAGGCTGGTTTTTGGGTGATTTTATTTAGTGGGCCACGCCAACTGCTTTGTGGTCCCTAGTATACAGTTACTATCGTACTGTATGATTACTATATTTTTGTGTTAATGTAGAGCACTTCAATATTAGCCATATTTAAATACTGCCACAATTGATATTAAAATTACTGTATGACCTAAACATTGTTTTTGAGTATAAGTAGTGGTCAAGTTTGAATAGTTACCACACTAAATGCCATGGTGTTTAACGACATCTACACAATTTGTCTAAAAGGTCCTAATATTCAGAGAATTAAGAGACTTTGCTATGTGTACAAATGTTGAAGTTGTTTTGTTGTTCACACATAACATACACTTGGTTGTTTGAATGATCCAAAGATATTGTGTTATAATTGTGACCCGATTTGCGAAAAGTTACCTTTCTCGCACATTTCAAAAACTCGAGAAAAGAGCGATTGAACTTTTTCGGGAAAAATTCGCCACCTTTTTTATTACAGATACAGATGCATACAAGCCTAATCTATTATACTGCAAAGTTTTAACTTTGTGGGTACAGTACATTTAAAGATACAATGCAAAATATCGGAGTATGTACATATAAAACAAAAGACGTAACACGGAATCACTTACAAATTATCTATTTGTTTTCAATGGCGGTTCTTTTACGTGCGAAGATAAAGAATGGCCAGCCGTAGTAGAAACAGAGTGGCGTCTGCTTTAAACTCTCTCTGCAATGACGGTCTCTCACGAATAAACGATACAAATCATGAAGAGTTTGAGGCACTTATTGGAGAATATTTTGATGATGACGAAAGCGATGTAGAGTCAGAATGCGGTAAGGAATCCATTAAAATATTTAAACAATTCGCACACAAATTCAACAGGATATGATGCTAATGAATTTGAATACATTGATGAAGAAGTGGATAACAGTGAAGGTATTACAGCATACATAAAACTATATTATAGTAGTACAAGTTTAAAATAGGTCTTTTTGAAGAGGAGATTCAACTCAACTTTGTCCCGGTGATTGATGACACGCCATCACATAGTATGATGTCTCTTGCCAGCCCACTGCTTCAGCCTTGTCTGACAACTAGCAATAATGTATCATCTTTTGACAGTAGTCTCTATCTCCAACTCACTCAGGCGGAAGTCAGCTGATTATGAGCACTCCTGAGTCTCCACGTGTTCCACAGCAGTCAAACAGTAATGACATGGTGTCTACTGGTAGTGAGCTGATAACTAGCACTCCTGATACACCAGTCACCGACAGCAGTAGCAGTGCCCCTGGTCCATCTTCAGGAAGAAAAAGAAGAAGAATTGATATTAGTGACAGAAGCATTTCACCACAAACACCACCTGCAGGAGGTATTCTGGTAGACGAAAAGGAAAATGCACTTTGCAGAAAATTCACTGAAAATACCTGTGGTTGTAAAAAGATCAATGGTAGACCATGTAGCACACAGTTTAGTGCTGAGTACATCATCGAAATGAGAGCACAAGCCTCTCTGCTGACACACGATGAGCTTGACATGGTCATCCTGGGGTCATTGATGACAACACTGAACAGGAGTGAGAATATTGTTGATGGTAGACACAAGCCTAAAAAGATTACTCTGACTACACACACAACTGCCTCTCAGTTTGTACAGTCACCTTTGGCTTTCTCTATGGCATTGGATCCAAAAAGAGACTCCAGTCACTCAGGTCCCATTATTTGGAAAACGGTATGACACCGCGAGTGCATGGCAACACTAAGAGTCTTCCCCACAATTCTTTGCCATTTGGCGTCATTAATGCTGCTGTTAAGTTTCTGCAGAACTACGCAGAACAACATGCCATCCTTTTGCCTGGTCACATATCTGGATATAAAAGAGGCGACATGAAATTGTTACCATCAAGCAGCAGCAAAATGGTACGCATATACCAAATCTCACACTGCAAGTTGTACTGTATGTGCACATATACATTTGAGAGGTGTTACTACTTTTACAAATTAAAAAAATAAATGACTACTAACCCAAAAAATTAAAATACAAAATTATTACAATGGACTTTATTCACAATGACGTCATGAGCACAAGATGGCCATGTTATTTGGGGTAGTAATGTACAGATGACTATGGAGAAATTGTTTTGATCGATCATATTTTAGCCAGGTAAGGAGATATCGAGCTCTAAGCAACAGGTATGGGTACAAGACAACACAATGAACGACTTGTAATGCATGGTGGAAATTTTTCAAGATAACGCTTGTTTGCAATGGTTTTTGTTATGTTATACCCATACCTGTTGGCTACTGGTCAGTATCTTTCTTTACGAGTGAAATATGATTGATCAAAACAATTTCTCCATAGGCGCCTGTACATTGGTACCCCAAATAACGTGGCCATCTTGTGCTCATGACGTCATTGTGGATAAAGTCCATTGAAACCTTAAAATTTCTATTAAAGTAACACCTCTCGCAATAAGATAGTATTAATCTGTTCAAACTTACATACACGTAGGATGTGTGGACACGTTACAAGGACTCCTGTATTCAGGCTGGCACAAGATACATAGCAAACACCACCTTCTATGCATACTGGAGGAAGCTACTACCTCATATTCTGATTGCCAGACCACGCACTGACTTATGCTGGACCTGCCAGCAGAATAGCACTGCAATCATGTGATCCATTAACAAACCTGGAGATGAAAAGTCACAGGTAAATTAAATATACAAACATGAGTGGTACGCTAATCTTAACTGGCAAGAAATACTATTTTGACAAAAGCACCTTTAATCCAGATTAATAGGATTTTTACAATTTAGAAAAAAGTTGCTTATCACTTGACTTAGTCATTAAACATCAGCATCACAGTAATATCTATAGAATTTGTGCATGAAATTGTATAAAACAAAAAAACCTTAGCTCGTTAAGGGGCTGGCACATGAACATTTTAAAATTGCGTTTAACTGTAGACATGGTTTCATTGGCAAGGCATACTTGTGGAGGTTGGACACGCCTTAAGTGCCACTAAAACAAATTACTCAAAAATCATCTTTTTGAGTAGGGTAATACATTGATCTGCAGCCGATAATCATTGTTCAAAGAATATGTACGTGACAAGTCTGGTGAAGTTGTATACACTAACTGCAACATAAATTAATTTCACCCAGAATTCAAGTACTTTCTACAAAACAAAGTACATTGCCTTGAAGCTTACTTGAAGCACGTTCTGAATATCTAATGAACCCCATTGTTTGTATTGCAACTATTGAGGGTCACGTGAAACACTAATTAAAATAATGCAATTTAGAGTAATATAATTAGGTAGGACTTTTAGAGCACATCCAATCTCCTCTGCTTAAATTCCTGGTAAGTGTGTTGCATATGTAAGATTCATACTTTTCTATTGTAGGCCATCAAGGAAGCTGAAACACACATAAAACACGTTAAGGAGGAACGAGACTACTACAGAAAGGCATGCAAAGACAGCACAAAATCATTAGAGCAGATATATAAGCATGGGGAAACAATGGAAGTGCCTCTTCCTGGAGCACAAATTCCTTGTAAATCCAATAACAAAACTATGCATTACAGTTTTGATATGGCTCAGCAGGTATTTTATTTCCTCTAATTTACCATCATGGCATACTATGCACTGCAGGTTCACTATCCAAGCAACCCCTTTCAGCCTGGGCCAATCTATTTTTTAACCCCACGCAAATGTGCAATATTTGGGGTCTGCTGTGAAGCAGTTCCACACCAGGTAATGGTGACAGTATGGCACATACACTTGTATCCTTAATGTTTTACTTTCAGATCAACTACCTGATAGACGAGGCTTCCAATGTTGGCAAAGGAGGAAATGCCATCATCTCCATGCTACATCACTTCCTCCATCATCATTAGTAGAGCGGCATAGCCGAGATATTGTGCACTTTTTGAAGAAAGTATGAAATTTTGTACATAGTTTCAACAGATCATGAAGAGTTTTTTTGGATATGGAGCCATCACAGATTTGACCTTTGGTGACCTTTACGATCACATTTGTGTACAAAATATTGTATTTCTGCAATTATAGTACATAAATTTTAATCAAAACTACCTTAATGGGATACCAAATGCAAGCTCTTGCTTTAAGGAATACACTGGTACTTGAATTAAGCTCACACCTTATTCTGTTCTCAAGTTATAACAATTTAAACATTTGATTAAATCTTTTTATCAATTATACATCAAATTAACCATGTCTGTCTTTCACATTCCCCAGAGCAGGAGCAGAGTAGAGTGCACTTTAAAGCAGCCTTGATACATTTGCACCTTGCAGTGCACCCTTTCTTGCATGCACAGCGTATCAGTTCATGACAACATTGTGAAGTTTCTGGGAGTGTGGTCCATAGTGGATGCCACCCTGTAGCATCCTTCCACCACCCCTATTTTGCTGGACTAGGGAGTTCCGGAATCTGAATTACTGTCATACTCCAGCAATGTGCTTGGTAGCTTGCCCTCTTAATGTGTTGCTTGAGTGCTGCTTGTGTTGGTGGTATGTTCTCCAGGCTTCTTTACGTCTGTGTAAATAACCGTTTCCTGGCATCTTTGACCGTTAGAAGATCACCGGTCCGATCATACAGCAGCACTACAAATCGCTCCAATAATGACAAGGACAAGTCACTAATGTTGTCTTCCATGAGCATGAGGTCTTCAAATGCTTCAGTGATATCAGGAAATACTTTCCACACACTCCAGGCTGTCTTTTTCCCTCATCCTCCAAATGCTGAAACTGTGTCACATCAAGTAAATGCATGAAAAACTGGCAAAGTTTTGCACATCACTGGATCCTATCCCCTGACAACTTCATGAATTGGTATATACCTGAAATGTAATTTACTACCAAATGCTAACCACAGCTCATCCGGATTAATCTGACTAAACATAACGATTGCCAGGATTACAACATCTGTATTTACTGTACGTATGCACAATTTTCTGTGTCCTTTCTGCACAGCATCTCTTGCATGCAGTAGAAGACGTGTGTCTGCTTCTTCGTGTTATCGTAGCAGGGGGAAAGCTCTGTCACATCAGCATCATATGTACATATGTGCTCAGAACAATCTTCCCATTAGTTGCATAGATCACCTTTCCCTCATCAGTTGTAACACTTGCAATTTGTTGTGACAAAAAGTTGAATAATTCTGTTTTGTTCTCGTGCACCCGAAGAAAGTCTCTAAAGTTTTTAGGGAGATGAGTGGTAGATGCTACTCTTCTTCGAATTCCTTTGCCTCTCTTTTGTCTGGTCACATCTTTTAAACTATTTACAATGTATTCATCCCAAACAACATCCACTCTCTGGGTTGTCAACATCAATGGCCATTGGTATGTGCCCAAGAGATTGAAACTGCATTAAATGCTTGGCCAGTGATTTGTAACCACTTCCAACTGATGGTCTTTTTGATTTTGCTGGACATTGCAAGGCTGCATTATAGTATCCTCTTGGCAAAGGACACAGAGAGTCCAATTTGTAATGCAAGGTTCCTTGGGTCTAGGAACTGAAGCATCTACTATTGCATACTTCTTTGCCATAATGCCAGTAATGGAAACTTAAAACAATTTCAGTTAGGAAAACAGAGCATTTTTGGGTAACACTTGTCTGTAATACAGCAATTTCACTTGCCATATGGTTACTAAAGTTCCATTTAATGACCAGCAAACAAATAAGTGTTTATTGAAATGGGAACTATAATAGCTAGAAACAGAACAGTTTTGCATAACACTTGCATACATATACATACTGCTAAAATAGCTGATTTCACTTACCATGTGGCCACTAAGATTCCATTTAAAGACTAGCAAACAAAAAATGTAGTTAAGTGATACTTTACAGCATAGCTGCTGAAAACTAATTTGCATGCTTGTCATGACAAGCAAATTTGTTTACTTGACATTAACTATTTATGTGATAGCTTTAATTGCAAGAGTCTTCCTTTCTACTATGAACTCCTTGATAAAAGTGAAGCAGCCTCCTATAAGGGCTGCTTTATCTACAATACAAATTAGATATATTCTTACATCCCTGTTGTATATAATAATTTTATACTGAGTCAGGTAATTTTAACTGTAATCAGTTATAACTTTTGACCAAATTATAGTATGAACTTGATTTAAGTACCAGTGTATTCCTTAAAGCAAGAGCTTTCATTTGGCATCCCATTTAGGTAGTAATGTTATGTAGTTTAATTGCAGAAATACAATGTTTTGCACACAAAAGTGATTGTAAAGGTCACCAAAGGTCAAATCTGCGATGGCTCCATATCAAAAAAACTCTTCATGGTCTGTGGAAACTATGTGCAAAGTTTCATACTTTCTTCAAAAAGTGCACAATTTGCTCATTTTTGCTAGCTATGCTGCTCTACTACATGCATTTGGTGAAATATCTGCCCATTTCCATGCTGACAACTGCTGTGGGCAGAACAAAAATAGATTTCTTATGTACTACTTTATGTGGCGTATACTCACTGGTCTACATGATGAGATCACTATCTCTTTTCTTCCTGTTGGCCACACAAAGTTCTCACCAGACTGGGGGTTTGGGCTACTAAAACAAAAGTACAAGAAGACTTTTGTTGGATGCCTTGATGACATCGTCAGTGATAAATCAGTCAGCTAAACCTAACTGGGCTCAACTAGTGGGAGCACAGGATGGCAGCAACATTGTTCCGATGTACAATTGGGCTGATTATTTTGATCCACACACTGTCAAAACGGCACTAAAAGGGATAACACAGATGCATCACTTCCGCTTCAGTTCAGCACATCTTGGTAAAGTGTTTGTCAAGAACTGCAAGTCCGACAAGGAGCGATCTATCAATTTACGGAAGGAATCATCATGGTACCCAACTCCAACTGATCTTCTACATGTAATTGTCCCTGACGGACTTTCTTTGGAAAGGAGATGGTATCTTTTCGACAAAGTACGCGAGTTTTGTCCAGTAGAAGTACAAGATCTTGTATGTCCCAAGCCAACAGAACCACGTCCATGACCTAAAATAATAGAACATTTTAATATAGCATAATTGAAACAGTTATTAAATTATTGCGTATAATAATATTGACAATTGGTACTGAGTCTATGGGAAAAAATTCCAACTAAATGTAGTTTGTTGCCTCAGCAACAAACAAAAGTTAACAGGCTAGCTTCCTGGAGTGGTGGATCAGGAGCAGAAATCAACTTTTAGCACCATCTGTCATCTGGTTGCATAAGTGCATATCATAATTAAATTCCACATTCCTTTATAGTAGTGGAACTGAGTTGTATCTGCCACAATTGTCTAATTGTGTCAACTGTGCATTTGGTGCTCGGTTTTAGTTTCTCAGCAATTAGAGGTCTAACTAGAGAAGTTGGAGGTCTAACTAGAGAAGTTTAACAGGATAAACCGTCGTCGGTCATTCTGAGCTGCTGCTGCTGCTGCTAGAGAAGTCAAAAGCTGCTTGACTGAGACTGCTAAGCTACGCCAGTGAAATCCCTCACCACCAACTTGCAACCTACTAGCTGCTCCGCTACAAAACCAGCTAAGTCACACTGCATGTGTATAACTGTCTTACTTTAAATATAACTAATGCATTATTCAACTATCAACTGAACGCGTGACGTAAAATAGTGGGTTTACTGGCTCACGCGGGCTTGTTTTCGATAGCGATAGCTATCACCTAACCAGCAACGCGTCCCGATAGTGCTGTGTGGGGTTGCTCAGACAACCACTGATCGTACGGAGGGGCTCGTCGAGGCGCTGGACCTGGCTCTCGGGCAGTCCTTCGCTCCGCCGGATTGGCTGTCGTAGCTTGGATCCCTTCAATGGCAGAGCGGAAGTCCAGAAACCTGCGTCATGCCGAGGATGAACTCCATGACTCTTTGAAACTGCAGGCTGACGCAACAACACATACATGCTGACGAAACTCCACCTGTCACTGGTCAGGCTTCCTATGCGACTCCCACAGTGTCATCTCAACATACCAACGCAACCTCCAGTCACAGTGACGCTGCGGCTACAATGAGCAATGAGTCACTGCGTCTACTTTTGTCACAATACAGCTTGCAAACCTGTTGCACCCAAATACCTCAGTCACAGGTCACCGTTGCTATCCCAGTCCACAGGCTTCCCTGGCACAACTCGTGCTTCCTACTTATGGAACAACAGTGACCCCTACCTCTCAACCAGCAGTCAACCCAAACATATTTTCTCAGCTGTAGTCTACAGCTAGCAACCAAAGCTCCTCAATCAACAACAACTTACACTTCAGGCCATGTCCCGCTGTTTTGGCCATCTTCGGGTAGCCTCAACCAGCTATAACTGCATACCCAAGAACTAGCCATTCTTGGTGCTACTCATCCTCCTCCACTAATAGCTCCACTACCGGCACATTTGTGCACTGGAATCCTTGCGGAGTAGTACATAGAATTCAATAGCTCGTTCGCCCATGCCATATCCTCTGTACCCGACACACCCACCACTCAGCAGCATAATTATATGCAAATGTTTTTCATGCTGAAAATGTCATCTCAGAGTGATGCGCTTCAACTTGCCCCAATCCCCACCCACTCCAAAAATCAACTCTTTGCCTCATGGATGGTGGCCTGGAACATGTATGTCTCCACCATTCTTCTAGCTAAACTATCCCGAGCGTTAGAAATGCTCAGCTACCAGTGCATTATATTCCTTAAACTATTGTTGCACCGATACACATTTTTCACATTAATTTTACCAATATCAATATTTGCCTATTCTTATAAATGTTTATGCTGATATTCAGTCCTTCAGAAGAACGAAGTGGAGCAGGAAATCACCTAAATTAAATTGCAAATGTAATCAATGTGGTTAATTGAGTGTGCATACGATTTTACAATGTTGTTGAAGTATTGCCACTAACCCCTTCATGGAAAAGAAGCCAAGTGATTATAAAATAGCTAAGCCAGCTTATTAAACAGTGTTTCTGGTAAGATTCGAGACCATTTGCGAAAAGTGATTGACTCATTACGTGGGGTGCCAATAAATATACACAGCCTACTATAGCCTGGCAGCTGTACTTGCAGAAGAAAAGCCTACATAGTTATAAACAGTTAAGTGTCGTATGCTGCATTTCACAGCTTTACTTTCACCTGTTCATTACTTTCATCAATGATTGATTGTGGGTTTTAGTTAATCAACGAAATATCTCCACTTTGTAACTGATACTGCTACTTGTAAAATTAACTAATATCTTTTACCAATAAGTCAACCCAATTATCAGTGCAATGCTACTTTAAACTCCCAACCCGCCCCCTAGCAGTCCATCCTACCTTCCTACCACAATCAGTCGCGCAAATCTGCTGTGTTTTGACCAACCTAATAACTTGCCAACACGCCAATTGTCAATACCTCAACATTTGTAACAATGCAAAGGTGCTCACCCAGTTACAAAGCAGACTTGCCCCACCTTATTCGTGGGGATTCCCCTACCCAGCATGCGTAAGTGGGATGCCTGCACCCCACTACTACAGTACCACTCACTCTTGAGTGTGAACTATGCAATCACCGTGACAAGGTTTTGTACAGCTGTTCTTATCAGACATTTGACAAGGATGTAACTTCGGTTACACAGCCCCACACTGGATACAGCGTACAATCTGCGTTTGTGAACCCATCCGTTTTGGGCGACCCTCTTGCTCAGAACGCACTCAAACTAGAACCTTTCAGTGCCCTCACCCGTATGCACCTGTGTGCTTCAGCAGTAACAATTTTATAGATCCCTCTGCATGTGATTTTAATTACTATGCAGTAGATGATGCATGCTCCATAGTTAACAAGCTTAAAACCCTGATAATCACTAATAATCCTTATTACATTTGAACACTTCACGAAGATCCCTGATATTTTATTCAACTCAAACTCTTCATTCTGTGCATTATCCCAACATGTCACCAGGATACATTAACAAATATACTAGAGTTATGTGTCATATTTAATTTGTAGCACTTGTTACCATCACGCATATTCATGTGTAGGTTCACATTACCCTGCATTACTTGGGTTTGTGTGCATAGTGATACGGCTGCTGAAGCTAGTCATGTAGTTTCATTGAAAATATATGGGTACATAGAATATCACCAGAGGATACATTGTATTCACATAAAACATGTCTCAGATTTATGGTTGTGCACATCCCATAGCCATGGTAAGTAGAATAATATTTGTCATCAAATCTTACGGTCAGTACATAAGAAGCTATTCAAAGGGGGCAGCAGCACAACTTGATGGCTCGTCCCAGTAGTGGTAGACACCATTTATGGTTTCAACATGACCACTGTGATAATAATATACAGATACATATTGATTATACTACTACTACTATATACATTACATCATTCATAGATTCTGATGTCATTAAGGGTTAATTACCATCACATGTGGCAGTATTACATAGTCATAATGTAATGGCAATGAGTGGTATGGTAAATCAGAGTTACAGTCAATGGAATTATTGGATTTTGTCACTCATGATGTTGTATTCATTGTGAGCTTTGATATGGTATGCGTACGTTAATAATACTGGATCATTAATTCAAGTATGACAAATAGACGCAAGTTCTGCAAAAATATATATCATCATGTGTTATGTTTTATATCACTGTTAACAACTATTTTGGGGGAAATTGGGTGCAAATTGCTGAACTTAGTTAAAAGTAATTCAGTCCAAAGATGCATGTGTTATCACTAATGCTACTTAACAATAAATGCTATGTTCAAACTGGTTACGTTTGTAGCGACTAAATGTGCCTATGTTTGTTGTGGCTAAATGTGGTTATGTGTTGCGATTATATGTGCTTATGTGTTGCGATTATATGTGCGATATTTGTTGCGACTAAATGTGGTTATGTGTTGCGATTACATGTGGTTATTTGTTGCGATGTGCGTAACGTTTGTTGCGACTGAATGTTTGTAATGTTTATTGCGACTGAATGTTCGTAATGTTTGTTGCGACTAAATGTTGTAATGTTTGTTGCGACTTAATGTTTGTAATGTTTGTTGCGACTAGATGTTTGTAATGTGGGCTGTCACTGAATGTTGGTAATGCTAGAGTGTTGTAATTATATAGGTACTGTGGGCCGTGAGTACTGTTGGGTGTAGGCACTATTGGGTGAAGTTGCAATTGGGCATAAGTACTGTTGGGTGTAAGTACTGTTGGGCGTAAGCACTGTTGGGTGTATGTACTGTTGGGCGTTATTAATGTCTTGTAAGTTACATCATCAATGGTAGCATTAAGCGTGGCACGACTGGGACAGTGATAACACACGATTCTCCTTCAAGCAAATGCGCCTTACCTCAGTTGCCCTACCTCCCCCAAAGAGTTGTATGTCCGTATGTGTGTACATGTATGTGAAGTGATGTTTCTATGTAGTTATCATGTGAAGTAATGTGTTTAGAGCTCGGTGCGGTGGAAGGGTGGTTTGTGTAGGGCATGCCGTAATGTGCCGTGATGTGTCATGAAGGTAGCATGTTAATTGGATCCACACCCACCTTCTCCAATTGTGAATGTTTTTCAAGTTGTAAATTGGCTTAATAAAGGAAGAGGGTTCACTAAACACGATTAAATAATCATTTCTTTCTGTATAATTGTTCCTGTCTACCAAACAAATAAACAAAAGAACACCATAAAGTGTGCGCTAAGGACTTTACAATGGAACTATCTGGTAGGCCTATCGCACATTTAAACTAGCAGTGAGTCGCAATACAAATCACCACAAGATAAGGCTAAAGTGCACGCTAAAAGAAACTTTACAGTGAAACTTTCTGGTAGGCCCATCGTACATTTACTGTTGACAGATAAACAATCACCTCACCAATCAACCTGAAATCCAAGCAGTGAGTCGCAATACAAATCATCACGAAGTAAACAGCACAGGGTCACTTGAAGCAATTCCGTTTTACTTTGTAATTTCGTTCCGTTTATAAGAATGGTGATTTGTTACTGATTAAGGAGAAGCCTGGAAAAGATTTGTCGCCTTGATTTGTTACGGAGAATGTACGGAATCTTCTGTACTACAAGTCTGATCAATTCATTAAAGTTAGTTTGTAATGTACTGAAGTTAAAAATCACTATATCTCCATAACGGTTGGGTGTATCACACTAGAATTTTAACAGAGCGTAGCGAGCGATTATGCCAACCTGTTAATGAGAAAAAACAGTTTTAAAAAAATGTGCGAAAAAGGTACCTTTTCACAAATCGGGTCACAATTGATGAAGTCATATCATGTTACTTGTATATTATTACAGTCGGGAAGGACTGCTTTACATCATGCTGCTGGGTGGGAACAAGTTCAATTAATAGAAACACTGATCAAATTAGGAGCAGATGTGAATGCACTTGATAAGGTTAGTTAGTATGTGTGTGATGAAATAAGTTGAAGTGTTAGTGTTACTACAGTGGAACCTGTCTTAGCGGCCACCTGTATAAAAAGGCCACTTCTTTAAAAAGACCAGCTTTAAATTCCCCTAGTGAGAAGTTTATACACTAATTTACCTGTCTAAAGCAGCCACCTGCCTATTAAGGCCAAGTTATCTTGGCCCAAAGGTGACCAGCTTAGACAGTTTCCACTGTAGTAAGAAACACAATTCAATGTAGTAAGACACAACTATCCTACCAGTGTGTTAGTGTGTAGTGTAGTAGAGGTGTGGTGTGGTATGAAGATCATGTGACCCATACACTAGTTTATACTACAATACAGTCATGCTCACCCAGCCCCTAAATAACTTTAATTAACATATTTTGTATATGGTTATACATAATTTTGCAATCCTGTAAATTTCTTTTCAATACATTGCTGGTTTATAAACTATTACCATATTTAATTTGTTAATGCAGCACTTCAATAGTAGCCCTACTTAAAACCCACTCACTGCCAAATTTGTAAAGGCTCCAATCTACTGTTTCTAAGCTGCTATAACTTACACACCATACCATATAATCCTATAAAACGATCTATCAATTTACTTACTATAGAACAAGGAATTGGATTATGAAGTTGTTGTTTACACAAGAGCAACCACAAATCCATTATATAACTTTAACGTACGAAAATTGATCTAAGTGAAGCCAAACGTGAAATTTCACTAATTTACAGGTTAGCACTATTTATAATAATACAGTAAATATCACTAACCTGTTTATAATTGAAGCGATTATCACTAAGTCAGGTTTTCCAGCATTTGAGGAAGTGCGCATGGACATACAAGCACGAGGTCACTGTTTCGAGGCGTACAAAAGTAGCAACACGCCACTCCAACCTATATAATCCCTCTCCTTACTGTTTCTCTTTGTTAGCAGTGCTATATCACATCGAAGAATCATCTACATTGCTACATTGTGAAAGTATGCGATTGCATCATGTAACCGCGCAATAGTGCACAAGAGACCTGTTATCCTTGTTCCCATTCACTTAAGTGCATGCTTACTACAGGATAAGCGCAGGAGCTACTAAAATGCTCAACTGAAGTTTCGGAGCATTTAGAATGTGATGCTACGGGCGTTTATAATCGAAACCGCCATATAGCAGTTGTGTCAGTGAGAGGGTTAAGTAGTGCCAAATTGATATTAAAATTACTGTATGAGCTTAAACATTATTTTGAGTATTGAGTATACGTAGTGGTCAAGTTTGAATGGTTACCACACTAAATGCCATGGTGTGTAACTAGATCTATATAGAGTATGTCTAAAAGGTCATAATATTATTCAGAGAAATAAGAGATTTTGCTATTAGGCACCGGCCTATTATGCCCAAAATTTTACCTATTATGCTTTTGAGCATTGCTCAAAATTAAGCCTATCATGCTCAAAATTATGCTTTCAAAATCAAGATTATGCTCTAGAACTGATTGTTTTATTAGAGTATATCAGCCTTTCCTGACTGCTCTATTAGAGTAAGTGACTGCTCTATTAGAGTATCTCGATCTTATTTCTGCAAAGTGTGAATAACCAATAAAGAAACGGTTTAATAAGTTATATTACATGTTTTTAATTATAAAATACACTAATAATACTATTGGCAGTGCTTATTTCCTTTCTTTCAGGCACGCGTATTGTACATTTAATATTAATTTTTCAAACATCGTCCCTATTATGCTGGCATTATGCTTGATGCTTTTGGTCACCTATTTTGCTTTAAATTATGCCAGCATAATATCTCTTGCCAGGAAAAAATATCTTGCAAGACTTGCAAGATTTGCAGTGGAAGATTCTTGCACTGTTCTTGCAAGAAATGTGCACTAATCTTGCAAACTTGCAAGAATCTTACACTGAAAATGTCCCTTTTCTTGCAAGAATTTTGCACAGGGATCTTGCATGCAAGAATCTTGCAAGTATCTTGCAAATCAAGAATCTTGCACTGAAAATGTCCCTTTTCTTGCAAGAATCTTGGAAACCTTGCAAGATATTTTTCCTTAACTCTTGTTACATGGGCCAGCTGTTAAATCATTTAGGATTGATGTAAAGCTATTTAAATGTCAGAAATGTTTGTCAGTAAAGTGCTTTGATATATATGAACAAGAACAAGTGAGTGATCAGACTTTATAAATATCTCAATATTTAGAACAATTCAGGTGTGTGCACAAGAGTGAAAATACACCTTTGTCCAATACAAAACTATTGATAGTGAACGCAATCAACACATGTACATGTTCACCTCTTTGATGTTACTAGTTTTAGTGTGTGCCAGGTGTGTTGGAGTAGTACTGTTTATTGCATTGGCAAAATGCTTGATAACTGTTTTATGTATCAAGACACACGGTAGTGTGTCGTGAGGCCCAAGAAGCCGGCGCGTAACACCCGTGAGTATATTGACAGGAAGAAAGAAAACGCAATTTTTGCACCTCCGTAGCTCTGTACTGCCTTGATGAAACAAGATAATTTTTGCTGTGGACACTCCCTCCACCTTCAGCACTCCACATTCCACATTTGAGTGAAATCGCTTCAAGCGTTCCCGAGATATGCGACTTCAAAAATTGGCTTAGTTTCTTGGGTTTTTTTTCTTATTTTTCTTCCTCTTTTCGCACACTTACAAAAACTGCTATAAAACGCGAACGCTAAATCCGATTACCTTGAACTTTGGCACACAGAAGAGGGGTACAAAGGCGCATCTCTGTACCAACTTTGGCTGGAATACGATAAACAGGCAAAGAGTTATGGGCGATTATTCACGAAAAATAACACCAATATGTTGTCACGCCTACAGGGTAAACCGCGTATGGGAAGTAGCTGAAAATCGGTTGGTGAATAGGTTAACTATTGAACCTCAAACCTTTTGTGGTTTGAAAGAAATCGAGCTAAAAACCAGGAAGATACAATGAAAAAACCAACAGTGTGTAACAATTACGCAATCGAGATTAGCTAATAAAAAACGACTGCTTGCCACGCCTACCAGGTACACCGCTTGGGATAATGCTTTGAAAATCACTGTAGAGATGGAGTTATCATCTTAGAAAGGTTCTTCAATGGTGTAGAAGAATCAGACTTAAAGCCACGGAGTTATAACACGAAATCCAACTTGGTGTAGCAAGTTCGAGATCGAGATACTCTAATAGAGCAGTCATCCTAATAGAGCAGTCCCCCGAAAAGAATTCAAGAGATCACTTAGAAACAAGTAACCTGTATAGAGATCAGCTACAAACAAGTCACCCTGTAGAGAGATGAGCCACAAACAATTCACCCTGTAGAGAGATCAGCTAGAAGAAGTTACCTTGTAGAGAATTCATGCAACTATAGAAAGAGATAATCTAATCCAAAACAGCCCAGCTGTAAAAAAAGTGTGTGGCCCTTAAAAAGGCTATGGTGAAAAAAGATGTGAAATCCAAGGTGGCGGCCAAGAAATGGCTGTGATGGTAGGTTAATGGTAAAAATTTTAATAACGACAATTCAGGTGAATTTTGGTGCCGCTTGGTCAATTGGCACAAAATTCACCTGAATTGTCGCTATTAAAATTTTTACCATTAACCTACCATCACAGCCATTTCTTGGCCACCACCTTGGATTTCACATCTTTTTTCACCATAGCCTTTTTGAGGGCCGCACACTTTTTTTACAGCTTGGCTGTTTTGGATTAGATTTCACTTCTTTTTGTATTTGTATACCCCAAAGCCGGCCTATGGCCTGCTTTGGGACTTTTTTAACCTATCTTTTTTCTTTACCACAGGAAGAAGAAAAGATGAAGCAGATGTACCTTAAATATTTCTGATTTTATCAGTAAATGTACAAATTATATATATAATACATATATTTATTACAGAACTGTCCATGGTGGTTTCTTTGTAACTGAACACTCTTCAAGGTAACTTCTTCTAGCTGTTCTCTCTACAGGGTGATTTATTTGTAGCTGGATTCTGTACAGGTGATTTTTTTGCTGCTGAGCTCTTTACATAATGGTTTCTTTGTAGCTGAACTCTCTACAAGGTAATTTCTTCTAGCTGAACTCTCTACATGGTGGTTTCTTTGTAACTGAACTCTCTACAAGATAATTTCTTCTAACTGATCTTTCTACAGGGCAATTTGTTTGTGGCAGAAATTTGTACAGGGTGATTTCTTTGCAGCTGAACTCTCTACATGGTGGTTTCTTTTTACTGTAGCTGAACTCTCTACAAGGTAATTTCTTCTAGCTGATCTCTCTACAGGGTGATTTGTTTGTAGCTGAATTCTATACAGGTGATTTGTTTGCAGCTGAGCTCTTTACAGAATGGTTTCTTTGTAGCTGAACTCTCTACAAGGTAACTTCTTCTAACTGAACTCTCTACAGGGAGATTTGTTTGCAGCTGAACTTTCTTCATGATGGTTTCTTTGTAGCTGAACTCTCTACAAGGTAGCTGAACTCCCTACATGGTGGTTTCTTTGTAGCTGAACTCTCTACAAGGTGACTTCTTCTAGCTGATCTTTTTACAGGGTGATTTGTTTGTAGCTGATTTTTCTACAGGGTGATTTGTTTGCAGCTGAACTCTCTATATGGTGGTTTCTTTGTAGCTGAACTCTCTACAAGGTAACTTCTTCTAACTGAACTCTATACAGGGAGATTTGTTTGCAGCTGAACTTTCTTCATGATGGTTTCTTTGTAGCTGAACTCTCTACAAGGTAACTTCTTCTAGCTGAACTCCCTACATGGTGGTTTCTTTATAGCTGAACTCTCTACAAGGTGACTTCTTCTAGCTGATCTTTCTACAGGGTGATTTGTTTGTAGCTGATTTTTCTACAGGGTGATTTGTTTGCAGCTGAACTCTCTTTATGGTGGTTTCTTTGTAGCTGAACTCTCTACAAGGTAACTTCTTCTAACTAAACTCCCTACATGGTGGTTTCTTTATAGCTGAACTCTCTACAAGGTGACTTCTTCTAGCTGATCTTTCTACAGGGTGATTTGTTTGTAGCTGATTTTTCTACAGGGTGATTTGTTTGCAGCTGAACTCTCTATATGGTGGTTTCTTTGTAGCTGAACTCTCTACAAGGTGACTTCTTCTTGCTGATCTCTCTACAGAGTTATTTGTTTGTAGCTGAACTCTCTTCATGATGGTTTCTTTGTAGCTGAACTCCCTACAAACAAGGTAACTTCTTCTAACTGAACTCTCTACAGGGAGATTTGTTTGCAGTTGAACTCTCTTCATGATGGTTTCTTTGTAGCTGAACTCTCTACAAGGTAACTTCTTCTAGCTGAACTCACTACATGGTGGTTTCTTTGTAGCTGAACTCTCTACAAGGTAGCTGAACTCCCTACATGGTGGTTTCTTTGTAGCTGAACTCTCTACAAGGTGACTTCTTCTAGCTGATCTTTCTACAGGGTGATTTGTTTGTAGCTGAATTCTGTACAGGTGATTTGTTTGCAGCTGAGCTCTTTACAGAATGGTTTCTTTGTAGCTGAGCTCTCTACAAGGTAGTTTCTTCTAGCTGATGTCTCCACAAGGTCACTAGTTTGTAGCTGAACTTTCTACATGGTGGTTTCTTTGTAACTGAACTCTCTACAAGGTGACTTCTTCTAGCTGATCTTTCTACAGGGTGATTTGTTTGTGGCTGAACTCTCTACAAGGAAACTTCTTCTAGCTGATCTCTCTACAGGGAGATTGGTTTGTAGCTGATCTCTCTACAGGTGATTTGTTTGCAGCTGAACTCTCCACATGATGGTTTCTTTGTAGCTGAACTCTCTACAAGGTAACTTCTTCTAGCTGATCTCTCTACAGGGTGATTTGTTTGTAGCTGAATTCTGTACAGGTGATTTGTTTGCAGCTGAGCTCTTACAGAATGGTATCTATGTAGCTGAACTCTTTACAAGGTAACTTCTTCTAGCTGATGTCTCTACAGGGTCACTAGTTTGTAAACGAATTCTCTACATGGGGGTTTTTTTGTAACTGAACTCTCTACGAGGTAACTTCTTCTAGCTGATCTTTCTATAGGGTGATTTGTTTGTAGGTGAATTTTGTAAAGGTGATTTTTTTTGCAGCTGAGCTCTTTACAGAATGGTTTCTATGTAGCTGAACTCTTTACAAGGTAACTTCTTCTAGCTGATGTCTCTACAGGGTCACTAGTTTGTAAACAAATTCTCTACATGGTGGTTTCTTTGTAACTGAACTCTCTACAAGGAAACTTCTCCTAGCTGATCTCTCTACAGGGATATTTGTTTGTAGCTGAACTCTCTACAGGTGATTTGTTTGCAGCTGAACTCTCCACATGATGGTTTCTTTGTAGCTGAACTCTCTACAAGGTAACTTCTTCTAGATGATCTCTCTACAGGATGATTTGCTTGTAGCTGAACTATCAACAAGGTAACTTCTTCTAGCTGATCTCTCTACAGGGTGATTTGTTTGTAGCTGAATTCTGTACAGGTGATTTGTTTGCAGCTGAGCTCTTTACAGAATGGTATCTATGTAGCTGAACTCTTTACAAGGTAACTTCTTCTAGCTGATGTCTCTACAGGGTCACTAGTTTGTAAATGAATTCTCTACATGGTGGTTTCTTTGTAACTGAACTCTCTACGAGGTAACTTCTTCTAGCTGATCTTTCTATAGGGTGATTTGTTTGTAGTGGAATTCTGTACAGGTGATTTTTTTTACAGCTGAGATCTTTACAGAATGGTTTCTTTGTAGCTGAACTCTCTACAAGGTAGCTTCTTCTAGCTGATGTCTCCACAAGGTCACTAGTTTGTAGCTGAACTTTCTACATGGTAGTTTCTTTGTAACTGAACTCTCTACTAGGTAACTTCTTCTAGCTGATCTCTCTACAGGGAGATTGGTTTGTAGCTGAACTCTCTACAGGTGATTTGTTTGCAGCTGAACTCTCCACATGATGGTTTCTTTGTAGCTGAACTCTCTACAAGTTAACTTCTTCTAGCTGATCTCTCTACAGGGTGATTTGTTTGTAGTTGAACTCTCTACATTGTGGTTTCTTTGTAGCTGAACTCTAAAAGGTGATTTCTTCTAGCTGAATTATCTCTTTCTATAGTTACATGAATTCCCTACAAGGTAACTTCTTCTAGCTGATCTCTCTACAGGGTGAATTGTTTGTGGCTCATCTCTCTACAGGGTGACTTGTTTGTAGTTGATCTCTATACAGGTTACTTTTTTCTAGCTGATCTCTTGAATTCTCTTCGGGTGACTGCTCTATTAGGATGACTGCTCTATTAGGATGACTGTTCTATTAGAGTATCTCGATCTCGCACTTGCTACACCAATTTGGATTTCGTGTTATAACTCCGTGGCTTTAAGTCTGATTCTTCTACGCCATTGAAGAGCCTTTCTAAGATGATAACTCCATCTGTACAGCGATTTTCAAAGCACTACCCCAAGCGGTTTACCTGGTAGGCGTGGCAAGCAGTCGTTTTTTATTAGCTAATCTCGATTGTGTAATTGTTACACACTGTTGGTTTTTTCATTGTATCTTCCTGGTTTTTAGCTCGATTTCTTTCAAACCACAAAAGGTTTGAGGTTCAATAGTTAACCTATTCACCCACCGATTTTCAGCTTCTTCCCATACGCGGTTTACCCTGTAGGCGTGACAACATATTGGTGTTATTTTTCGTGAATAATCGCTCATAACTCTTTGCCTGTTTATCGTATTCCAGCCAAGGTTGGTACAGAGATGGGTCATTCCATGCCAAATCAACATGAAATTGACATGACCTCTTCTGATTTTTATATAATTTGGTACACACAAAGACTCAATTGAGAAACTACTCCACACCAAATTTCAGACCATTTGACTAATTACCTTTGGAGATATGACCACTCAAAGTTTGAGGAAAATACTTGATCTGATTTACAGGTAACCATAAAAACCATCATAACTTGTGTTTGGCTTGACCTATGAACTTTTGGTTTACTTTATGAGAAAGGATATTAAATTCTCTTTGCAATGATATATATGTTTTGCTATTTACTTCAAAGGTAAGGTCTAACCACAAAAAAAGTACTTTTTTCTTTGATCTTAATTTCCAAAGAAAAGGTAGTTTTAATTAACTTCATTTTTTGGATACAAACTCTTTACATGTATACCTTTCACTACTGTAAGTTTCAAATTGGGACATCACTGACAACATTGTTTTTAAGATACATTTTAAGTGTTATGTAGTAGCAATATGATAAATTACTATTATAATTTTAATATCTGAAGAAACATGGTAATTTAACTTGTAGTTTTTAACATGTACTTGAATTGCTCTGTGGCTGCTTTAGTTTGTTCTTTTGAGATAGTATAAATTCATCCATAACTGGTTCTTGGGTCACTTGTTGTGAGGATATCATCAATAGAAACTAAAATAGCTATCTGTTTCTCTGGCTGGATACTTGTATGATGGTGATGGATCATTAGGGATTAATATATTAATGCTAACTTTTCTGTCATCCTGATGTACTTGGAGAACACAACCCAACCACCATTTCTTTTCATACACAGCTGTAACAAATCCTGTAATTTTATCAACTGGAATTTCATCCTTACTCACAAGGGTAACCTTTTCCTCTTTACCAACACATGAATTTGAAAATTTCTTTGTTAGAACGATAGAATTGCTTAATGGGATAAAGCAGTGGAGTTTTTGTATACCAGGAATAGTTTTACTTACTTTTAACCTTTCCTCTAAGTATTCTTCACTGTAGTCGATTGTTGTACTGTATTTAAAATGCAAGCTTGTTAAATTTTCAGCTCCCCATTCAAAGAGTTAACATGGAGTCATTATTTGAGAATTATATGGTTTCTGTAAACTTGCTTTAGCAGCTAGTCGTTTTACGATGCCACCAATTCCATAATTTGGTCCTTTTCCATGTGATGTAGCATAGAAATGCCATTCAGCGTGTACTCCAAAATCTGATTTGTGATAACAGAGATTCAAGAATTTTTTTCTGTTTTTGTACTGGGCAGCTGATCCATCTGAAAAATAAATTATCTTGTCTACTTTCAAAACTTTTCTTGAAGGAATTGCACTAAATGCTTCTGGAATAAATGTACAGTAATAGTGTCATGATACAAGCAATCAGATAATAACAAAGCTGATGTGTTGCAACTCTCCTGATTCTTTGTAGTATGCCACAAATGGGTGCAATGTTGCTTGTGAATTATTCCAATGATATGCTTGTCTGCATCTTGCAATACAAAGGAATGGTTCTCTGAAAAGTCGCATATTACTAGAAAATGACCAGGCATCAGGTTTAACATGGTATCTGTCTGATAAAGGGACTGTTGTTTGGCAATGAATGAATGGGGTATCAAAAGTTTAATCTGGTCACAAAATGAGTCTACGAAGTCATCTGCAGGTTTAGTGATCATCTCCAATGTTGACCTGTCTACAGACACCCACTGCTTGTACTGGATAGTATCAATAAAGTTATCATCAAATATTTCATTTAAGTAATCTTTGAGGTTTGAGATTCCTGGTCAATATTCACAAGTTTTTAAATGACAAACAGGCTGTGGTGTATTACATAATATTTATGACAAGTGCAACACAGTGAGCATAATGCTGTAAGTGAATTTCCAATTTAGCAGTGAGCTCTGCCAATTTACCAGCAATCAACATCAATTTTGTGTTTTGATGGATGGAGCAGACATACAGCATGTGTCCCACTACCTCCAGTTAAAACACAATTCTTAGGATGCAATTCAGCAAATTTAACCTTTTCAGTGAAAAATTTATCTTTAAATTGCTGGTAAACCTCTAGTTCAAACTTTTTACGAGTCTGATGATATCAGTCGAATGATGCCCAGCAAGAAAGATTGTGTCTCGATTAAAGTTGGTGACCAGAGGATTTCAATTCAAAAATGATTACTTTTAGGAAATCTAAAAGAAAATTTTTTTGTCATCATTTGAGCCATGGCCTTGAATTGGGTTAGGCGTGGATAAAATGCCTCCTGATTTAACTTAGCTTTTTTTCTTTATGAACCATATAATTGGATCGTTTTCTATTCTTTTGATGCTCCAGCTCATTGGAAGTAGAGTCAAAATTTGTACCTTTATACTTTTCTCTTCTGTTTCATGGAATTTCATCTTCAGCTTCACTTTCATCATTGTCATCTTAACCTTACCTCCAAGTATAGATTCATGAAAATCACTTTTGATTTTATCTAGCTTTTACTTAGGATACTGTGCACCTGGTAGTATCTTATTTTTTACAACTGGTGATTCTCCAATTAAAGCTAAGCCTTTGTTAACACTCTCCAGATCCTGATGTTGAAAATCATCGCCGCTTGATTCATACTGAGTTATTTCCATTTTCTGACAGTTTTTTGTACAGTTACTACATATCTTCTCTTCAAGAGTGAGAGTAAGAATTTTTGCACCCATCCAAGGTCTTAAGCTAGTTTTCTTGTGCCTTTGATTGTTAAAAGAATTACAACAACTATTAGCCCACTGCTTTTGTGCCATGCTTCAAAAAAATTGTAAGGAATAATTGATAGCTATAGAGCACTTTCCTATCTGTTTTATATGTGACAGACTATTGCTTACATCATCTATTGCTTACATCGCTATGACAGCAAATAAATAAAGTCTTCATACTTCCACTGAAGTACTTTCAGTCTTAATCACAAAAGGGACTTGTAAGGCATGTGTAGTCTGTGCAAAAAGTAAGTAAACTTTTTGATGCTTTGCATAAAAGCAAAATAAAAGAGTATAGTTTTAATTAATTAGTTTTTATGAAAATTGAATTTTTTGGTTATGTAGAACAGTAATGTGTTTACATCAGAATTCTTTTGTTAAATGACAAGTTCTGTGTTATCAGTTGCCAATGTACCCATAAAGATTGTAACGAAAATAATTATGTATACCTGCAGAACTGTTTACGTAATTTTCCTATAGTTTTTTGCAAAACTTTTATTAGCCAATTTGTCCCTTCTTGGTTTGCTCTGTTTGTACTAGTAATAGCATGGGTAGCAGTGAAATTTGGGATAAATACCACAAGTGTTGTATTGGAAATTTACCATTTCCAATACAACAAGAGTGGTATTTATCCCAAATTTCACTGCTATACCCATGCTATTCCCAGTTAATACCATACTCTCTGCATATACGCATGCTGTGCATTAGCATTGCTATGTCCGCAATTTGTCACTATGTACTAAACATGTGTCAACACTAATTGTTAACATAAATTCTAGCCAATGAAATTGCAATTACAACTTTTTCACTGCTACCAGTGAAATACGGGATATATTTCACTGCTACTATTGAGATATTTGTAAGGGCAGTGAAACAGGTATGGTATTAGTGCTGTTATATACATATCAGGATGAAGTACAAAACTTGTACAAATAACTACTAGGAAAATTATGATCTACAAAAATTTCAATATTGCATGCTATATTGCTCCACATAAGAATTTGGTGCTGTATTGTACTTTCTGATTGTTGTCCCAACTTGAAACTTACAGTAGTGAAAGGTATGCATGTAAGTAGTTTGTATCCAAAATATGAAGTTGCTTAAAACTACCTTTTCTTTGGAAATTAAGATCAAAGAAAAAAGTACTTTTTTGCGGTTAGACATTACTTTTGAAGTAAATAGCAAACCATATATATCATTGCGAAGAGAATTTAATATCCTTTCTCGTAAAGCAAACCACAAGTTCATAGGTCAAGCCAAACACAAATTATGATGGTTTTTATGGTTACCTGTAAATCAGATCAAGTATTTTCCTCAAACTTTGAGCGGTCATATCTACTAAGGTAATTAGTCAAATGGTCTGAAATTTGGTGTGGAGTAGTTTCTCAATTGAGTCTTTGTGTGTACCAAATTATATAAAAATCAGAAGAGGTCATGTCAATTTCATGTTGATTTGGCATGGAATGACCCAGATGCGCCTTTGTACCCCCCCTTCTGTGTGCCAAATTTCAAGGCGATCGGATATGGCGTTCGCGTTTTATAGCAGTTTTTGTAAGTGTGCGAAAAGAGGAAGAAAATAAGAAGAAAAAAAACGAAGAAACTAAGTCAATTTTTGAAGTCGCATATCTCGGGAACGCTTAAAGCGATTTCGCTCAAATTTGGAATGTGGTGTGCTGAAGGTGGATGAAGTGTCCACAGCAAAAATCGTTTTCTTTCATCAAGGCAGCACAGAGCTACGGAGGTGCGAAAATTGCATTTTCTTTCTTCCTGTCAATATACTCACGGGTGTTACGCGCCGGCTTCTTGGGCCGCACGACACACTACCGTGTGTCTTGATTCAGCTAGAAGAAATCACCTTGTAGAGTTCAGCTACAAAGAAACCACAATGTAGAGAGTTCAGCTACAAACGAATCGCCCTGTAGAGAGATCAGCTAGAAGAAGTTACCTTGTAGAGAGTTCAGCTACAAAGAAACCATCATGTAGAGAGTTCAGCTGCAAACAAATCACCTATAGAGAGTTCAGCTACAAACAAATCTCCCTGTAGAGAAATCAGCTAGGAGAAGTTTCCTTGTAGGGCGTTCAGTTACAAAGAAACCATCATGTAGAGAATTCATTTACAAACTAGTGACCCTGTAGAGACATCAGCTAGAAGAAGTTACCTTGTAAAGAGTTCAGCTACTTAGAAATCATTCTGTAAAGAGCTCAGCTGCAAACAAATCACCTGTACAGAATTCAGCTACAAACAAATCACCCTGTAGAAAGATCAGCTAGAAGAAGTCACCTTGTAGAGAGTTCAGCTATTAAGAAACCACCATGTAGGGAGTTCAGCTAGAAGAAGTTACCTTGTGGAGAGTTCAGCTACAAAGAAACCATCATGAAGAAAGTTCAGCTGCAAACAAATCTCCCTGTAGAGAGTTCAGTTAGAAGAAGTTACCTTGTAGAGAGTTCAGCTACAAAGAAACCATTCTGTAAAGAGCTCAGCTGCAAACAAATCACCTGTACAGAATTCAGCTACAAACAAATCACCCTGTAGAGAGATCAGCTAGAAGAAGTTACCTTGTAGAGAGTTCAGCTACAGATTTAAAGGAACCATCATGTGGAGAGTTCAGCTGCAAACAAATCGCCTGTAGAGAGTTCAGCTACAAAGAAACCACCATGTAGGAAGTTCAGCTAGAAGAAGTTACCTTGTAGAGAGTTCAGCTACAAAGAAACTACCATGTAGAGAGTTCAGCTGCAAACAAATCACCCAGTAGAAAGTTCAGCTATGAACAGATCACCCTGTTGAGAGTTCAGTTAGAAACAAGGAATCCTGTAGAGAGATCACCTAGAAGTATCACCTTGTAGAGAGTTCAGCTACAAACAAATCACCTGTAGAGAGTTCAGCTACAAACAAATCACCCTATAGAGAGATCAGCTAGAAGAAGTCACCTTGTAGAGAGTTCAGCTATAAAAAAACCACCATGTAATGGGGCGGATCCAGGACCTGGCAAGGGGAGGGGCACAAACAGGCCAAGTTGTAGGTGGTTAGGGAGAGTCAGATTCTGTTGTTAGTTGCTGCATTTTTATGCAGCAAATAATACACCTCTTAGTAGTATCTCACTGTTGATTTTTACCATTTTGGCCTTTGTGAAGTCTTAAAAACTGTTTAAATAGCTCTGAATGTCTTAAACAACAGCAACACAATAATTATTTTTAGAGGCGCTTAGTACGCACGAAGTTGCAGGGTGACAATTTCATAGCTAGTTTGAGTTTGGTTCGCTTTGGTTTCAGGTGCATTTGTAATAAATGCTAATAAATGTTCATATTTTCATGAGTTATATAAGCTGATCTTGGCCTGACATAAAGTTGTAATAGTATGAGAAGTAGCTATGGCTCCTCCACAAGGTCACTGGGGGGGGGGGGCATTTGCCCCAAATGCCCCATCCTGGATCCGCCATTGATGTAGAGAATTCAGCTGCAAACAAACACCCTGTAGAGAACTCAGCTACAAACAAACCGCCCTGTAGAAAGATCAGCTAGAAGAAGTTACTTTGTTGGGATTTCAGCTACAAACAAATCACCCTGTAGAGAGTTCAGCTACACAGAAACCATTCTGTAAAGAGCTCAGCTGCAAACAAATCACCTGTACAGACTTCAGCTACAAACAAATCACCCTGTAGAGAGATCAGCTAGAAGAAATTACCTTGTAGATAGTTCAGCTACAAACAAATCACCCTGTAGAAAGATCAGTTAGAAGAAGTTACCTTGGAGAGAGTTCAGCTACAAAGAAATCATTTGTAAAGAGCTCAGCTGCAAACAAATCACCTGTACAGAATTCAGCTACGAACAAATCACCCTGTAGAGAGATCAGCTATAAGAAGTTACCTTGTAGATAGTTCAGCTACAAACAAATCTCCCTGTAGAGAGATCAGATAGAAGAAATTACCTTGTAGAGAGTTCAGCTACAAAGAAACCACCATATAGAGAGTTCAGTTGCAAAGAAATCACCCTGTAGAAAATTCTGCCAGAAACAAATTGCCGTGTAGAAAGATCAGTTAGAAGAAGTTACCTTTGAGAGAGTTCAGCTACAAAGAAACCATTTGTAAAGAGCACAGTTGCAAACAAATCACCTGTACAGAATTCAGCTACAAACACATCACCCTGTAGAGATATCAGCTAGAAGAAGTTACCTTGTAGATCGTTCAGCTACAATCAATTCACCCTGTAGAGAGAGCAATTAGAAGAAGTCACCTTGTAGAGTGTTCAGTTACAAAGAAACCAACATGGAGATTTCTATAATCAATATTATGTATTACATATACAATTGTACATTAACTGATAAAATATTTAAAGTACATCTACTTCATCTTTTCTTCTTCCTGTAGTAAAGAAAAAAAACATAGGTTAAAAAAGTCCCAAAGCTGGCCATAGGCCGGCTTTGGAGTATACAAATACAAAAAAGAAATGAAATCTAATCCAAAACAGCCAAGCTGTAAAAAATGTGTGCGGCCCTCAGAAAGGCTATGGTGAAAAAAGATGTGAAATCAAAGGAGGCAGACAAGAATTAGCTGTGATGGTAGGTTAATGGTAAAAAATTTAATAACGACAATTCAGGTGAATTTTTGTGCCGCTTCACAAAATTTACCTGAATTGTCATTATTAAAATTTTTACCATTAACCTACCATCACAGCTATTTCTTGGCCGCCACCTTGGATTTCACATCTTTTTTCACCATAGCCTTTCTGAGGGCCGCACACTTATTTTACAGCTTGGCTGTTTTGGATTAGATCAAGACACACGGTAGTGTGTCGTGCGGCCCAAGAAGCCAGCGTGCCACCCGTGAGTATATTAACAGGAAGAAAGAAAACGCAATTTTCACACCTATGTAGCTCTGTGATCCCTTATCCGATTGCAACCAAATTTGCTAGAGAGGTGCCGGCCAGTACGGGGAGTCTACACACCAAATTTGAAGAAAATCGCTCCAGCCATTTCCGAGATACGAGCGAACAAACTTTGTTTTAATTTCTTCGTTTTTTTTCTTCTACTTCTTCATTTTGCACATTCGCAAAATCCGCCATAAAACACGAATGTATGCTCGGATCGGGCTAAAATTTGGCACACTTAAAGGGCTCATTAAGGCGGATCTCTGTACCAACTTTGGTAGGAATCCGATGAACATTCACGGAGTTATGACCAATTATTTTCGTAAAATAAGATCGAAGGTCTGTCACGCCTACAGGGTAAACTCCTTTGAGGAATCAGTTGAAAATTGATATATAGATGGAGCAACCATCGTAGGAGTGCCTTTTTGTGGTTTGAAAGGAATCAGGATAAAGACCACGGAGATATGACACAAAACCCGACCTGTGTCAAAATTACGCAATCGATTTTTATGAATAAAAAACTATTAGTTTTCGTATCTACCAGGCAAACCGCTTAGAGCAATGAGCTGAAAATCAGTATGTAGCTGGAATAATCATCATAGAAAGCCCTTGTAGTAGTGCAGAAGAATTGGAGTACAAACCACTGAGATTCGAAAGGCAACTACGTGTAGCAAATGCGAGATCGAGATACTCTAATAGAACAGTCACCCTAATAAAGCATTCAGCTGCATTTATAATTTACTCAATTATATTACATTGCAAATTATTCTGTAGGGAATTCAGTTACAAACAAGTCACCCTGTAGTCAGATCAGCCAGAAGAAGGTACCTAATAGAGAGTTCAGCTACAAAGAAACCATCATGTAGAGAGTTCAGCTCAAACAAATTGCCCTGTAGAGAGATCAGCTAGAAGAAGTTACCTTGTAGAGAGTTCAGTTACAAAGAAACAATCATGCAAAGTGTTCAGCTGCAAACAAATCACCCAGTAGAAAGTTCCACTATGAACAGATCACACTGTAGAGAGTTCAGTTAGAAGTTAGTCATGTTGTAGAGAGATCAGCTAGAAGAAGTAACCTTGTAGAGAGTTCAGCTACAAATAAACCACCATGTAAGAGAGTTCAGCTGCAAACAAATCACCTGTAGAGAGTTCAGCAGGAACAAGTCACCCTGTACAGAGATCAGCTAGAAACAAGTCACCCTGTAGAGAATTCAGCTACAAACAAATCACCCTGTAGAAAGATCAGGTAGAAGAAGTTACATTGTAGAGAGTTCAGCTGCAAACAAATCCCCTGTAGAGAGTTCAGCTAGAAACAAGTCACCCTGTAGAGAGTTCAGCTAGAAGAAGTCGCATTGTAGAAAGTTCAGCTACAAAGAAACTACCATGTAGAGAGTTCAGCTGCAAACAAATCACCCTGTAGAGAACTCAGCTACAAACAAATCTCCCTGTAGAAAGATCAGCTAGAAGAAGTTACCTTGTAGGGAGTTCAGCTACGAACAGATCACCCTGTAGAGAGTTCAGCTACAAACAAATCACACTGTAGAGAGTTCAGTTACAAAGAAACCACAATGTAGAGAGTTCAGCTGCAAAAAAATCAATCACTCTGTAGAGAGCTCAGCTAGAAGAAGTCACCTTGTAGAGAGTTCAGCTGCAAATAAATCACCCTGTAGAGAATTCAGCTACAAACAAATCACCCTGTAGAAAGATCAGCTAGAAGAACTTACCTTGTAGAGAGTTCAGCTACAAAGAAACCACCATGTAGAGAGATCAGCTGCAAACAAATCACCTGTAGAGAGTTCAGCTAGAAACAAGTCACCCTGTAGAGAGATCAGCTAGAAACAAGTCACCCTGTAGAGAGTTCAGCTAGAAGAAGTCGCATTGTAGAAAGTTCAGCTACAAAGAAACTACCATGTAGAGAGTTCAGCTGCAAACAAATCACCCTGTAGAGAACTCAGCTACAAACAAATCGCCCTGTAGAAAGATCAGCTAGAAGAAGTTACCTTGTAGAGAGTTCAGCTACAAACAAATCACACTGTAGAGAGTTCAATTAGAAACAAGTCACCCTGTAGAGAGTTCAGCTAGAAGAAATTACGTTGTAGAGAGTTCAGCTACAAAGAAACTACCATGTAGAGAGTTCAGCTGCAAACAAATCACCCTGTAGAGAACTCAGCTACAAACAAATATGCCCTATAAAAAGATCAGCTAGAAGAAGTTACCTTGTAGAGAGTTCAGCTACAACAAAACCATCATGTAGAGAGTTCAGCTACAAACAAATCACCTGTAGAGAGTTCAGCTACAAACAAATCACCTGTAGAGAGTTCAGCTAGAAACAAGTCACCCTGTAGAGAGATCAGCTAGAAAACAAGTCACCTTGTAGAGAGTTCACCTAGAAGAAGTCACATTGTAGAAAATTCAGCTACAAAGAAACTACCATTTATAGAGAGTTCAGCTGCAAACAAATCACCCCGTAGAAAGTTCAGGTATGAACAGATCACCTTGCAGAGAGATCAGCTAGAACCAAGTCACCCTGTAGAGAGTTCAGCTAGAAGAAATTACCTTGTAGAGAGTTCAGCTACAAAGAAATCACCATGTAGAGCGTTCAGCTGCAAACAAATCACCCAGTAGAAAGTTCAGCTATGAACAGATCACCCTGTTGAGAGTTCAGTTAGAAACAAGTCATCCTGTAGAGAGATCACCTAGAAGTATCACCTTGTAGAGAGTTCAGCTACAAACAAATCACCTATAGAGAGTTCAGATACAAACAAATCACCCTTTAGAGAGATCAGCTAGAAGAAGTCACCTTGTAGAGAGTTCAGCTATAAAGAAACCACCATGTAGAGAATTCAGCTGCAAACGAACACCCTGTAGAGAACTCAGCTACAAACAAATCGCCCTGTAGAAGGATCAGCTAGAAGAAGTTACCTTGTAGGGATTTCAGCTACAAACAAATTACCCTGTAGAGAGTTCAGCTACAAAGAAAACATCATGTAGAGAGTTCAGCTGCAAACAAATCATCCTGTAGAGAGTTCAGCTATGAAAAGATCACCCTGTAGAGAGTTCAGCTAGAAGAAGTCACTTATTAGAGAGTTTAGCTACAAAGCAACCACCATGTAGAGAGTTCAGCTGCAAACACATCACCCTGTAGAGAATTCAGCTACAAACAAATCGCCCTGTAGAGAGACCAGCTAGAAACAAGTCACCCTGTAGACAGATCAGCTAGAAGAAGTTACCTTGTAGAGAGTTCATCAGCTGCAAACAAATCACCCTGTAGAGAATTCAACTACAAACAGATAACCCTGCAGAGAGTTCAGCTAGAGTCAAGTCACCCTGTAGAGAGAATCCTGTAAAGAGTTCATCTACATACAAGCAGATTACCCTGTAGAGAGTTCAGCTACATTTCAAGTCACCCAGTAGAGAAATCAGCTGCAAATTATCATGTGGGGATTAATTGACATGTAATAAATATATGCTCTCTTTTTATATTATGAACTCTTGATATATGCATTATATATATAATTTGTACTTTTACTGATAAAATCAGAATGAGTTAAAGTATTTATAAATTCTGTTTAATCTTTTTCTTTTTCCTGTGGTAAAGAAAAATATATAGGTTAAAAAGCCCCAAAGCTGGCCATAGTCCGGCCATAGGCCGGCTTTGGGGTATACAAGTACAAAAAGAAGTGAAATCTAATCAAAAACAACCAAGCTATAAAAAAAGGAGTGCGGCCCTTGAAAAGGCTATGGTGAAAAAAGATGTGAAATCCAAGGTGGCGGCCAAGAAATGGCTGTGATGGTAGGTTAATGGTAAAAATTTTAATAACGACAATTCAGGTGAATTTGGTGCCGCTTGGTCAATTGGCACAAAATTCACCTGAATTGTCGTTATTAAAGTTTTTACCATTAACCTACCATCACAGCCATTTCTTGGCCACCACCTTGGATTTCACATCTTTTTTCACCATAGCCTTTTCAACGGCCGCACTCCTTTTTTACAGCTTGGCTGTTTTTGATTAGATTTCACTTCTTTTTGTATTTGTATACCCCAAAGCCGGCCTATGGCCAGCTTTGGGGCTTTTGAACCTATATATTTTTCTTTACCACAGGAAAAAGAAAAAGATGAAGCAGATTTTATAAATACTTTAACTCATTCTGATTTTATCAGTAAATGTACAAATTATATATATAATGCATATATCAAGAGTTCATAATATAAAAAGAGAGCATATATTTATTACATGTCAATTAATCCCCACAGGATAATTTGCAGCTGATCTCTCTACTGGGTGACTTGAAATGTAGCTGAACTCTGTACAGGGTAATCTGCTTGTATGTAGATGAACTCTTTACAGGATTCTCTCTACAGGGTGACTTGACTCTAGCTGAACTCTCTGCAGGGTTATCTGTTTGTAGTTGAATTCTCTACAGGGTGATTTGTTTGCAGCTGAACTCTCTACAAGGTAACCTCTTCTAGCTGATCTGTCTACAGGGTGACTTGTTTCTAGCTGGTCTCTCTACAGGGTGATTTGTTTGTAGCTGAATTCTCTACAGAGTGATGTGTTTGCAGCTGAACTCTCTACATGGTGGTTGCTTTGTAGCTGAACTCTCTAAAAGGTGACTTCTTCTAGCTGAACTCTCTACAGGGTGATCTTTTCATAGCTGAACTCTCTGCAGGATGATTTGTTTGTAGCTGAACTCTCTACATGATGATTTCTTTGTAGCTGAATTCTCTACAGGATGATTTGTTTGTAGCTGAAATCCCTACAAGGTAACTTCTTCTAGCTGATCTTTCTACCGGGCGATTTGTTTGTAGCTGAGTTCTCTACAGGGTGTTTGTTTGCAGCTGAATTCTCTACATGGTGGTTTCTTTATAGCTGAACGTTCTACAAGGTGACTTCTTCTAGCTGATCTTTTTACAGGGCATATTTGTTTGTAGCTGAGTTCTCTACAGGGTGATTTGTTTGTAGCTGAACTCTCTACAGGTGATTTGTTTTTAGCTGAACTCTCTACAGGTGATTTGTTTGTAGCTGAACTCTCTACAAGGTGATACTTCTAGGTGATCTCTCTACAGGATGACTTGTTTCTAACTGAACTCTCAACAGGGTGATCTGTTCATAGCTGAACTTTCTACTGGGTGATTTGTTCGCAGCTGAACTCTCTACAATGTGACGTCTTCTAGCTGAACTCTCTACAAGGTGACTTGTTTCTAGCTGATCTCTCTACAGGGTGACTTGTTTCTAGCTGAACTCTCTACAGGTGATTTGTTTGCAGCTGAACTCTCTACATGGTGGCTTCTTTGTAGCTGAACTCTCTACAAGGTAACTTCTTCTAGCTGATCTTTCTACAGGGTGATTTGTTTGTAGCTGAATTCTCTACAGGGTGATTTATTTGCAGCTGAACTCTCTACAAGGTGACTTCTTCTAGCTGAACTCTCTACAGAGTGATTGATTTTTTTGCAGCTGAACTCTCTACATGGTGGTAGCTTTGTAGCTGAACTCTCTAAATGGTGACTTCTTCTAGCCGAAGTCTCTACAGGGTGACTTGTTTCTAGCTGATCTCTCTACAGGGTGACTTGTTTCTAGCTGAACTCACTACAGGTGATTTGTTTGCAGCTGAACTCTCTACATGGTGGTTTCTTTGTAGCTGAACTCTCTACAAGGTAGCTTCTTCTAGCTGATCTTTCTACAGGATGATTGTTTGTAGCTGAATTCTCTACAGGGTGATTTATTTGCAGCTGAACTCTCTACAAGGTGACTTCTTCTAGCTGAACTCTCTACAGAGTGATTGGTTTTTTTTGCAGCTGAACTCTCTACATGGTGATTTCTTTGTAACTGAACTCTCTACAGGGTGATTTGTTTGTAGCTGAACTCTCTACAGGGTGATCTATTCGTAGCTGAACTCCCTACAAGATAACTTCTTCTAAATGATCTTTCTACAGGGCGATTTGTTTGTAGCTGAGTTCTCTACAGGGTGATTTGTTTGCAGCTGAACTCTCTACATGGTAGTTTCTTTGTAGCTGAACTCTCTACAATGTGACTTCTTCTAGCTGAACTTTCTACAGGGTGACTTGTTTCTAGCTGAACTCTCTACAGGTGATTTGTTTGCAGCTGAACTCTCTACAAGGTGACTTCTTCTAGCTGATCTGGAGGGTGATTTGTTTGTAGCTGAACTCTCTATAGGTGATTTGTTTGTAGCTGAAGTTTCTACAAGGTGATACTTCTAACTAATCTCTCTACAGGATGACTTGTTTCTAACTGAACTCTCAACAGGGTGATCTGTTCATAGCTGAACTTTCTACTGAGTGATTTGTTTGCAGCTTAACTCTCTACATGGTGGTTTCTTTGTAGCTGAACTCTCTACAAGGTAACTTCTTCTAGCTGATCTTTTTACAGGGCATGTTTGTTTGTAGCTGAGTTCTCTACAGGGTGATTTGTTTGCAGCTGAACTCTCTACATGATGGTTTCTTTGTAGCTGAACTCTCTACAAGGTGACTTCTTCTAGCTGATACAGGGTGACTTGTGTCTAGATGAACTCTCTACAGGGTGACTTGCATGTAGCTGAATTGTCTATCAGATTAACTGTTTGTAGCTGAATTCCGTACAGAATATCCTGCAATGTAATATAATTCTGTAATAGAGTAAGTTATAAATGTAGCTGAATGCTCTATTAGGGTGACTGTTCTATTAGAGTATCTCGATCTTGCATTTGCTACACGTAGTTGCCTTTCGAATCGTAACTCAGTGGTTTGTAATCCGATTCTTCTGTACTACTGCAAGGACTTTCTATGATTATTCCAGCTACACGCCGATTTTCAGCTAATTGCTCTAAGCGGTTTGCCTGGTAGATGTGAAAACTAATAGTTTTTTTATTCATAAATATCGATCGCGTAATTTTGACACAGGTTGGGTTTTGTGTCATATCTCCATGGTCTTTATCTCAATTCCTTTCAAACCACAAAAAGGCACTCCTACGATGGTTACTCCATCTACGTATAAATGTTCAACTCATTCCTCCAAGGGGTTTACCCTGTATGCGTGACAGATCTTCGATCTTATTTTACGCACATAATCGGTCGTAACTCCGTATATGTTCATCGGATTCCTACCAAAGTTGGCACTGCGATCCGCCTTAATGAGCCCTTCAAGTGTGCCACATTTCAGCCCTATCCGAGTACGCATTCGTGTTTTATGTAAATATTTTAATAACGACAATTCAGGTGAATTTGATGCCGCTTGGTCTTGGCACAAAATTCACCTGAATTGTCATTATTGAAATTTTTACCATTAACCTACCATCACAGCCATTTCTTGGCCGCCACCTTGGATTTCACATCTTTTTTCACCATAGCCTGTCTGAGGGCCGCACTTTTTTTACAGCTTGGCTGTTTTGGATTAGATTTCACTTCTTTTTTGTATTTGTATACCCCAAAGCCGGCCTATGGCCGGCTTTAGGGCTTTTTTTAACCTATCATTTTTTCTTTACCACAGGAAGAAGAAAAGATGAAGCAGGGTGATTTCTTTATAGCTGACCTCTCTACAAGGTTATCCTTCTAGCTGATCTCTCTACCGGATGACTTGTTTGTAGCTGAACTCTGTACAGGGTGGTTTGTTTGTAGCTGAATTTTCTACAGGGCGATTTGTTTGCAGCTGAACTCTCTACATGGTAGTTTCTTTGTAGCTGAACTATCTACAATGTAACTTCTTCAAGTTGAAATCTCTACAGGGTGACTTGTTTCTAGCTGATCTCTCTACAGGGTGACTTGTTTCTAGCTGAATTCTCTACAGGGTGATTTGTTTGTAGCTGAACTCTCTATAAGGTAACTTCTTCTAGCTGATCTTTCTACAGGGTGATTTGTTCTTAGCTAAATTCTCTACAGGGTGACTTGTTTCTAGCTGATCTCTGTACAGGATGACTTGTTCCTAGCTGAACTCTCTACAGGTGATTTGTTTGCAGCTGAACTCTCTTACATGGTGGTTTCTTTGTAGCTGAACTCTCTACAAGGTTACTTCTTCTAGCTGATCTCTCTACAACATGACTTGCTTCTAACTAAACTCTCTACAGTAGGGGCGTAGCCAGGGGGGGTTCAAAGGGTTCGGACGAACCCCCTTTTCAGAGTTAAGTTTTTTAAATCGCGATACTGGTTAACTAGAACTGAATTAACTTACACAAATCCACTGAAATGGATAGCTACAGGTCTTCAGGCAGAGGAATTCAAGTACCTCTACTCGCTATTGCGAATGAATTTATAAGAATACACATGTTTACACGTGTACACGTGTTTACATGTGCGCACCTACGAAATAAATGAAGCGTAAAAGTGCTACCTCAGGTGGCATTCTAAAGTTTTTTTCGAAAAGAATCCATGCAGAATTTAGAAGGCCAGATTCTAGTAAGTTGTAGCACATAGGCATATTTCTGTGCAAGAATTTTGTGGCTAATTGCACTATAATGCATCATAATTAATGTACTTTTTGCATAAAATATAGCAATTTGCTGAGTTTTGATTTATTAAAATATTTAAAGTCTCTCAGCGGCTGGGGGCTGCGCCCCCAGACCCCTGCTTCTAGTAACTCAATGCTGGTACTGGAACCCCCCTTCAAAAAATCCTGGCTACGCCCCTGTACAGTGTGATCTGTTCATAGTGGAACTTTCTACTGGGTGATTTGTTTGCAGCTGAACACTTTGCATGATTGTTTCTTTGTAACTGAACTCTCTACAAGGTAACTTCTTCTAGCTGATCTCTCTACAGGGCAATTTGTTTGAGCTGAACTCTCTGCATGATGGTTTCTTTGTAGCTGAACTCTCTATTAGGTACCTTCTTCTGGCTGATCTGACTACAGGGTGACTTGTTTGTAGCTGAATTCCCTACAGAATAACTTGCAATGTAATATAATTGAGTAAATTATAAATGCAGCTGAATGCTTTATTAGGGTGACTGTTCTATTAGAGTATCTCGATCTCGCATTTGCTACACGTAGTTGCCTTTCGAATCATAACTCAGTGGTTTGTAATCCGATTCTTCTGTACTACTGCAAGGACTTTCTATGATGAGTATTCCAGCTACATACTGATTTTCAGCTCATTGCTCTAAGCGTTTTGCCTGATAGACACGCAAACTAATAGTTTTTTATTCATAAAAATCGATCGCGTAATTTTGACACAGGTCGGGTTTTGTGTCATATCTCCGTGGTCTTTATCCCGATTCCTTCCAAACCACAAAAAGGCACTCCTACGATAGTTGCTTCATCTACATAGCAATTTTCAACTGATTCCTCAAAGGAGTTTATCCTGTAGGCGTGATAGACCTTCGACCTTATTTTACGCAAATAATCGGTAATAACTCCGTGAATGTTCATCGGATTCCTACCAAAGTTGGTACAGGGATCCGCCTTAATGAGCCTTTTAAGTGTGCCACATTTCAGCCCGATCCAAGCACGCATTTGTGTTTTATGGCGGATTTTGCGAAATGTGCGAAATGAAGAAGTAGAAGAAGAAAAAAACCAAGAAATTAAAACGAAATTTTGTTCGCTTGTATCTCAGAAATGGCTGGAGCGATTTTCTTCAAATTTGGTGTGTGGACTACCCTTGCTGGCCGGCACCTCTCTAGCAAATTTGGTTCCAATCGGTTAAAGGATCACAGAGTTATATAGGTGTGAAAATTGCGTTTTCTTTCTTCCTGTTAATATACTCACGGGTGGCACGCCGGCTTCTTGGGCCGCACGACACACTACCGTGTGTCTTGATATAGTAGGTAAAGACACACAGGACACAAAATACTGTATAGCTTACATAAGTAATATTTTGTACATTTTGAAGATACAAAGATGATGTGTTGTTATTTGATGAAATGATATCATGTGACTTGTAGCTTCATTGATTGTAGGCATGAGGTTCAATACCTTGGGTATGAGAGTGTTGAGATGTGTACTGGTAATGAACATTATCATGTTTTGAATACATAATTAATACTCATGCAAAGTGTTTTCATGCTCTTTTACCTGTTAATTTTAAAATGCTACAAATGATGAGAATGAACAGTGTGCATTGTGCACTAGTGAGAACCTCACCATACAATTTCATGTTGTTAGTTTAACAAAGCTTATGATAATATGCCAAAACCAGACAAAATCCGATCAAATTACATAAATATCTGACCATAATGCAATTTGTCCAGACACAGTGTCTCTACTAGTAAGACACCTGTACACAGGTGTCTTATCAGAATAAAACACCTGCATACTTTCCAAAAATCAAAGCATTCTTAACATGTCATTGTCTAAATGTAGTAAGACACAGCTATCCTACTAGTGTGTAGTGTACATAGCTCTCAACCTGAATCCTTAGCTAGAAATGAGATCAACATGCAAAGTATATCCACTGCAATACATCCCATACAACCTGATGGAGAGAACAAACACAACATACACAAAATGTACCTTAGGCTGATTATTGCTGTGTAGTTGTGCACCTATGCTTGTTATATACACAGCTGCATTCCTTTTTATGCGTATATTATTGTTTCCGTACATAAATTCTGTTGACATCAGCTAAGAGCTGCAACCAACTGGAATTATACTTGTGGAAACTGACATATTTTCATCCTTTGTAGGCACTGGCATCTTTCACAGTGATCAGGTGCTTGTTCTCCAAATTAGTGCGTTTGTGGCATCATGTGTTCAGTGATCAGTTTAGGAAACATGGCCCAGTACATATTAAAAATATAACTCAAATCTGACAGTTGAAATATATTGTTTCTTTCATCACAACTCTCACTGTGGTTTGCTCTTGGCAACTATTTAGTACAGCCATGTATTAATCCAGCACTCTAATCCAGCACCATTTCTTTGTTGAACACATGGTGCTACGTGAGAAGGATTGGTCTAAACTCAGAATAGTATTGGTACCTATCTTACTGCTTTGAAATGGATATCTTTCTATACCACCCAAGTCCCAAATTTCACTGCTACCATGTATGCTACTATAATCACCAGTGCATATTTTATGAAGATGTGTATGTATGTATTAGCATGTGTTCAATTTCACGTTCACATTGTAGAAAGACTTTTACTCTCTTGCTCGAAATTAATGTTACTGAATAACATTGTGGAATAATCTTCCTACCATTGTAACATTATTTAGAAACAGATATATGTTGTTATTGATGAAATCATATCATGTGGCTTGTATATATTATTACAGAAGGGAAGGACTGCTTTACATGAAGCTGTTATTCACAGAAACTTTCGAGCAATACAAACATTGATCAGATTAGGAGCAGACGCAAATGCACTTGACAAGGTTAGTTAGTATGTGTATGATGAAATGTCAGTAAGACACAATTCAATGTAGTAAGACACAGCTATCCTACCAGTGTGTTAGTGTGTAGTGTAGTAGAGTTGTGGTGTGGTGCGAATGATCACGTGATCATACACTAGTTTATACTACACCACAGTCAGTTCATGTTAACCTAGTCCCTTATTTCCCCCTAAATATAACTCTTGTTACATGGGCCAGTTGTTAAATCATTTAGGATTGATGTAAAGCTACTTAAATGTCGAAATGTTTGTCAGTAAAGTGCTTTGATATATATGAACAAGAACAAGTGAGTAATCAGACTTTATAAATATCTCATACATTTAGGACAATTCAGGTGCGTGCGTACGTAAGCATGCTTTGTCCAATACAAAACTATTGAAAGTGAACACATGTACATGTTCACCTCTTTGATGTTACTAGTTTTGGTAGGTGCCAGTTATGTGGGAGTAGTACTGTTTATTGTAGTGGCAAAATGCTTGATAACTGTTTGATGTATATATATAGCAGGTAAAGACACACAGGACACAAAATACTGTATAGCTTACATAAGTAATATTTTGAACTTTTTGAAGATACAAAGATGGTGTCTTGATGAAATGATATCATGTGACTTGTAGCTTCATTGATTGTAGGCATGAGGTTCAATACCTTGGGTATGAGAGTGTTGAGATGTGTACTGGTAATGACCCTTATCATGTTTTGAATACATAATTAATACTCATGCAAGGTGTTTTCATACTCTTTTACCTGTTCATTTTAAAATGCTACAAAAGATGAGAATGAAAAGTGTTCATTGTGCACTAGTGAGAACCTCACCATACAATTCCATGTTGTTAGTTTAACAAAGCTTATGATAATATGCCAAAACCAGACAAAATCTGATCAAATTGCATAAATATCTGACCATAATGCAATTTGTCCAGACACAGTGTCTTATCAAAGCACAAGGAAGGACCCTGAGGGAGCCTAAACACTAAGCTACGTATGTAGCATGTCTGTTGATTGTATGAACAATAATAGTCACTTGGTTGCTAGGAGATAGTATACATTCTTACAACCCAAGTGAGTGACCACAAATTTACAATTGCCAAACCTGTGGTGTAATGTAATCACAATACAGCTGCATCAAGGCATGTGACTTAAATCCAGCATAACTGTTATGCTATAAAATTATAGTGAACACAGTAGACATCTACATGTTCAGTCAATGTAGGCAACTGTCCAGCCGATTCTGGTTTGTAAGGACATTGTGGCAGTCAACAGAAATTTCTTATCTTAAGCTGTGGTATAATCTGCTAAAAAGTTTACTTATATCTGATTACTATACTGTCGCTCTTCAAACACTTATTGAATTGGTCTGGTGATATTATGACTAATTATCATTTCTATGGAAGGTAGGGGTGTGTGCAGTATAGCTGTGGCAACAGCCATTTCCATAGATACTTAATATTTTATTATGCTACTGCTGGGACTATACATATAACACAGCTGGCACAAGTGACAGGTTATTATACTCATTAGTCACTGCTATTGTTTCTTAGCAACAGTGGCTCTTCATTACCAAACAAAGATAAAACCCACTAATACATGCATTTATACTGATTGCTCGCACACATAACATTACTAATTAAGTAGTGTAGTAGAGGTGTAGTGTGGTGTAAAGGATGATTTGACTCATACGCTAGCTTATACTACACTATGGTGTGAGTGTATGTACACCTAGTCCCTAAATAGTTACATGAGCCAGCTGCCAAACCTTTTAGGAGTTCTGAAAAATACTTTAAGTTTGTCAATAAAGTGCTTTGATATGAGTACGAACAAGTGAGTGATGTGATTGAGGCTTTATAAAAGTATCCTATACATTTAGTATGGACAACTCAGGTGTGCAACACTATTGATAGTGAACACACGTACATGTTCACTCTCTTTGATATTATTGGTTTTGGTGGGTGTCAGGAGTGTTGCAGTATTGCTGTTTATTGTGTTTGCAAATTGCTTAAATAAATGCTCAATGTGCTGGCAAAGCCACAAATTATTGACATATTTTGTATATGGTTATACATAATTTTTCAATCCTGTAAATTTCTTTTCAATACATTGCTGGTTTATAAACTATTACCATATTTATTTTGTTAATGCAGCACTTCAATAGTAGCCCTACTTAATTAATTAACCCACTCACTGCCAAATTTGTAGAGGCTCTAATCTACTGTTTGTAAGCTGCTACAACTTACACACTATACCATATAATCCTATAAACAATCTATCAATTTACTCACTATAGAACAGGAAATTAGATTATGAAGTTGTTGTTTACACAAGAACAACCACAAATCCATTATATAACTTTAAAGTACGAAAATTGATCAAAGTGAAACCAAACGTGAAATTTCACAAATTTACAGGCTAGCACTATTTATAATAATACAATAAATATCACTAACCTGTTTATAATTGAAGCGATTATCACTAAGTCAGGTTTTCCTGTGTTTGAGCAAGTGCGCATGGGCATACAAGCATGAGGTCACTGTTTCGACGCGTACAAAAGCAGCAACACGCCACTCCAACCTACATAATCCCTCTCCTCACTGTTTCTCTTTATTAGCAGTGCTACTATCATGTCGAAGAATCATCTACAAACACTACAATGTTTTTTATTGACATTCCAAAAGTATGTGATTGCATCATCTAACTGCGCAATAGTGCACAAGAGACCGGTTATCCTTGTTCCCATTCACTTAAGGGCATCCCTACTACAGGATAAGCGCAGGAGCTACTAAAATACTCAACTGAAGTTTCAGAGCATTTAGAATGTGATGCTACGGGTGTTTATAATTTAAACCGCCATATGGCAGTTGTGGCGGTGAGAGGGTTAAGTAGTGCCAAAATTGATATCAAGACACATGGTAGTGTGTCGTGCGGCCCAAGAAGCCGGCGCGTAACACCCGTGAGTATATTGACAGGAATAAAGAAAACGCAATTTTCGCACCTCCGTAGCTCTGTGCTTCCTTGATCAAACAAGACGATTTTTGCTGTGGACATGCCCTCCAACTGCAGAACTCCACATTCCAAATTTGAGCGAAATCGCTTCACGCGTTCCAGAGATATGCGACTTCAAAAATTGGCTCAGTTTCTTCGTTTTTCTTCTTATTTTTCTTTTTCTTGTCGCACACTTACAATAACTGCTATAAAACTCGAACACCATATCCGATTGCCTTGACATTTGGCACACAGAAGGGGGATATAAAGGCGCATCTCGGTACCAACTTTGGCTGGAATACGATAAACAGGCAAAGAGTTATGAGCGATTATTCACGAAAAATAACACCAATATGTTGTCACGCCTACAGGGTAAACCGCATATGGGAAGAAGCTGAAAACCAGTGGGTGAATAGGTTAACTATTGAACCTCAAACCTTTTGTGGTTTGAAAGAAATCGAGCTAAAAAACAGGAAGATACAACGAAAAAACCAACAGTGTGTAACAATTACGCAATCGAGATTAGCTAATAAAAAAAACCACTGCTTGCCACGCCTACCAGATAAACCGCTTGGGGTAATGCTTTGAAAATCGTTGTACAGATGGAGTAATCATCTTAGAAAGGATCATCAATGGTGTAGAAGAATCAGACTTAAAGCCACGGAGTTATAACACGAAATCCAACTTGGTGCAGCAAGTGCGAGATCGAGATACTCTAATAGAGCAGTCATCCTAATAGAACAGTCACCCTGAAGAGAATTCAAGAGATCAGCTAGAAATAAGAAACCTGTATAGAGATCATCTACACACAAGTCACCCTGTAGAGAGATCAGCTAGAAGAAGTTACCTTGTAGGGAGTTCATGCAACTATGGAAAGAGATAGTTCAGCTAGATAAAATCACCTTGTAGAGTTCAACTACAAAGAAACCACCATGTAGAGAGTTCAGCTACAAATAAATCGCCCTGTGGAGAGATCAATAGAAGAAGTTACCTTGTAGAGAGTTCAGCTACAAAGAAACCATCATGTAGAGAGTTCAGCTACAAACAAATCTCCCTGTAGAGAGATCAGCTAGAAGAAGTTACCTTGTAGAGAGTTGTATTGTATTGTATTAATGCTTTACAGTGACCAGCACTGAAGGTCTGCAGCAACATGTGCTGCAGCCTTAGGATTACCTAACCTAATTTCAAGGGCTTAGACTTAGTTCAGCTTCAAACAAATCACCCTGTAGAAAGATCAGCTAGAAGAGGTCACCTTGTAGAGAGTTCAGTTACAAAGAAACCACCATGTACAGAGCTCAGCTACAAACTAGTCACCTTGTAGAGACATCAGCTAGAAGAAGTTACCTTGTAGAGAGTTCAGCTACAAAGAAACCATTTTGTAAAGAGCTCAGCTGCAAACAAATTACCTGTACAGAATTCAGCTACGAACAAATCACCCTGTAGAGAGATCAGCTAGAAGAAGTTACCTTGTAGATAGTTCAGCTACAAACAAATCTCCCTGTAGAGAGATCAGCTAGAAGAAATTACCTTGTAGAGAGTTCAGCTGCAAAGAAATCACCACTGCCCAAATTTCAAGGCAATACACCCTGTAGCTCTTTCCAATCTGAAGTTATCAATTGTCAAAGTTGGCAAATTGGATGTATGTGGAAGGCACCTTTTCGCAAATCCGGTCACATATGTATTATATATATGTGACCGGATTTGCGAAAAGGTACCTTTTCCACACATTTGACATACCAGCAAACAAAATGATGTAATGCTTGACTCCTTATACTGATTAACTTGCTCTTAGTATCAAACTGTAGCCAGATACTGTAGCTACATGTATTGAAAAGTTCAAGCAATTATATGCCATGATCAAAAAGTTATGAAGCTTTAAATTTCAAAAAATGGGTCAAATTTTGTGTGTGAAAAAGGTACCTTTTCGCAAATCCGGTCACATATATATAATTTGTACATTTATTGATAAAATATTTAAAGTACATCTACTTCATCTTTTCTTCTTCCTGTAGTAAAGAAAAATAACATAGGTTAAAAAAGTCCCAAAGCTGGCCATAGGCCGGCTTTGGGGTATACAAATACAAAAAGAAATAAAATCTAATCCAAAACAGCCAAGCTGTAAAAAAAGTGTGCGGCCCTCAGAAAGGCTATGGTGAAAAAAGATGTGAAATCCAAGGTGGCGGCCAAGAAATGGCTGTGATGGTAGGTTAATGGTAAAAATTTTACTAACAACAATTCAGTTGAATTTTTGTGCCGCTTCACAAAATTTACCTGAATTGTCATTATTAAAATTTTTACCATTAACCTACCATCACAGCCATTTCTTGGCCGCCACCTTGGATTTCACATCTTTTTTCACCATAGCCTTTCTGAGGGCTGCACACTTTTTTACAGCTTGGCTGTTTTGGATTAGATTAAAATTACTGTATGAGCTTAAACATTATTTTGAGTATTGAGTATACGCAGTGGTCAAGTTTGAATAGTTACCACACCAAATGCCATGGTGTGTAACCACATCTATATAGAGTATGTCTAAAAGGTCATAATATTATTCAGAGAATTGAGATATTTTGCTATGTGTACAAATGTTGAAGTTGTTTTGTTTTTCACACATAACATATACTTGGTTATTTGAATGATCCAAATATGGTGTGTTATAATTGATGAAGTCATGTCATGTTACTTGTATATTATTACAGGACAGAAGGACTGCTTTACATGAAGCTGCTAGGAGGAGACAACTTCAAGGAATAGAAACACTGATCAGATTAGGAGCAGATGTGAATGCACTTGATAGGGTTAGTTAGTATGTGTGTGATGAAATAAGTTGAAGTGTTAGTGTTACTAGTAAGAAACACAATTCAATGTAGCAAGACACAACTATCCTACCAGTGTGTTGGTGTGTAGTGTAGTAGAGGTGTGGTGTGGTGTGAAGGATCATGTGATCCATACACTAGTTTATATTACACTATAGTCTGTTCATGTTCACCTAGTCCCTTATTTTCCCCTAAATATAACTCTTGTTACATGGGCCAGCTGTTAAATCATTTAGGATTGATATAAAGCCATTTAAATGTCAGAAATGTTTGTCAATAAAGTTCTTTGATATATATGAACAAGAACAAGTGAGTGATCAGACTTTATAAATATCTCATACATTTAGGACAATTTAGGTGTGTGTACAAGAGTGAGAATACACCTTTGTCCAATACGAAACTATTGATAGTGTACACAATCAACACATGTACATGTTCACCTCTTTGATGTTACTAGTTTTAGTGGGTGCCAGGTGTGTTGGAGTAGTACTGTTTATTGCATTGGCAAAATGCTTGATAACTGTTTGATGTATATATATAGTAGGTAAAGACACACAGGACACAAAATACTGTATAGCTTGCATAAGTAATATTTTCAACATTTTGAAAATACAAAGATGATGTGTTGTTATTGATGAAATGATATCATGTGACTTGTAGCTTCATTGATTGTAGGCATGAAGTTCAATACTTTGGGTATGAGAGTGTTGAGATGTGTACTGGTAATGAACCTTATCATGTTCTGAATACATAATTAATACTCATGCAAGGTATTTTCATGCTCTTTTACCTGTTCATTTTAAAATGCTACAAATGATGAGAATGAAAAGTGCGCATTGTGCACTAGTGAGAACCTCACCATACAATTCCATGTTATTAATTTAACAAAGCTTATGATAATATGCCAAAACCAGACAAAATCTGATCAAATTGCATAAATATCTGACCATAATGCAATTTGTCCAGACACAGTGTCTCATCAAAGCACAAGGAGGGACCCTGAGGGAGTCTAAACACTAAGCTACTTATGTAGCATGTTTGTTGATTGTATGAACAACAATAGTCACTTGGTTGCTAGGAGATGGTATACATTCTTACAACCCAAGGGAGTGACCACAAATTTACAATTGCCAAACCTGTGGTGTAATGTAATCACAATACAGCTGCATCAAGGCATGTGACATAAATCCAGTATAACTGTTATGCTATAAAATTATAGTGAACACAGTAGACATCTACATGTTATGTCAATGTAGACAACTGTCCGGCCAATTCTGGCTTGTAAGGACATTGTGGCAGGCAACAGAAATTTCTTATCTTAAGCTGTGGTATTATCTGATAAAAAAGTTTGCTTATAACAGATTACTACTGTCGCTCTTCAAACACTTATTGAATAGGTCTGGTGACATTATGACTAATTACCATTTCTATGGAATGTAGGGGTGTGTGTAGTATAGCTGTGGCAACAGTCATTTCCATAGATACTTAATATTTTATTATGCTACTGCTGGTACTATACATATAGCACGGCTAGCAAAAGTGACAGGTTATTATACTCATTAGTCACTGCTATTGTTCCTTAGCAACAGTGGCTCTTCATTACCAAACAAAAATAAAACCCACTATTACATGCATTTATACTGATTGCTTGCACACATAACATTTATACTAATTGTGTAGTGTAGTAGAAGTGTAGTGTGGTGTAAAGGATGATTTGACTCATACACTAGGTTATGCTACACTATCGTGTGAGTGCATGTACACCTAGCCCCTAAATAGTTACATGAGCCAGCTGCCAAACCTTTTAGGAGTTCTGAAAAGCGCTTTAAGTTTGTCAGTAAAGTGCTTTGATATGAGTACAAACGAGTGAGTGATGTGATTGAGGCTTTATAAAAATATCCTATACATTTAGTATGGACAACTCAGGTGTGCAAAATTATTGATAGTGAACACACGTACATGTTCACTCTCTTTGATATTATTGGTTTTGGTGGGTGTCAGGAGTGTTGCAGTATTGCTGTTTATAGTATTTGCAAATTGCTTAAATAAATGTTCAATGTGCTGGGCAAAGCCACAAATTATTGACATATTTTGTATATGGTTATACATAATTTGCAATCCTGTAAATTTCTTTTCAATACATTGCTGGTTTATAAACTATTACCATATTTATTTTGTTAATGCAGCACTTCAATAGTAGCCCTACTCAACCCACTCACTGCCAAATTTGTAGAGGCTCCAATCTACTGTTTCTAAGTTGCTATAACTTACACAACATACCATATAATCCTTTAAAACAATCTATCAATTTACTTGCTATAGAACAAGGAATTAGATTATGAAGTTGTTGTTTACACAAGAGCAATCACAAATCCATTATATAACTTTAAAGTACGAAAATTGATCTAAGTGAAACCAAACTTGAAATTTCACTAATTTACAGGCTAGCACTATTTATAATAATACAATAAATATCACTAACCTGTTTATAATTTGAGACGATTATCACTAAGTCAGGTTTTCCAGCATTTGAGCAAGTGTGCATGGGCATACAAGCACGAGGTCTCTGTTTCAAGGCATACAAAAGTAGCAACACGCCACTCCAACCTATATAATCCCTCTCCTTACTCTTTCTCTTTATTAGCAGTGTTATTATCACGTTGAAGAATCGTCTACAATGCTTGTTATCGCCATTCCGAAAGTATGCGGTTGCATCATCCAACCGAGCAATAGTACGTGAGAGACCGGTTATCCTTGTTCCCATTCACTTAAGGGCATGCCTACTACAGGATAAGCGCAGGAGCTACTAGAATGCTCAACTGAAGTTTCAGAGCATTTAGAATGTGATGCTACTGGCGTTTATAATCAGAACGAAATCGCCATATGGCAGTTGTGGCGGTGAGGGCGTTAAGTAGTACCAAAATTGATATTAAAATTACTGTATGAGCTTAAACATTATTTTGAGTATTGAGTATACGTAGTGGTCAAGTTTGAATAGTTACCACACAAAATGCCATGGTGTGTAACCACATCTATATAGAGTATGTCTAAAAGGTCATAATATTATTCAGAGAATTAAGAGATTTTGCTATGTGTACAAATGTTGAAGTTGTTTTGTTGTTCACACATAACATATACTTGGTTATTTGAATGATCCAAATATGGTGTGCTATAATTGATGAAGTCATGTCATGTTACTTGTATATTATTACAGGACAGAAGGACTGCTTTACATGAAGCTGCTAGGATGGGAGAAGTTCAAGGAATAGAAACACTGATCAGATCAGGAGCAGATGTGAATGCACGTAATAAGGTTAGTTAGTATTTGTGTGATGAAATAAGTTGAAGTGTTAGTGTTACTAGTAAGAAACACAATTCAATGTAGTAAGACACAACTATCCTACCAGTGTGTTGGTGTGTAGTGTAGTAGAGGTGTGGTGTGGTGTGAAGGATCATGTGATCCATACACTAGTTTATATTACACTATAGTCTGTTCATGTTCACCTAGTCCCTTATTTCCCCCTAAATATAACTCTTGTTACATGGGCCAGCTGTTAAATCATTTAGGATTGATATAAAGCCATTTAAATGTCAGAAATGTGTGTCGGTAAAGTGCTTTGATATATATGAACAAGAACAAGTGAGTGATCAGACTTTATAAATATCTCATACATTTAGGACAATTTAGGTGTGTGCACAAGAGTGAGAATACACCTTTGTCCAATACGAAACTATTGATAGTGTACACAATCAACACATGTACATGTTCACCTCTTTGATGTTACTAGCATTAGTGGGTGCCAGGTGTGTTGGAGTAATACTGTTTATTGCATTGTAGTAGCTTTGCTGTTCCGTGGTCTGTGCAAAGGCTGATACGCGGTGGGTAGAAATACGCATCCACAATCGCCCAAACAATGATTTTGTGCCTTCATTATCCTTTAGTAACAACCAACTGCTCTATCTTAGCCTATGTACTAAACTTAGCAACCTCTACAAAACCGAGTCCCACAATACAAAGCTCTATGTTGCTCAATATAACGAGTCAAAGCGCATCGATTCTTTGAACTGGCTGGGTATCAAAGTCATTGGCAAACCGCTTTCCCATGATATTTCCCGGGCAATATCTTGATATTGCTTGGGCAATATGCGAGTTAAACACCGAGCGGCGCCTTTGAGTGCCCACGCTAAAGTGGTATATATATACATAAAACAGTTATCAAGCATTTTGCCTGCTATGTTGAAATAGGTTAGTAACTTACAGTTCTAAGTACTTAACTTAATATAATAACTTACTTACTGTCCCAATAGCGAAGTTAGTTGGCTTAACTTAGTACAAAAGTGATAACAATATAAACTCCATCCGACAATCGCAAGTTTTCTAACATTGCGTGTTGAAGCATAGTAACGTATTAATGACGTTTTAACATATGGACAATGTTTTGATGGCTATTAGCCCACGCTATTAAAACCACAATCGATCTTCAGATGCTACTATATAAAACAAATGGGATGAGTTCTCATTAGTTCTTTCACCTATTAGGTGAGTGCGCCCCAAGTGATATATATCACTTGTACCATGGCTGCTTGGGATTTTGCTGACATATACACCCGCAGCCCTCGGGTCTGCGGCCCTTGGGCTTTGGGTGTATATATCAGCAAAATCCCTCGCAGCCATGGTATAACTATTACATGTAGTAGGCAAAGACACACAGTACACAAAATACCGTATAGCTTACGTAAGTAATATTTTGTACATTTTGAAGATACAAAGATGGTGTGTTGTTATTGATGAAATGATATCATGTGACTTGTAGCTTCATTGATTGTAGGCATGAGGTTCAATACCTTGGGTATGAGAGTGTTGAGATGTGTACTGGTAATGAACCTTATCATGTTTTGAATACATAATTAATACTCATACAAGGTGTTTTCATGCTCTTTTACCTGTTCATTTTAAAATGCTACAAATGATGAGAATGAAAAGTGTGCATTGTGCACTAGTGAGAATCTCACCATACAATTCCATGTTGTTAGTTTAACAAAGGTTATGATAATATGCCAAAATCAGACAAAATCAAATCAAATTGCATAAATATTTGACGATAATGCAATTTGTCCAGACACAGTGTCTCATCAAAGCACAAGGAGGGACCCTGAGGGAGCCTAAACACTAAACTACGTATGTAGCATGTCTGTTGACTGTATGAACAGCAATAGTCACTTGGTTGCCTGGAGATAGTATACATTCCTACAGCCCAAGTGAGTGACCACAAATTTACAATTGCCAAACCTGTGGTGTAATGTAATCACAATACAGCTGCATCAAGGCATGTGACATAAACCCAGTATAACTGTTATGCTATAAAATTATAGTGAACACAGTAGACATGTACATTTTCAGTCAATGTAGGCAACTGTCCGGCCAATTCTGGTTTGTAAGGACATTGTGGCAGGCAACAGAAATTTCTTATCTTAAGCTGTGGTATTATCTGATTAAAAAGTTTGCTCATATCTGATTACCACTGTCGCTCTTCAAACACTTACTGGTGACATTATGACTAATTACCATTTCTATGGAATGTAGGAGTGTGTGCAGTATAGCTGTGGCAACAGTCATTTCCATAGATACTTAATATTTTATTATGCTACTGCTGGGACTATACATATAGCACGGCTAGCACAAGTGACAGGTTATTATACACATTAGTCACTGCTATTGTTCCTTAGCAACAGTGGCTCTTCATTACCAAACAAAAATAAAACCCACTAATACATGCATTTATACTGATTGCTTGCACACAGAACATTTATACTGATTGCTTGCACACGGAACATTTATACTAATTGTGTAGTGTAGTAGAAGTGTAGTGTGGTGTAAAGGATGATTTGACTCATACACTAGGTTATACTACACTATGGTGTGAGTGCATGTACACCTAGTCCCTAAATAGTTACATGAGCCAGCTGCCAAACCTTTTAGGAGTTCTGAAAAGCGCTTTAAGTTTGTCAATAAAGTGCTTTGATATGAGTACAAACAAGTGAGTGATGTGATTGATGCCTTATAAAAATATCCTATACATTTAGTATGGACAACTTAGGTGCGCAAAACTATTGATAGTGAACACACGTACATGTTCACTCTCTTTGATATTATTGGTTTTGGTGGGTGTCAGGAGTGTTGCAGTATTGCTGTTTATTGTATTTGCAAATTGCTTAAATAAATGTTCAATGTGCTGGGCAAAGCCACAAATTATTGACATATTTTGTATATGGTTATACATAATTTTCCAATCCTGTAAATTTCTTTTCAATACATTGCTGGTTTATAAACTATTACCATATTTATTTTGTTAATGCAGCACTTCAATAGTAGCCCTACTTAACCCACTCACTGCCAAATTTGTAGAGGCCCCAATCTACTGTTTCCAAGCTGCTATAACTGACACAACATACCATATAATCCTATAAAACGATCTATCAATTTACTCGCTATAGAACAAGGAATTAGATTATGAAGTTGTTGTTTACACAAGAGCAATCACAAATCCATTATATAACTTTAAAGTACGAAAATTGATCTAAGTGAAACCAAACTTGAAAATTCACTAATTTAAAGGCTAGCACTATTTATAATAATACAATAAATATCACTAACCTGTTTATAATTTGAGGCGATTATCACTAAGTCAGGTTTTCCAGCATTTGAGCAAGTGTGCATGGGCATACAAGCGCGAGGTCTCTGTTTCAAGGCGCACAAAAGTAGCAACACGCCACTCCAACCTATGTAATCCCTCTCCTTACTCTTTCTCTTTATTAGCAGTGCTATTATCACGTTGAAGAATCGTCTACAATGCTTGTTATTGCCATTCCAAAAGTATGCGGTTGTATCATCCAACCACGCAATAGTGCGTGAGAGACCGGTTATCCTTGTTCCCATTCACTTAAGGGCATGCCTACTACAGGATACACACAGGAGCTACTAGAATGCTCAACTGAAGTTTCAGAGCATTTAGAATGTGATGCTACGGGCGTTTATAATCAGAACGAAATCGCCATATGGCAGTTGTGGCGGTGAGGGCGTTAAGTAGTACCAAAATTGATATTAAAATTACTGTATGAGCTTAAACATTATTTTGAGTATACGTAATGGTGAAGTTTGAATAGTTACCACACTAAATGCCATGGTGTGTAACCACATCTATATAGAGTATGTCTAAAAGGTCATAATATTATTCAGAGAATTAAGAGATTTTGCTATGTGTACAAATGTTGAAGTTGTTTTGTTGTTCACACATAACATATACTTGGTTATTTGAATGATCCAAATATGGTGTGTTATAATTAATGAAGTCATATCATGTTACTTGTATATTATTACAGGACAGAAGGACTGCTTTACATGAAGCTGCTAGGAGGGGACATGTTCAAGGAATAGAAACACTGATCAGATCAGGAGCAGATGTGAATGCACGTGATAAGGTTAGTTAGTATTTGTGTGATGAAATAAGTTGAAGTGTTAGTGTTACTAGTAAGAAACACAATTCAATGTAGTAAGACACAACTATCCTACCAGTGTGTTGGTGTGTAGTGTAGTAGAGGTGTGGTGTGGTGTGAAGGATCATGTGATCCATACATTAGTTTATATTACACTATATCTGTTCATAATCACCTAGTCCCTTATTTCCCCCTAAATATAACTCTTGTTACATGGGCCAGCTGTTAAATCATTTAGGATTGATGTAAAGCCATTTAAATGTCAGAAATGTTTGTCAGTAAAGTGCTTTGATATATATGAACAAGAACAAGTGAGTGATCAGACTTTATAAATATCTCATACATTTAGGACAATTTAGGTGTGTGCACAAGAGTGAAAATACACCTCTGTCCAATACAAAACTATTGATAGTGAACACAATCAACACATGTACATGTTCACCTCTTTGATGTTACTAGTTTTAGTGGGTTCCAGGTGTGTTGGAGTAGTACTGTTTATTGTATTGGCAAAATGCTTGATAACTGTTTGATGTATATATATAGCAGTGGCGTAGCTAGCCATAAGGTGATGGAGGGGCAGGCATGCCCCCACGAAACATTCAAAATCATTCATGATTGCAAAAAAAGGCTAATAACCCAATGGTGGGCTAGCCAACATACGGTGTTGTATTATTACAGCTTTAATAACTAGCTACGTAACTATTTCAGTACTGACTGCTTCCAATCGAGGTAGCTACATTCGTCGAGCATCATCGCACGTGCCACAACTGTACTCCAACAAATTCATCCACAGTCCGGTAGAGCTAATACTTTAGTGCAAATACAAACGTTAGCCACAGCCTTTGCTGCAGTCCTAGCACACTGCTGACAGGATGACGTATTCACTCACTTCACTTAGCGAAATTCAAATGCAATGTATTGCATGAAATCCCACCTGTCTTGCTAGCAGAACTTGTAAGCTTGACTGATCCACCTGACTGACTGACAAAGTAAAAACAGATTGCACGGCCATACGTACAAAGGTCCAGTGTGATCGACTCGATAATGGTACATTTATTTAGCTAATGCTTTATCACCTCGTAGGCAGTAGGTTCATAGCCTCATCTGGTCTCCTTTGTCACTTGTAAGTTGTGACTCCTGCCGAGGAGAAACGGGTCACTAGGGGTGTGTGCAGTATAGCTGTGGCAACAGCCATTTCCATAGGTACTTAATATTTTATTATGCTACTGCTGGGACTATACATATAGCACAGCTGGCACAAGTGACAGGTTATTATACTCATTAGTCACTGCTATTGTCCCTTAGCAACAGTGGCTCTTTGTTACCAAAATAAAACCCACTAATACATGTAAGTGTATTAATTGTTTGCACATCTTATGATGCACTACAGAACTGGTAATGAGTCATAATGTCACCAAGCTTATTACAGCCAGTGCTTATAATCAGGATATCGGTTAACAGTAGGATTGGAATGAATGTACAAATACATCCTCCGAAGCTTCTTTTCAAAATTTTACCGAAGCTTTGTTGCAAATGTCATTTAATGACCACGATTGATGGTTCTTAGGGTGTACACTGTAGCACAAACTCCTACACTTTGTTATAGCTCCAATATAACCATTGTTTAAATTACAATTACATGCTTCCACAAGGAGTGACAATACTTGTGCAACTGGTTTAACATGTTGGTATCCATGGTAACGAAGCTTTGGTGGAGTAAAACAGCATCCGAATGTTATGAGACCAAACGAAGCTTCGAACTATTTGTGTCAACCCTAGTTAGCACCTGACACAAATTGGTCTGGCAACTCAAGACTAACAATTACCATTACAACAATACAGTGTTCTTGTAGTTTATGTTTATAGCTCATTACTACAACATGGTGTGTTTGTCGTATTACAACTTGTCATGTTATATATCACAACAGAAAAATAGAACACCACTACAACTAGCACTACAACATGGTAAAAGAGATGTTGTACAGTTTTTGGTGAAGGAAGCCAAAGTGGATACTACACAGTTGGATCAGGTGATCACCTTAATCCTGTACATTACTACTATACATTCTTTTACAGTTTTATGTATGTTCAGGTAGCCTGCATGCATTTGGTAAAAAAAAAAATTATTACATGACATTAAATGTAATGTGTAAGTAAACTCTGATTGCTACCACAGTAGCGAGGTAATTCAGTTATTTTAATCACCTACTACTGTAATCATGAACTGGTAATGTGTGAAACATTGCAATTTTCAGTGTTCTCTCTATGTTTGTGTTCATGTGTGTTAATGCAGTATATAATAGTAACCAAGAGTATTGAACAGGTGTATTACCCCGCGATTAATGATCGCATAAAGTAACACGGATATTTCTGTAATTGTTCGTTTATGGTACTGCCAAGCGGATAACCTGAAGGCGTGGCAACACGCTCGTTTGTGTTATTGTTTTAGTGAGCTGGGGTTATCTTGGGTCCTTTCTACACTTTCCTTATACAATAACTGTTGAATACTTGGTTGAATAACACAGGAAGCTGGCGTACAAAGACCTGTTGCCACGTACGCATTTCAAATTACCATTTCGCGTAAACGAACAATTACTGAAATATCCGTGTTACTTTATGCAATCATTAATCACGGGCTGTTACGGAATTCGACACTCTTAGTTTCTATTAAATACTCTTGATTGTAATGACAGCAAATAATATGGTGATATCAAATTGTTATGGATCCGATTGTCATTGTAATAAGATGTTGTAAATGGGAAATTTTTGTATTGGTCTCATAAAAGTTGACAGTCCCATAAAAGTTCACATGAGACAACCTTCTATTGTACTGTTCAGATAGAATGGTGTTTGTTAAGAACTTTATTGTGTGATCGAATGGCTTTTTGCGCTGATTCCTCAATGTTTCAAAATTGCTTTAGGCAATAACCTGTAATATACAAAACAATGTTGGCTATGTTATAACATTTCAAAATCAGGTAAGTAAATATAGTTGAATGTTCTTCTAGGAAGATTCTTCTTTTGAGTATTTACATTGTGTGCTCAGCATCATAGTTCACTTTTGATTTGTAATTCCACTTTACTTACATCACTGATGGGATCTGTACAATGGTGAATATATGGACCAATTGTCTGTTTTATGTTGAAATGTTTCTTTAATTAACACCACTTTAGATTCTCTTTAAGGCTATTACTGCTGGTTGTTGCTGTTACTGCCAGACACATAACTATGTTGGGTGTTGATAGGGAAATTTGATAGAAAAATTATCACCTTGATATGGTTTCATTGCATTAAGTAGATGATGACCAACCTGATTGAAGATAAAAGTAAAGACAAGTTGCAGAGGGCACAATACAACAGCCACCCTGATAGAACAGTCACACGTGTAATGCTGTATGTAGTCCTGAGTAAAATATGCTCAAATTTACCCCTAAATTCTTTTTGGAAAATATTCATCTATTATGTTGTTCGGTGCTCCCATTATGCTATTATGTTTCTAGGGTAACAACATATATTGGAACATTTTAATCAGTGAATGTTCTATTAGAGTATTTCACTACAAAGTGATCATTCTGTTAGTGAATATCAATACAAGGAGCTATAATCATATGGTACAATGGTACTGTATAGTAGGGCCACAAAGGAGTAGGCGTAGTCCATGAAACAATATTGCCCAAAAACTGTCCTCAATTTTTCAATGACGACGAAAACTAAGCCCAAACAAGCTTTCAGATCGACATGAAATGCTTTCAACAAGTTGCTACAAAATTTAAAAAATAATTTATTTAATGGAATTTTCTACTGACTGACTGCCTTGATGCCTTCAGACAAGTGTAACTCAATAATGGCTAAGGCTACGGGCTTGATTTTTTCACTGTTCGGCATTACTTCGGCCTGAGAGTATCTTTTTGGCATACTGCAATATGTACAATGCATTCTTCATGGACTTACCAGTGTCCTCCTTTGTGTCCCATTCATCTTTGCTAACAGTGAATACCGAGCATGAGTTTTCTATTGTAGGGTCACCTGATCCCTGCGTGTACTTATAATTTCCAATCGATGGGTATTGTGTGGTGAAATAGGGTCGGGCTATGCAAGACTTGCAAGAGTCACTGAGGTGATTTATTGGTACAATCTTTGTGCATGGACTGCCACACACAGGGACAAAGGAGATACCTTTATTTAGGGGTAACTAGGCTTATCCGAGGGAAGATATTTCTTAGCATGCAAGGCACACTACAGTAGCATGCAAAGCACGCCAATCTAGGGGAGTCTGAGACATGCACCTCAGGAAATTTTGAAAATTATGTAAGCCTCTGAGATTAAATCTGAAAGTGATTTTAGCAGTTTCTCAGAATGACATTAATAGTTTTAATGTGACCGCTCTGTTAGAGTTTCTCAATCTTAAGGAATTTATAGTAGCATCCAGTGGACCGATATAGGGGTCTGGGGGCATGCCACCCTCTCCATGAAAGCTTTGAAACTTTAGACTATCAAATTTTAAATCGGTGAGTGATTTCAACAGTCACCATTAGAGCTGAGCGATACTACCATTTTAGCGATATATCGCGATATTTTGAAAGTATCGATATCGCGATATTTTGTTATTAACTATCGTGATACCGTGCCTGTACATTACTGTCATTAAATTCATTTGTTATGCAGTACTTGGCTAAGAATCCTTGTAAATGATAAAGTCCACCCATCTGGTTTCCCCTGCAGAGAGGTGTGAACACCATAACAACCTCAAAGCATGTGTTATAATAACTGTTACTGTAAACAAGGATGATAGTGGCTAGTTTGCTATCACCTATAAGGACTTCCTGCAGCAATGCTGAGCAATACACTATGTGGCACCAGCTATGATCAAGACACAAGGTAGTGTGTCGTGCGGCCCAAGAAGCCAGCACGTAACACCCGTGAGTATATTGACAGGAAGAAAGAAAACGCAATTTTCGCACCTCCGTAGCTCTGTGCTTCCTTGATCAAACAAGACGATTTTTGCTGTGGATATGCCCTCCAACTGCAGCACTCCACATTCCAAATTTGAGCGAAATCGCTTCGCGCGTTCCCGAGATATGTGACTTCAAAAATTGGCTCAGTTTCTTTGTTGTTTTTTTCTTCTTATTTTTCTTTTTCTTGTCGCACACTTACAAAAACTGCTATAAAACTCGAACGCCATATCCGATTGCCTTACAATTTGGCACACAGAAGGGGAGTATAAAGGCGCATCTCGGTACCAACTTTGGCTGGAATACGATAAACAGGCAAAGAGTTATGAGCGATAATTCACGAAAAATAACACCAATATGTTGTCATGCCTACAGGGTAAACCGCGTATGGGAAGAAGCTGAAAATCGGTGGGTGAATAGGTTAACTATTGAACCTCAAACCTTTTGTGGTTTGAAAGAAATCGAGCTAAAAAACAGGAAGATACTACGAAAAAACCAACAGTGTGTAACAATTACACAATCGAGATTAGCTAATAAAAAAAACCACTGCTTGCCACGCCTACCAAATAAACCGCTTGGGGTAATGCTTTGAAAATCGTTGTACAGATGGAGTAATCATCTTAGAAAGGCTCATCAATGGTGTAGAAGAATCAGACTTAAAGCCACGGAGTTATAACGCGAAATCCAACTTGGTGCAGCAAGTGCGAGATCGAGATACTCTAATAGAGCAGTCATCCTAATAGAGCAGTCACCCTGAAGAGAATTCAAGAGATCAGCTAGAAACAAGAAACCTGTATAGAGATCAGCTACACACAAGTTACCATGTAGAGAGATCAGCTAGAAGAAGTTACCTTGTAGGGAGTTCATGCAACTATGGAAAGGGATAGTTCAGCTAGAAAAAATCACCTTGTAGAGTTCAGCTACAAAGAAACCACCATGTAGAGAGTTCAGCTACAAACAAATCGCCGTGTGGAGACAAATCTCCCTGTAGAGAGATTAGCTAGAAGAAGTTACCTTGTAGAGAGTTCAGCCTCAAAGAAACCATCATGTAGAGAGTTCAGCTACAAACAAGTCTCCTTATAGAGAGATCAGCTAGAAGAAGTTACCTTGTAGAGAGTTCAGCTTCAAACAAATCACTCTGTAGAAAGATCAGCTAGAAGAGGTCACCTTGTAGAGAGTTCAGTTACAAAGAAACCACCATGTAGAGAGCTCAGCTACAAACTAGTGACTTTGTAGAGACATCAGATAGAAGAAGGTACCTTGTAGATAGTTCAGCTACAAACAAATCTCCCTGTAGAGAGATCAGCTAGAAGAAATTACCTTGTAGAGAGTTCGGCTACAAAGAAACCACCATGTAGAGAGCTCAGCTACAAACTAGTGACTTTGTAGAGACATCAGCTAGAAGAAGTTACCTTGTAGAGAGTTCAGCTACAAAGAAACCATTCTTTAAAGAGCTCAGCTGCAAACAAATCACCTCTACAGAATTCAGCTACAAATAAATCACCCTGTAGAAAGATGAGCTAGAAAAAGTTACCTTGTAGAGAGTTCAGCTTCAAACAAATCACCCTGTAGAAAGATCAGCTAGAAGAGGTCACCTTGTAGAGAGTTTAGTTACAAAGAAACCACCATGTAGAGAGCTCAGCTACAAACTAGTGACTTTGTAGAGAAATCAGCTAGAAGAAGTTACCTTGTAGAGAGTTCAGCTACAAAGAAACCATTCTTTAAAGAGCTCAGCTGCAAACAAATCACCTGTACAGAATTCAGCTACAAATAAATCACCCTGTAGAAAGATGAGCTAGAAAAAGTTACCTTGTAGAGAGTTCAGTTACAAAGAAACCACCATGTTGAGAATTCAGCTACAAACTAGTGACCCTGTAAAGACATCAGCTAGAAGAAGTTACCTTGAGAGAGTTCAGCTACAAAGAAACCATTATTTAAAGAGCTCAGCTGCAAACAAATCACCTATACAGAATTCATCTACAAACAAATCACCATGTAGAGAGATCAGCTAGAAGAAGTTATCTTGTAGATAGTTCAGCTACAAGCAAATCACCCTGTAGAGAGATCAGCTAGAAGAAGTTTACTTGTAGACAGTTCAGCTACAAAGAAACCATCATTTAGAGAGTTCAGCTTCAAACAAATCACCTGTAGAGAGTTCAGCTACAAACAAATCTCCCTGTAGAGAGATCAGCTAGAAGAAGTTACCTTGTAGAGAGTTCAGCTACAAACAAATCATCCTGTAGAAAGATCAGCTAGAAGAAGTCACCTTGTAGAAAGTTCAGTTACAAAGAAACCACCATGTAGAGAGTTCAGCTACAAACTAGTCACCTTGTAGAGACATCAGCTAGAAGAAGTTACCTTGTAGAGAGTTCAGCTACAAAGAAACCATTCTGTTTAGAGCTCAGCTGCAAACAAATCACCTGTACAGAATTCAGCTACAAACAAATCACCCTGTAGAGAGGTCAGCGAGAAGAAATTACCTTGTACATAGTTCAGCTACAAAGAAACCACCAAGTAGAGAGTTCAGCTGCAAAGAAATCACCCTGTATAAAATTCTGCCACAAACAAATTGCCCTGTAGAAAGATCAGTTAGAAGAAGTTACCTTTTAGAGAGTTCAGCTACAAAGAAACCATTCTGTAAAGACCTCAGCTGCAAACAAATCACCTGTACAGAATTCAGCTACAAACAAATCACCCTTTAGAGAGATCAGCTAGAAGAAGTTACCTTGTAGATCGTTCAGCTGCAAACAAATCATCCCATTGAAAGATCAGCTAGAAGAAGTCACCTTGTAGAAAGTTCAGTTACAAAGAAACCACCATATAGAGAGTTCAGCTACAAACTAGCCACCTTGTAGAGACATCAGCTAGAAAAGTTGCCTTGTAGAGAGTTCAGCTACAAACAAATCTCCCTGTAGAGAGATCAGCCTACCATCACAGCCATTTCTTGGCCGCCACCTTGGATTTCACATCTTTTTTCACCATAGCCTTTCTGAGGGCCGCACACTTTTTTTACAGCTTGGCTGTTTTGGATTAGATTGACTTATTTGCAAGTATCGTGAACTATTCAGTATCATGAATAGTGGCTTTAGTATCGATCGTGATACTAAAATGGCAGTATCGCTCAGCCCTAGTCACCATTAATATTAAATTTGTTGACTGTTGTATTAGGGTGACTGCTCTATTAGGGTATATCAATCTTGATGCATAGTGATTCACAGAAACTGCATGTAGCTATGTAATTGTATAGGCTATTTAGTGTAACACAATTGACACAATTGTTCAACAGATAATTCGAGGTGCTGAGCTCCTCCATAATCTCTTTGACAGGGGATACAGACCCCTTCTCTGCTACCCCTGGTTGCTCACACGTTTTTTACACTTATTGTACTTTGCAAGGGAGGATCAAAGTGTTGCCACCTGCTGCATTTCCATATTGTACCAACTAGCTGTGTAACTGTACTGTATGAATCACATAGCACAGTTATGTGGATAATTGGGCAAATACAGTACAGTTATGTAGTGCAGTTACGAAAGGAATGTTACGAAAATAACCCCACTCAGACAGCACGTTGATCATGTGAATGATATTGTAAATTATTAACACTAGCCAGACTAATCCTACCAGTTGGTTCTATGAACAGAAGTAGATTACATAAATATTTACTGATAGTCCAACGAGGAAAATTGAAGTTACAACCCCACACAGATTGCATGATGGATCACGTGCATAACACTGTCAAACACTGAAACTAGTCAAACTGATCCTACCAATTCATTCTACAACTACAAATAGATTATATGACAATTTACTGATAGGCTGATCACCAAAACTTAAAGCAATTTGGGTACTCAAGAAAATTGCTACAAGCAAGACAACCAGGAAGTACAATAAAATGCTAAAACACTGCCTATGCTTTTGTGTACGAAAAATACAGCACTCAGTGGAGGTGGGAGGGGGGGTATCTAAAAGCAAATACAGTACTTGGCTTTGCCTTATACTGTATTAGCCTTTTGACACACACCCTTGTGCTGTATTTTCCCTATATACACACAGTAGTACTTTAACCAATAAATGACTGTGGTTCATACAACTGTATTTGAATAGTTACTAATTGCCCCGCCCCAGATTGAGCTGCACCACAGCCTAGCATTATTGTCATAAGAGCAGTCCTTGGATATAGAGCTGTAGCTTGTATTTGAATCTCAATCTCAATAATTATACTGATGCAATTGTTTATAAGACATGTTTGAAGCAGAAAACAGACAAAGGAGTTGTATTAAGCCAAAAACTAGTACTTTTGAGAGAAACCAAATACATACGTAGATAACACTGCTGAAAAATAACAAAATTTATCTTTTGTGAATCTCTGTAAATGCCATTGAATTAATACTGCAACAAAAGCCAGTAGTGGCCACCCCTCTCACATAGTACCCACCTTCACATAGTAGCCACATATACCTACATATTTTACTTTGTGTGGGAGAATCAAAGCGATGCCGCATAATGTATTGTTCATACAATATCTATTAGCTGCATAACTGTACTGTATGAGTCATACAGAACAGTTATGTAGCTAATTGTGCAAATACAGTACAGTTATGCACTTAATTGGGGAAATACAGTACAGGTATGTAGAGAATTTATTTAAGGAATGTTACAAAAACAACACACTGTAAATTGCTAAAACCAGGCAAACTAATCCTACCAGTTCATTCTAAGGCTAGAAATAGACTGTATAAACACTTACTGATCATCTGATCATCAACACATGACTCCACTATTAAAGACAGCACGATTGATCACATGCGTGACATTGTAAATTGTTAAAACTAGCCTAACTAATCCTATTAGTTCGTTCTACAACTAGAAATAGACTATATAAACACTTACTGATATCCTGCTCACTGAAAATTGCAGCAGTTTGAGTACTAGAGAAAATCACTCCAAGCCAGATGACCAGGAAGTACAATATAACACTTAAAGCACTGCCTATGCTTGTGTGTAAGAAAAATATAACACTCGGGGGGAGCTCAAGGCAAATACAGCACTCCTCTTCATCTCGTGCTGTATTAGCTTCTCGACACACACCCTCATACTGTATTTTCTGTACACATGCGCAGCAGTGCTTTAACTATAACATATAGTATCCATCTTTACATAGTAGACACCTTCATATAGTAGCCACATTGTTTCCCTGCTGAAAGTATGCATAGTAACTGCAGCTATTAACTGGTGTAATATGTTCTCGTCAGTAATACACTTGTACACACTAGTTTGTGGTGTGCTGGGTATGACGTACAAGTTGATAGCCATAAAAATTTCTGTAGATTTATGGACATACCCATTATAACAGGATTGGTGCTTTTACACTAATTCCTCATTCACTTGTTATGAGCAACAATTCAGGTGAATATGTAGTGCCTCCTCCAAGTTTCACTAGGACTTGGTAACAAATCACCTGAATTGTTGTATTAAGATTTTTGCCATTTACCTATCATCACAGCCAATTCTTAGCCGCCAACTTGGATTTCACATCTTCTTTCACCATGGTTTTTAGGGGCTGCACCCCTCTTTACAGCTTGGCTGTTTTGGATTAGATATCACTTTTTTGTATTTGTATAATCCAAAGCTGGCCTATGGCCGCTTCTTTTTCCTGTCGTTTTTTCTTTACTACAGGAAGGAGAAACAAGATGTAAGCAGTTGTAGAGTTGAACATACATTTTGTATAACTACAATTTTTTATACAATGAACTTTTCTCAACAGGCCAACAGAATGTAACTATCTAACCTGTTGTAATTTTGGACTATATCACTTGTTTGTAGCTGAATTCTCTGCCGGGTGATTAGCTTATAGTTAAACTTTCTACGAGGTGATTTGTTTGTAACTGAACTCAACGCAGGGTGATTTGTTTGTAGCTGGACTCTCTACTGGGTGATTTGTTTGTACTGGGTAGCTTGTTTGTAGCTGAACTCTCTAAAGGTAACTTATTTGTAGCTGAACACTTTACTCGGTGACTTTTTTTGTAAATGAACTCCATACAGGTGATTTGCTTGTAGTTAAACTCTTCACAAAGTGATTTGTTCGTAGCTGATATCTCTACATGATGGTTTGTTTTTTTGAGCTGAATTCTCCAGTTATAGGTGATTTGTTTGTAGGTGAACTCTGTATAGGGTGATTTGTTGGTAGGTGAACTTTCTAGAGGGTGATTTGCTTATAGCTGAACTTTTCACAAGGTGTTTTGTTTGTAGTTGAACTCTACTGGTTACTTGTTCATAGTTGAACTCACTACAGGTAATTTGTTTGTATCCAGATTCTCTACTGGGTGACTACTTTGTAATGGATGATTTATTTATAGCTAAACTTTCTACAAAGTGATGTTTTGTAGCTGAATTCTGTACTTGGTGACTTGTTTGTAGTTGAACTCTTTTCAAGGTGACCTGTTTGTAGCTGAACCCTCTACAGGTGACTTGTTTATAACTGAATGTGACTAGCTTGTAGCTGAACTATCTACAGGGTGACTTGTTTGAAGCTGAACATTCTACTTGGTGACCTGTTTGCAGCTAAGCTCTCTACATGTGACTTTTTGTAGCTAAACTCTACAGATAATATTTTGTAGCTAAACTCTACAGATAACATTTTGTAGCTCTACAGTGTACTTTCTGTAGCCGAACTCTCTACTGTGTGACTTGTTGGTAGCTGAACTCTCTAAATAACTTGTTTGTAACTGAACTCTGTACTTGATAACTTGATTGTAGCTACAGATAACATTTTTGTAGCTGAACTCTCCAGAGGGGGATTTGTTTGTAGCTGAACTCCATACAGGGTGATTATTGGTAGCTATATAAACTCTCTACAGTGTACTTTCTGTAGCTAATTTCTCTACTGTATGATTTGTTTGTAGCTGAACTCTCTACAGGTAACCTATTTCTATCTGAATTAGTCCCTATAATACAAGACTAGTGTATGTGCTGAACTCTCTACAGGGTGGCTTATTTGTAATTGAATTCTCTACAGGGTGTTCATGATTGGTTTGTAGCTAAACTTTCTACAGTGTGACTTTTCATGGCTAAATTCTCTACTGGATGACTTGTTTGTAACTCAACTCTCTACAAGTAACTTGTTTGTAGCTGAACTCTCTACTGGTTATATTAGCTGAACTCTTTACAGGGTGACTCTTTGTAGTTGAATTCTCCACAGGGTGATTTGTTTGTAGCTCAACTCTCTACTGGGTGACCTGTTTGTCTAATCAGTATTGCTCAAACAATTAGCTGAATATTCAGATTAACATTTGTTTGCTTTGTAGCCGAATAATGAAATTAACAAACGATTATTTGCACATGATCATTTATATAGTGACACCTGATTAGCTGTCAGTAATTAACGAAGCGGAAGGCGATGCTAATGAAAGTAATAAAAAGGAAAGGACTGTGGTGAAAAAGCGAAGAGTACTAATAGAATTAGGCAGCCACTAATTGGTAAAGATGTACTAATTCCACGGTGAATCACAGTAAGCACAAGACTTCATGGTACAGATTTGTGGCTTACTCCAGGTACTTCTATTTTGTCACTTACAATCATTTTCTATCACAGTATCACTAGAGAATTATGGCATATTCTCTTTCTTAGTAAAGTTATTCATACGAAGCCACTAAGCTGTTTGTGGTTATTCAGGCAGCATCCAGTTTATCTACAGTGTATACAGTTGCTGGTAGCTATGAAGTCCTGTGCTTTTTTGTTCAACAACAAAAAACAGCACCAAATGAATAAAAGTTATATTATAACAATAGACACAATGAAGTGACTAGGCCAGTCTAACTTGATTAATTGTTTCTCATCCCACCTGCATCCCTTTTACCTCACTGCTTCTAATTTCATTATTGCTATTGTCAATTATGTGCATATGTATTTTGGGGCTAAGAAAGGCTGGCTATCATTTTACAGCACAGCAATTGTCAATTGCACCTCAGAAACAGCGGTAAAGCATAATTACTAAATCGTAAGACTTTAACTAACCTTTATAGTAACAGACAGCTTCATTTGGATTATTTTCTTTATTAATGAATCATGAAAAATGACCTCCCACCCGTATGGAAATCTGATATTGTGTGGATGAGAAACAAGTAATCAAGTTTGCTTGGCCTTATGTAAATAAATTTAACTACATACAAACTGAATGCTCTAATAGGGTGATTGTACTATTTGAGTATCTCATTTGCACACGTGCTACACATAGTTGAATCTTGAATTATAACTTGATGACTTTTACTCTGATTCTTCTATACTACTCCATGGACTTCCTATGATGATAACTCCATCTAAGCAGTTTACCTGTAGTTGGTAGGTGTGAAAATGAATAGTTTTTATTCACAAAACTCAATCACGGTATTGTGATACAGGCTGGGTTTTGTGTCATATCTCCATAATCTTTATCTTGATTCCTTTCAAACTGCAAAAAGATGGTTACTCCATCTACATAGCAATTTTCAGCTCATTCCTCCAAAGGGTTTACCCTGTGGGTGTGACAGAAATTCAACTTTATTTTATGCAAATAATTGGTCATAACTACATGAATGTTCATTGAATTCCTACCAAACTTGATACTGAGATCTGCTTTAATGAGTCCATTAATGGTGCCAAATTTCAGCCTGATATTGCAGCATGCATTGGTGTTTATGGTGGAGATTGCAAAGTGTGTGAAAAGAAGTAGAAGAAAAAGAAATGAAATGAAAATGGCAATTTGGCTGCTTGTATGTTGGAAATTACAAGGGTGATTTTCTTTAAATTTGGTATGTACATGCCCCATCCTGGTGGGCACTTCTGTAGCAAATTGCTTCCAATCGGATAAGGGATCACAGATCTACGTATGTGTGAAAATCACGTTTTTCTTCTTCCTCACAGTATGGCATGCCAACTTCTTGGGCCACACGACACACTGTGTCTTGATATTCTTTAGTGCATATGCTGACCTGGACACCCTTGATGTCCCTACAGTCTATGTACACTTATAATTGAGAACTGTTCTAAAACTGTTCGAAAAACACCTCTGCAATCCACGCATACCGAAAGAAAGAAATGGTACCACACCACACTTATATCAATTATCGTCTGAAGAGTGAAGTATCCATTACGCTTCATTGTCAGCTATGTTCAACCCATTACACAGCAGTACAAATCAATAACTGTTTGAAAGCACCTCTGCTATCAAAATAGCCACTATGAAAAATACAGATGAAATCCATTATGAAGGGAAGCCATCACGTTGTACCGCCAAATCAACACTTTTTGTTGTCAGCAAAGATGAATGGGACACAAAGGAGGACACTGGTAAGTCCATGAAGAAAGTATTGTACGTACTGCGATATGTCAAAAGGCACCTGTTGGCCCAAAGCAACGTTGAACAGTGAAACAATCAAGCCCGTAGCCTTAGCCGTTATCAAGTTACATTTGTCTGAAGGCATCAGTCAGTTAGTCAGTCAGTAGAAAATTCGTTAAACAATTTTTTTGAAAAATTCCGTAGCAACTTATTGAAAGCATTTTGGGTCGATCTGAAAACTTGTTTGGGCTTAGTTTTACCTAACCAATACTGCCTCATTGTCAACAGGGAAAATTGAGGTTTGTTTTTGGGTGATGTTATTTCATGGGCCACGCCTACTCCTTTGTGGTCCCTACTATACACTACTATCGTACTGTATGATGGTTAGTTGTAGTAACTCATCTAGTCCACTAATATTACAGTCCACACAATCAAGGATTAAGGAGATGTTAGAAAGTAACTGGTCATCAGGCCATGGTAGTGACCTATCAACCTGGGGTGAGTGTTTAGTATTATTACACATACTGATTAATTGCATGCTCTCTATTATGTAGAAGAGAAACAAATGAAATACAAAATCACCATACCATCAAGTAAACAACCCCAAACTCAGAGCCATACTAGTACTGAGAAGTCACCTAGTCCATCATCCTTCACTACCAAACAGAGTAGCAAATTCAGTGATCACAAAAGTACTACTGATGAAAGTAGAGTATCATCTCATGGACTAGGTGAGGGTAGTGATATTATGTGATGTGATCCATTATATGGTATTCCATTAGAGGTGAAACAGAAGGAACAAGAACAATTTATCAAGTAACAGTTTAAAGTATATCACATTGTGTTGTTATCTGTTGACCCACAGGAGTAGTGATGATGATGGTGGTAAAGTAGTTGACACCAACCCAAGGAGTTCAAGAAGATGTACTCTGATGTAATAAATTATAGTTAGACTATACCTTGTATGCATACAATGTTATTATTGCACCACTGCATCAACTGAAAGAGGGTGTGATGTGATTTTGCTGTTCATCTTTATTAGTAGTGAACATGTCAATGTAACATGTACATTGTCTCACATACATCTTGAGGATCACAGACCTATAAGGGCTGAGTGTAGAATATCAGGGGTGCTCATGTTACAACTATTAGGTGAAGGGGTTGACTACTATCAGATGGTGATGATGAACAAGTGGTTGACACCAATACCAGTTACTAGTTGAGCTATACATAACATGTATTTTAGGATCGGAGTCCAGAAATTTTGAGTGGTCAGGCCATCCATGGACTGCATTGTAGTCATAGTCATGCACACTATACTTTTTATTGATCTGCATGGTGTAACATTTTAATCAGAATTTATCTGTTTTCATGTAATACTCAACTGCATGCACTAAGCACATGCTACATGCATCAGTATGTTAAGCTAAGAGAGTCTGAGGGTGGTATTGTGATGATTGCTCTAATAAAGTATCGTGATCTTTTACTGAAAATTGGTCCAGCCAATGTCGGACCAGCCAGACAATTTTATGTATATGATGTATATAGAAATAATGATATAAGCACATTGAACAGAAATATTCAGTTAGGTGATGCTATACAGATGTGGGAAAGGCTGACCATGTAGAGAATGTCTGAAAAGCAGAGATTCTGGGGGCGAAGCACTATACATGTAGGATAGCCAGTTTGCATTTCACCGTTGCCTTAAATTTTACAAATAATTATTTACATAGCTTCACTCACTTTCCAGCCATACGTACAAAACTAGTCAGAGTATGATGTACAAGTGTCCATGTGTTGGGGTTGGTGTAGTAGAATAGATACACAGTTTATGGATACTTACCAGTAGGTGACAGTAAAATATTATTTCTTTCTAAACTACTTACTTTACTAGAACTTCAGTTATTATATCCACGTGTATAATATTCAGTATACCATACCTCTGGTTTGTGACCGTTGTTCAGGGGTTATTATATAACTTGATTATTAATTTTGTTTCTCTTCCAGTTGATTGCTCATTATTTATACATCACATGCACCACTTAAACAACAATAGTTGCACATGTGATATACTCTTACACGTACATACAGAAATAATGTACATAGTTGCATATTTTGTTGTTATCAACTATAGATCTATGTAATTTACATGTAGTTACTAAAGGGTGGTAAAATATCATACTTTGGAGATGAGAGATATAATGCTTCTCCATGCCATCTATTTTATCCTCACTTATTTGTAGTATCAAGCTTAAAAAGTGAGTGTCTAGATCTGTTCTGTTAGCATGTTTTCACAATGTAGTAATTGTTCTGTTAGAATAATTATGTATTTCATCTCTTTTACACAACATTTGCAAAATTTTGTGTTTCTCTATTATTTCAACTTTACAAACTACATTATGATTGCCAGCATTAGTCATTGTTTTATCATCCTATTTGTAAGCCTCAACTATAACCAACAAAATTGAATATCTCTATACATAATATTATACAGCTTTTAGTGACATGTGAGCACAAACTACAACAGGTAAATCTCAGTATACGAAAGTTAAATTTTACTAAAATTAAATTGTGTATACGTATAATGTTCGTTTTGTATTACGTATATAACATTGGATTGACCAAAGCAAATTAAAGTAGCTAAAGCCTACAATACATGTACACTTACAAAATTTGTGAAAAGTTGCAACTCATAATAAGTACTATGTGATTATCATCACAATGTAGCTGACGTAAAGCATATACATTGTGTACTATCAATACAAATAGTACACACAATATAGCAGTGGTACCAATTATTGCTATTAAATATTTTCTTTTAAAATAACCACATAATTATAATATGTTGCTAAACACACTGTTCAGTATAAGAATTAATTATAACACACAATTATCTAGAGATACATTAGTTGATCATGACTCAACTGCAGCATGCATGTCAGGCTTAAAAAGGCTCAAATCATGTAAACATGCCAGCTATAGCTAGTTAGTGAAAAACATTGAAATAAACAATTCAATGCCAATAATATAATTTACCCCTATAGGGTTTTCAGAGTATCTTGTCCAGGGATAGAATCACCTAGTGTATTGCTATATATAATATTATATATATCACATATTGACCAAAAATAGAAATGTCAATGTTGAATTTACCACATCAAACCTGGAGTAAATCAGCTAGTGTACCATAAATGTCACATGTTGTCCTGGGTAGGGCTGGGCGGTATTGAAATTTTACTATCACGATATATCATCGGAAAAATATCACGATATTACTAATTATCAGTTATCACGATACTTCTTTCATATTTTGACAGGTGTTCTATACTATGCCTGCCTACACAAGTGACAATATCAACACACACGGTAGTGTGTCGTGCGGCCCAAGAAGCCGGCGCGTAACACCCGTGAGTATATTGATAGGAAGAAAGAAAACGCAATTTTCGCACCTCCGTAGCTCTGTGCTTCCTTGATGAAACAAGACGATTTTTGCTGTGGACATGCCCACCAACTGCAGCACTCCACATTCCAAATTTGAGCGAAATCGCTTAACGCGTTCCCGAGATATGCGACTTCAAAAATTGGCTCAGTTTCTTCGTTTTATTTTTTCTTCTTATTTTTCTTTTTCTTGTCGCACACTTACAAAAACTGCTATAAAACTCGAACGCCATATCCGATCGCCTTGAAATTTGGCACACAGAAGGGGGATATAAAGGCGCATCTCGGTACTAGGGACCCGTCGATTTCGCCAGCAAAATTTTTGGCATAATGGTTGGGTAAAAGCAATGAGCAAAATGCTGGCATAATAGGTGCAACTTTTGTGGAGTAGACATAAAAATTGCACAAAAGATCGAGATACTCTAATAGAACAGTCAGACACGCTAAAATATCGACAATGCATAGCTAATTGTTACAGGAACAACAAGTGACAATCGAGATACCCTAATAAAACAGCCACACATGTTAAGCAATATTAGCTGGCTTCTTGCTTTACATGTTAGAAGTAATTTCTGATCGAGATACTCTAATAGAACAGTCACTTTAAGGCAAAACTGTAGCTTTGCACTTGGAAATATTCAATTAACAAAGATCAGTACTGAGCAAAATTTATAATTCTTGAGCAAAATACGGAGCATAATAGGTGAAAAATAAAAGAATTGCTAGAAAGAAAATTAGGTAGAAAAAAAGCAAAATAGACTGGTCCTTACTCGGTACCAACTCTGGCTGGAATACGATAAACAGGCAAAGAGTTATGAGCGATTATTCACGAAAAATAACACCAATATGTTGTCACGCCTACAGGATAAACCACGTATGGGAAGAAGCTGAAAATCGGTGGGTGAATAGGTTAACTATTGAACCTCACACTAGTGTTGTTTTAGTACAGCAAATTCATTTTGGTTTAGTTCTAGTTCTAGTACTCCAATTCTGTCATAGTTTGAGTTAGTTTTAGTTCTAGTATCCCAATTGTACCATAGTTTTAGTTAGTTTTAGTTCTAGTACCCCAATTCCACCAAAGTTTTAGTTAGTATTAGTTCTGGTACCCCATATTTCTGTAATTTAGTTAGTATTAGTTTCATTTTAGTTAGTGTTAGTTTTAGTGTTAGATATCTTCACATATACTAACCTTGGTAGCACCCCCTACACTGTTAAAACAGTTGGCTGCATATCACACCAAAGTGTGTATGATATGCCTCCTCGCACCGAGCACACCCTTCTCTGTGTGTATTACTGACCATTTTACCTAATGTATGTATCGCACACCGTTATTGTGGTATGATCTGTATCCATTTAAATACTGTTACAATTAGAAATGTACATTTTGAAATATCATCAATTACAATTATTGTTCCAGGGTTTCAAGTCTTGTTAATCCAGCAGAAATAAATAATGTGGTGAAGATGAACGGTAACCATGGGAACTGCAACCATCAGTTTCTCCTATTTCTGTAACCAATGTTGCAAATCTATAGGGTAGTATGATACTGTAAACAAATGAAACCAATAAAGAATGTTCTTACCACAGTTGTCAGTAATAAACATCCTTCAGCAGCAACGTATAATTCCGTCAATAAGTATTTTATATATTGTACAGTACATACATATGGACATCATACATATGGACATACCTCAATAATGTCTGTATGACTGCACCAAATCAGTTATAGTGTTCCGACTGTGAATTAAAGTTGAGAATACATTACACATTATTATATTTTACAATTTTTACCATGTTTGGTAGTCTGACCATCAATTCTGTAGCAGTACATACTTGTATCAGTCTATCACTGCATGCTATGTCGACGTCACTGGAACTACAAAGGATAGAGTAAGACCATTGATGAACTCGGCCTCAGAGAGACTTTTGTACGTACCATCACTCTATCCTGTCACTTCTGTCTACTGCTGCTTCTCTGCCACCTTGTCTACATAAAAACTATAAGCTAAAGCAAGTAGCACAGTGTTACCAACCTGTCATCCATCACGCCGAGCCGGCGGAGCCCAGTAAATGTGAATGGCAACTCGACTTAGGCATATAATCGGCTTTGGCATAGTAGGCACTAGCACAAACGAGCCATCAACACATGGACGACAAATAAAGTCCGTAGTTGCCTACAAAGGTAACAGTTAAACAATTACAGGAAACAGTGAACAAACCCCAGCTGGTATTCATTAGTCGATGCCGGCGTAGCTCCGACCGTCTTTCACCACCACCGACCATGAAGCAACCAGACATTTACCAGCCTCGCTCTTTGCGTAGGTAGCTACACAAACTTTTAACTTCAATGGTTGTTAACAGAAGCAGCTGCCTCAAAGTACCGTTGCCTAGTTATGACATCCTCACGTGAGTGATATGGTGATAATTAAATAGAACTTTTTGGATGGAACGTTTGACCTGGTCTAATTTGATGACTGTTTAAACATCTTTGCGTCTGTTTCCTGACCATATATCTAACTTCGTCATAAGCCGAGGGATAGTGCGATATATAATGTAGCGTGTCGTACAGTATCTCCGAGTGTCAGATGTCCTCAAGTTGGATGTCCTGTATGCTTTACTTATCAGCGTAGCAACCACTTGGAAGTCGCTTGCACAGAGCTTATATACAGAGCAGAGACTACCACTAAGAATGATAAATACATCACAAAGAAGTTTACTACAGGTATAGCTATGCAGTATTCATACAGTATTTTAAGAATTTTCATCCTGATCATTGTGGCTACCTGAATGCAGATAAAGGTTTGCCATCAGGAATGCCCAGAAGCAATACGGACCCAACAGTACACACCTCAAACAAGCTGAGACCTGCCCCAGTTGCCCCCCTCTCTGGGTGACTCAGTTTATCATGAAATACATCACCAAGCTCAACAGTGGTTGTCCTAAACCATAATGTCTGAACAAGAGAATTAGCTATCTAATATTTTGCTTAGTTTTTGCATGCCAGATGGGAGTGCCATGCATAATACTTCTGTGAACACCTGGAATGAATGGTCTGCAACTTCTTTGAAATTTCACACAGCTTTGAAATGTTGTTGAAATTCCGATCTGAAATCTTGTATACATGCTTCCATATATGCAGCATCGTGTGTGCTATGCCCTGTGTCCTTGTGACTCTTGTACAGTTTATAGAGATTTGAGGTGTGAAATTTTACCTTCTGAAGAATTTCCAAATACTGAACGTCTTGTGGTCCAACTTTTCTGAATATTTTGCTTTTGATATCATTGCCATGTTTGGTATCTTGCTAAATATACCGTTTGATATCTTGTTGCAGATCCTTTGACTTGGAATATTACATTACCGTATTGTTGTGTGCTAAAAAAATAATGTACTAATCTTGTCAGCCATCTTGTGTGATCAGCTTGGTAATGTATTAGTCATTGTTGACAGTGCAGCTATTTAACAAACCATAAACACCTTCCTTTGCCAGCACTTTTGAGAGCTCTGTGTAGGGAAATCAAGTATTCCAATAGCATTTTCAAACTTTGTACAAACAGATTGTTAACTATATAGTTTGTTGCATTTAGAATGTGAAGAATATTTGTCATCATATAGTGCACAGTGGGTCTGCCAACATTTACATGGGCAGTGGTCACAGAATGTACAACAATGACCAGATGGTTTATTACCACACAAACTGTATGGGATGTAAGACTACATTTGGCTATAGGCCAACATTACCTTGTTTCTGTCACTGTGCAATGAAACCATTGGACAGTATACATCAAAAATTGTTCTCAACGTGTTTTAGTCAACTAACGTAATCCCATGTTACTAATAAGTGCATACAAATATCCTGTAGTGATTCACATAGAATGAAATGACCAACATTAATTATTCTTGGTCCAGGAATATAGCTATAGTACACTAACACAACAGAATTACTCTCCTTGCACTTGCTTGTGCATATCCAGCAATGAATATATACTACTCTGGTGAACGATCAGCTTATTACCAAACATGGGGGGAAATATGTATAGTGCAGATTTTATTTGTGTTTCGTCTTCCAGTTGTATTGGTAGGAAATAACATGCACGTTAGAGGTTTTGCAGGGAATGTTCACATAATATGTGCGCAGACATTGTGGGTGAATGTACATACCAAACCCACAATACATTACAAAATTCATAACTACATGTCAACTCTCAATATTATACATATTTGCTAGATATAGCCACTTGTTACAATGGCTTTTTAGCATATCCCAGTAAAACTTCTCGCTTTGTGCTTTTAAAAATCAATGTAGAATCCTCAATCCACTAGTCAGTGCATACATGACTAAAGAATGTGTACTGCAAAACCTTAGGGTTTGCAGTACACATTCCGCCCCAATAGTGGAACACAGACTGCTGTTGCACCTTACATACATACTGTACCTATATACAAGGATATTAACAGTAAGCAACTTAATATGGAAGGGCACTGTGCACATCGTTGTTTAGTGTACCTGACTAACTGACTGATATCTTTCTACCAAACACTACAGGATTGCAATTGATTCCTTCATTTTTTAATTTTACTGAGGTTCAAACATCAATGGCTTCTTGTGCTGCATGGCTTGTTTATGCTCTATTTCAATCACACAAACTGTATGCATGTCAAGATTTAACAAAATGATTATCCCTCTTTCCTTTGCACGCTGTTTCATAACTAGCAACCTCTGCAGAACTTATAATGGGATAAAGTATCCATAATTTTGTATCGCACCATTTATATTTGAGACATCGCACTTATAATGGACGTATTGCACCTCTTACATATATTTGAGAATAAGTGGATTGATTGTAGTGGCACTTTTCAGCTGTATTTCATTTGTAAAGAGTAGAACATACAGCTGAAAACAGAATAAAATTTTGACACAGTAATTGATAGTTATAGTGGATGTACAAATACACAATTAGTACTACTGCCACAGGTATTTTACCTTGACATGACATGCCAGAATGCTATAATATAATTTTATCATATAAATACATAGTTATCATGAACCACGATAGTGGGTTCATAATAGGGATCACAGTGGAATTTTTGAAAATCCTAATAGAGCAGTCACCTAAAACCAGCCTTAGAAAGCAGACTCGAGCACAAAACAATACTCAGATGGCTTATTATCAAACACTGAACTCAGACAAATGGTGATATAGCAGTAAAAATGATCTAGACGAAATTTAGAAACATTCAAAAATTGCGAATTTTATGCGAATTGTTCATATTAGCTATTATTCATAATATTATTATTATTTTGTTTCACTCGTGTACAGCCCAAGGCTTCCATTTTTTTGTGATAGCTAAAAAGTACACAGCCTTACTCACTGAGTCCTTCCGCATGTCCATGACCCATTAATTAACCCGATCGCTAACCGGCCTCCACCTCGATAAATTTCTAAGTTCTTCGCCATTGCCTGCTGTTCCGTATACGGAAGAAGCTGTAGAAGAACAAAATTACGGAATCTTGTGTGCTCAGGGATGCATATTGTTCAACTATAGTCTTTATAACGTTAATAGATCTTAGAAAAGGTTCAGAGGCGTGCAGCTAGATGGGTTCTATCTGACTATAGTTATCACAGTAGTGTTAGTGCCATGCTGGAACAGCTCAACTGGTTACCCCTAGTGAAGAGAAGGAAACAACAGAGGCTTAATTTGTTCTATCAAATAATGCATGGAGGAATTGGCTTATCTTTACCAGAATACATTCATTTCACCACCAGACACACTAGACATCATCATCCGTTTCACTTGATTGTACCACCAACAAACACCACCACCTACATGACAAGCTACTTTCCAAGAACCATCCGGGAATGGAATTCACTGCCACCGCACCTAATTGAACTGAACACTCTAGCTACATTTCAAACTTGATTGAACAGCACTTATAATTTGTGATTGTTTGGGCTTAATCAGCTTTGCTGTCTGCCCTTTTCCCCCCAAATAATAATAATAATAATAATAGATGGCAGATTGAAGTTGTGCAGCACTCTTTTACCTGTAGTTACAAGATCGCCATAATAGGGTCTCTAGTGAGCTGCCCGTCTTCGCTACGAGAAGCCGTTTAAGCGCGCATCCAGTTTATTCTTCTTTCTAGCCATCACAGTGAGTGCTTTGTTTGTCCATTATAAGTGGAAGATAAATGGTAGCGCTGATATCATGCTGCTTTTCACACGCAAAAAAAGGTTGGGTGGGGTGTTTATTGCAACCCTACCATTTAAAAATATTTTGTGGTCTAACCACATATCATCAACAACCCTCCCATATGGTATACTATCCATGTCATAAACAACTTACAGAGTGTGAAGCCTGACAGTATTATATGGGAGGATTGTGTGCTACTGTGCTTATGTCAGTGTAACTAGCTACTGTGTACATATTCTAGCACACTCTCCGATCAGCTAGTGACATTGACAGTTGCAAACATTTAGCCATGACCACATGCATGCTAACCAGACTTTGCTGACTATACCTATGCAAGGCCGGTGAAAACGGTCCGGCTGGTCAGGCCTGAGCCGGACCAATCATCTGGAGTTGAACCAACTAGTTGACCAGCTCGAGCTATATTACTCTCATGCAATCTTTGGACGATCACATCTACATGTGGCTACGTACATTTTACAGATGTTATTGAAAATGCATGACACGAGTAGTTACCTAGTTTCTCAGCCTAACTAAAGCACAGAACTACACGTATAGTACCTCCAATTACCTTACAGTACAGCATAGCATTCGTATCGTTTTGTACAGAAATGATTGTGGGTTCTACGTACAGTATCACGTGTGCTGACAGTTGGCATTTATCACGTGTAAGGCAGGTGCCTTCTTTGATTCTAAACCAGCACACTTATATCAAATTCAATCTTCATAAAATAATCATTAGCATTCCTTGGCTTGTCTCTCTTGGCTTCTTTTACTGGGCGCGGAAATGACCAGATGACTCATTCTGCGGCAAGAAGCTGTACACCGGTACCATACATTACATGGTGGCCATCTGGATGAGATGTTGAGTAGAAGTCACTCCTCTTCAACTACCCACTCGTCCTGTCGAGATACTGAGCAAACTCAGTCTCACCCACATAGCGCCATTTTCGAATACTGATTGGTCTCGTGACTGTCCACCAGTATATTTACGTGATGATCCGTTCACTTCATACAAACCAGTATAGTATATAGTATACTGTATTTTTGTAGCTGTGTAGCTTTTTATTGTAGCTGTGTGAATTCACTGTATAGTACTTGTATCCTAGCTAAAGGGGGCCATGCTGCATGGGTTCCCTGTGAAATTTGGGGGGAAAGTTGCAAGTTGCTACCTAGTTTACTTTAAAATTTAGCATCAATTTTAATTTTAAGGCATTTTCAAGCCTTTAAATTGGTAAAAATTCTGCAGCTCCTGGGGGTTGCACCCCCAGACTCCCCTTGAACTTCTAATTGCTAGCTAGCTATAAGTAAATGAACCATACAGCAAGTTTCATGCTGTGTTCCCTGTATGTCAGGTCTACAATTTTAGATAGTACAGAAAGTCTGCAGAACAACAGATAGGCTTGAGCATATTTATATAGCTGGCTAGCAGTGAAATATCACTAAAACTGCATATCTGAGTGTCTAATTTTCAAAAATTTCCTGTGGGGGCAGCCCCCAGACCCCCCTAGAATACTCGTGCTTCGCACTTCGCACACTGCAACAGCTCCTCTCTCATTGGCATGTATATAGTAGCAATTTCAACATTATAGTCAATGGCCTGACCAACTCAATTTTCCCTCCTCCGGCCCTGCTATGGTGTTCCACTTTGTGACACACTGTTGCTAGCAGGCTACACCTAGGCTTTCCAGGGCTAGAGCCCAGTCTAAGTCCTGGCAATTTGAACTCAATATGCTAGTTTAAAGTACTCCTGCATGTATGGGTAATGACTGCCAAATCCCTGGTAATCATGTAAGACTGGCTATGCCACTGGCCACTGGTAGTGACATTGTGATTTGTACATGCAGACACCGGCATAGGAAGACTTTTTGGCCAAGCCTAGCCATCTCCTATTTAGCTTGATTAATACCAACTCACAATGTTGCTGCTGTATTCAGCCCTGTTCATACGTGCATTTATATAAAGGTGTTGTAAAGCGTCATCGCTACAATAATAGCACTACAGCTACAATGTATAGCTATCTCTTCACTACCTATTCTGCTAGACAACTCTACACCTATAATGTACGTGCTTGATGTATGCATCGTTATATCACGTGAAAATTTATGAAAAAAAAATTGGACTCTACAGGAATTATAACACTAACAGTTACCATTCTTATAACTTGTATCATAGAGTTTCATTCTTGTCCTTCTGTTAGAATAAACACCTAAGACATCTTGTTCTTCTTCAAGTCTCCTGTGCCGTCATCAACACTGTCTCCTGTATGATAGGTGCACAATCAGTAATTCTTCTGACAGGTAGCTAGCTCATATAGCAGTGTGTTTTCAGCAATGGTACCAAGTGTGACGATGATGGCTCAAACACTGAGTATAGACTAGGAATTAATGTATCCTGCCTTATATTTTGTGTGTGTACAAATGAATCAGGATGAAAATACAGTCTTTATCATAGATTACAAAATTAATATTGCATTAACATATCTAATGAGTTAGCCTTTTAAACCAAGGAATCTTTGTTAGCTTACTACACTAATGTGCCAATTAACTTATAATCCATATATGGATTTGGAAAAAAGTACACAAACTAGACATATTAAAAATTTAAAATAAGAAATAGGGATCGCTGAAAAAAGCCACGAAACAAGAAGGGATCGCTGGGGTAGTAATGTAAACCACAAATCCCTATTTTGACTCTAAATGCTCCATTTGAGTATAAAAAGTCAAAATAGGGATTTGTGGTTTACATTACCACCCCAGTGATCCCTTCTTGTTTCGTGGCTTTTTTCAGCGATCCCTATATTTCTTATTTTAAATTTTTAATATGTCTAGTACGTATTCAAATTGTAACAGAATTTTACGGCAAGTGTATATACATATGAAAACCATGGAGTGTTAGTGCCTGACTTGATCTTACCATATAATTCTCACTTTAAAGCTTCTTCGTTTCATCATGTCAATGATATATTGTTGAGTTACATTGTGTGTGATAAACAACAAATGATGTCACCTTATCAGTTACATCAGTCATTACAAATATGAAGCCATCATGAGAATCCATAGTCCTTTTATAATCATCAGTGATATTACAATAATAATGTATGTACAATGAGACATTAAATTGGTATAAATAATAATATAGTTTCTTTTGTTCAAATGACAAAATGTGAATGGGTATATGATCAATGGCTTTTGTGTTTCTATCAAGAACAAAAGGTTTATTCATCTCTAGATCTGTAATTTGTCACTATGCTTGCTATGCATATATGGTTAAAGTGATTGGAGTAAAGATAGACATCCTTGGTGTACTCATCCCTGTATGCATGTCTGTGTAACAGTCAGAATAATACCTTCTAAGAGTGCCGGAGTAATAGGGTCTTTGCTTTGCATTTTATCAACTATTTTGAAGCCATGCATTTTGAGTAATGTGTCAGTCTGGGGTGATTATTCTTTCTTTAGATGCAATGCCTATGTAAAAGATTGGTCATGCATTGGTCTACATAGTGTTTTTGCATTATATTAGAATATTACTGAACTATCTTTCAGTTTAATTCTAATTGTAAATTCCGATAAGAATATAGTGAAGTGTTATACTACCTGACTAAACCATACATCTCCTATTGTGTCAGTCACAGAGTACTACATTGTGTTGCTGTGTAAGGAATGCACTGCATCATTAATAATAAACACATCTGAAGCCCCCACATGTGTATTAGCTACATTGCACCCTTCATTTTTAAAAAGTGCTCTCATAACATCGTCATTGCCAACAAGCTGTGTAATATAATATAGTATTGATCATGAGTGATTACTTCATATGTAACCCATAATTAATTGTTAAGTAATGACTTGTTGATTATGAATGGAAGAGGCCAACTATTTCTATTGTTACAGTTGTATATGTATGTATTCCTTGGAGATAGTGTGTATAGGTGAGATTACATAGTTATAAAACTAGGTAGGGATTCTTAACAACTAATGTACACAATCATAAGATTTAGATATGTACAATAATACACCACTCAGGGGATTTGTAGAATTGATATATGATTGAATATAGCTAAGTTGTGCATTTATGATATCACAAACTACCACTTTACTTCACATACTGACACTTGTAACATTTTTGCACATTGTCACATGTTATTCTGCATGGGTAAAGCAAATTAACTTGTTCCACGTGTGGGTACACAAACTTCATGTTTTAGCATCACCACACCATGATGCGTGGCATACTACTGAGTCTACACATCATATAAATAATTATAAAAAAATATTGCCACACAAAATTGATGGTGTGTGCATGGTTGTGTGTCGCACATGCATTGTCACACCAAAGGCTGATGTCTGTTAAAACTATGAATACTTGAAACAGGCATTTATTGTGGCTATGATGTTATCTACTCTGGTGACTAATATGGTGGTGATGAGATTGGCCATAATTTGTGGTAATACAGTAGCCATAGGATGTAGCTAGCTATAATTATACTGTTGCTATGTAGTACTCTAATGTAACAATGCTAAGCTGTACAATGCTACAAAATGCATAGTATTAGTGTTCTGTACCAATATGGATTTTGATGGTGATATGGTGGTACTGATTAATTGTACTTGTAATTAAGAGGCACCATCCATTGTATTAAGACTTGCAATACAACAGTTGTGTTTGGAAAGGAAGGAAAAATGGTTCTATAGGTTCTATATTGTCTTCCTGTTTTGTTGACACTTTAGTGTACATAATGGAATGCAGCCTGTCTAATGTGTTAGGTAAGATTGTTAGACAGTTTGTCTCCTGGTTGCCATGCTACCAAGTTTAATGTTTGCGGTGTCAAATTCTAACAATGTATCGGGTGATATTCCCCAATGAAACTTGATGAATATACATAATTATACAGTGGTGGATGGTTTCATTTTTTTTTAGGTCTGCTGTGATGTGCTGTTTATCAATTCCATTGCAACACACTTGTATGTATTGCACACTAAGCAACCACATGTACATTATGTGAAGTACAAAATGTAGACCTAAGTATGCATGAAGTTACTATATACAGCAAGGTGGCCTTTTGCCAAAGTTTTGAGCAAACAATCTATTATTATATAAAGCTAAAATGCTGTCCGTCCAACCGTCACACTGCTTACTCACCAAACTAGGCGCAAACCAAAATAATCTGTGCTGATATTGAAGCACTCATCATCCAGCTACTCTAAGTTTGTTATCACCAGTTCACGCGTGCTTCCGTTCATTCTCTACAGCGCGTAGAAGGCAAAGGTGTAGAGAAAACTTGAGCAACATTCCTTTGAAAACCACAGCACATACTGTTCAAGTGGTAGAAGCGCTGACTAGCGTGTAAGAGGTTGTGGGTTCGAATCCACGTGTTGGCATATTTTTTTCTTTCTACTCAGTACCTTTTTGTGCACACCTTTTTAAAACATGACTTTTAGCTCATCATATCTTGGCATACAAAGCATATATCGACGTGGGACTTTTGCAAAATTATATGCCCATCATCTGGAAACTCGAGTGTTGTTGTAGCAAATCAATACATGCTTTTGTTCACTCTTTATAGGACAATGAAGGCACTGGTGAAGGGAAGGATCACTGAAAAGTTGAGTAACATTCCTGTCAAAACCACAAATAAACAACTGTGGCGATTTGTGAACCTCCCTTAACATAACCAACCTGGGTTCAATCCCCGCCTAGGTCATGACTTTTTTTTCACTTTTGGGACCTATTTGATGTATCTGGCATGCTTCATTTTTACACTGAATGTAGCTAGTGGCTACTATCAAAATGTGACTGACACACTAAGGATTTAGTAGTTAAGTCAGGCAGTATACTACTTATCAGAATAAAATTCTATTGCTTTTACTTGCTTACAATGAGAATTACACTGATACAATATTTCAATGACTTCTTAAAATCACAATACAATGTGAAAATACTATGAAGAACAATGTATGACATCCAGATTAGCGATCTTTTAAATATGTAGCACTGCATCTAAGAAAAGAATGTCCGGTTACCCAAGACTGACATTATAGTCTATAAAATGCAAAGTTTTAAAATAGTTGATGAAACAGAAAGCAAAGAACCATGCAACTACTCAGTCTTATATAAGGTACATATGTTCTAACTGTTACACAGACATGCATGCATACAGAGAAGACTAAGGGTGTCCATTTACTTTGTTTTTAACAAGCATGGTGACAAGCAGCTACAAATGAATGTTTTTGTTCTTAATAGAAACACACTAATTAAGCCATTGATATACTATCCATGAACAACATGATTTGTCATTAGCACTAGAAGCATAAAAAATTGAATACCAATTTAATGACTCGTTGTCACTGATGATTATGTTTAACATTAGAAGTACTATACAAATTCATATGATAGTTTCTCATGATGGCTTCATACTTGTTATGACTGATCATGATGTAACTGATAAAGTGACATCAATTGTTGTTTATTACACACAATGTAACCCAACAATTATATCATGAAAAGAAGAAGCTTTAAAGTGAGAATTATATGGTAAAATCAAGTCAGGCACTAACACTCCATGGTTTTCATACGTATCACACTTGCCGTAAAATTCAGTCACAATTTGAATATGTAGCTATTTATATGATATATATTACAGCATTGGTCAAAGTAAAAATAGCTGTTAGTGGCGGATCTAGAAATATTCAGAGGGGTTTCAGGTTCAGGGTGTTGGATTATCAAGCAATATCAAACAGATAAAGTGATATTTCATTGGTGCCTCAAACGGTGTCAGATGACAGAGATATTCTGGATTAGATACAGGTGTTGAATTAGAGATGTTTCACAGTAATAGCTTTAAAATATATAATAAGAACAATGCTTATATAGTATGATATGCACTAATATACTGAGTTGCTATTATATACTGTAGGCTGGTTTCAAATATTATTCAGTGATAGATACTAAACATTAGTGATACTAGTATATATTTGCGAGTTCATATATAATCTAAATAGTCTACAACAGAAATTTCTGCAAATGTAACTAAAATTTAGTGGATCAAGAATTTGCAAAATTTACACAAATTGTACCTCAAACATAAACCCGCCATTCAGAATAATGACCTGCATAGGCATGTAACCCATGGCAGTCAATTGATCTATCCCTAAGTATCATGCCTATTAACATGTAAAATCATTGTACAGAATAGTACACTTTATGTACCAACATTAAACAAGGTGTAGGACCAGGTGTCCTACAGACCTTCAGCATTTGTGCTGTTATAAATATACTAATGTCCATTTGGTTCCACCTGGGGTACTTTGAGATAATAAGTCACTCTCTAGAGTTCCTATGGATACATATATATGAAATTTAACATCCTGGCTGCCTGGCAGACTCCTGTAAGAATTTGAGCATTAATCGGATGGCTGCAGGTTTGAGGCTGCAGCTGCCTAGGTCATTCCAGTCATGGATTTTTTCTCCTGTCTCCAACTTTACAAACACAACAAATTTCAACAGGATGTAGGACCGGGTGTCCTACAGTCCTTCATACTTGTGCTGTAGAGCCTTAATAAAAAAATTAAAAGTATTGAAAAAGTAAACCTTTCTATACATATTTCAAATTGTGCATGGGTGGGAAACAATAATGGCATATTTTACCACAAAAACTTTGTAACTTTAGAACAGAATAAACTATAGACTTTCTGTAAAAATCAACTTATTCTTTAGGGCAAATACTTCAATTTGACACCAAGTTTGTGGATTTTGGATCGTATAAACATGAAATAGAGAAAAAAACTGACAGTTTTTGAACATTAAATTACCTGTAAAGGTCACCAAAGGTCAAATCTGAGGTGGCTCCCTATCAAAAAATAATCTTTATCTTACACACAAACTTTTTGCCAAGTTTCATGCTTTTATCCAAAAGTGCACAAAAAGGCCTTTTTTAAAGGCTTACACCCTGACTATTTGCATGTCAAGATAATATGAGCTAAAAGTCATGTTTTAAAAAGGTGTGCACGAAAAGGTACTGAGTAGAAAGGAAAAAACGCCAACAGGTCGTGTAAGAGGTTGTGGATTCGAACCCACGACCTCTTACACGCTAGTCAGGGCTTCTACCACTTGAACAGTATGTACTGTGGTTTTCAAAGGAATGATGCTCAAGTTTTCTTTACACCTTGGCCTTCTACGCGCTGTAGAGAATGAATGGAAGCACGCGTGAACTGGTGATAACAAACTTAGAGTAGCTGGATGATGAGTGCTTCAATATCAGCACAGATTATATTGATTTACACTTAGTTTGGTGAGTAAGCAGCGTGACGGTCGGACAGACAGCATTTTAGCTTTACATAATAATAGATTGTTTGCTCAAAACTTTGGCAAAAGGCCACTTTGCTGTATATAGTGACTTCATGCATACTTAGGTCTACATTTTGTACTTCACATAATGTACATGTGGTTGCTTAGTGTACAATACATACAAGTGTGTTGCAATGGAATTGATAAACAGCACATCACAGCAGACATAAAAAGACAAAATCATCCACCGCTGTATAATTATGTATATTCATCAAATTTCATTGGGGAATATCACCCGATACATTGTTAGAATTTGACACCACAAACATTAAACTTGGTAGCATGGCAACCAGGAGACAAACTGTCTAACAATCTTACCTAACACATTAGACAGGCTGCATTCCATTATGTACACTAAAGTGTCAACAAAACAGGAAGACAATATAGAACCTATAGAACCATTTTTCCTTCCTTTCCAAACACAACTGTTGTATTGCAAGTCTTAATACAATGGATGGTGCCTCTTAATTACAAGTACAATTAATCAGTACCACCATATCACCATCAAAATCCATATTGGTACAGAACACTAATACTATGCATTTTGTAGCATTGTACAGCATAGCATTGTTACATTAGAGTACTACATAGCAACAGTATAATTATAGCTAGCTACATCCTATGGCTACTGTATTACCTCAAATTATGGCCAATCTCATCACCACCGTATTAGTCACCAGAGTAGATAACATCATAGCCACAATAAATGCCTGTTTCAAGTATTCATAGTTTTAACAGACATCAGCCTTTGGTGTGACAATGCGTGTGCGACACACAACCATGCACACACCATCAATTTTGTGTGGCAATATATAATTATGTACCATGTGATGTGTAGACTCAGTAGTATGCTATGCATCATGGTGTGGTGATGCTACAACATGGAGTTTGTGTACCCACACGTAGAACAAGTTAATTTGTTTTACCCATGCAGAATAACATGTGACAATGTGCAAAAATGTCACAAGTATCAGTGTGTGAAGTAAAGTGGTAGTTTGTGATATCATAAATGCACAACTTAGCTATATTCAATCATATATCAATTCTACGAATCCCCTGAGTGGTGTATTATTGTACATTTCTAAATCTTATGATTGTGTACATTAGTTGTTAAGAATCCCTACCTAGTTTTATAACTATGTAATCTCACCTATACACACTATCTCCAAGGAATACATACATATACAATAGGGCTGAGCGATACTGCCATTTTAGTATCACGATCGATACTGAAGCCACCATTCACGATACTGAATAGTTCACGATACTTGTGAATAAGTCAATCATAGCTGCTGCTACATACTGTATTGCTCAGCATTCCTGCAGGAAGTCCTTATAAGTGATAGTAAACTAGCCACTATCATTCTTGTTTACAATAATGATTATTGTAACACATGCTTTGAGGTTATGTTGTGGTGTTCACACCTCTCTGCAGGGGAAACCAGGTGGGAGGACTTTATCACTTACAAGGATTCTTAGCCTAGTACAGCATAACAAATGGATTTTTAATGACAGTAATGCACAGGCATGGTATCACGATAGTTAATAACAAAATATCGCGATATATCGCTAAAACGGTAGTATCGCTCAGCCCTAATATACAACTGTAGCAATAGAAATAGTTGGCCTCTTCCATTCATAATCAACAAGTCATTACTTAATAATTAATTATGGATTACATAATTATTATGTAGTAATCACTCATGATCAATACTATATTATATTACACAGCTTGTTAGCAATGACGATGTTATGAGAGCACTTTTTAAAAATGAAGGGTGCAATGTAGCTAATACACATGTGGAGGCTTCAGATGTGTTTATTATTAATGATGCAGTGCATTCCTTACACAGCAACACAATGTAGTACTCTGTGACTGACACAATAGGAGATGTATGGTTTAGTCAGGTAGTATAACACTTCACTATATTCTTATCGGAATTTACAATTAGAATTAAACTGAAAGATAGTTCAGTAATATTCTAATATAATGCAAAAACACTATGTAGACCAATGCATGACCAATCTTTTACATAGGCATTGCATCTAAAGAAAGAATAATCACCCCAGACTGACACATTACTCAAAATGCATGGCTTCAAAATAGTTGATAAAATGCAAAGCAAAGACCCTATTACTCCGGCACTCTTAGAAGGTATTATTCTGACTGTTACACAGACATGCATACAGGGATGAGTACACCAAAGATGTCTATCTTTACTCCAATCACTTTAACCATATATGCATAGCAAGCATGGTGACAAATTACAGATCTAGAGATGAATATATAAACCTTTTGTTCTTGAAAGAAATGCAAAACCCATTGATCATATACCCATTCACATTTTGTCATTTGAACAAAAGAAACTATATTATTATTCATACCAATTTAATGACTCATTGTACATACATTATTATTGTAATATCACTGATGATTATAAAAGGACTATGGATTCTCATGATGGCTTCATATTAATTTTGTAATGACTGATGTAACTAATAAGGTGACATCACTTGTTGTTTATCACACACAATGTAACTCAACAATATATCATTGACATGATGAAAAGAAGAAGCTTTAAAGTGAGAATTATATGGTAAGATCAAGTCAGGCACTAATACTCCATGGTTTTCATATGTATATACACTTGCTGTAAAATTCTGTCACAATTTGAATATGTATAACTACGTATTTGTATATGTAATAGGACGGATGGCTGTGGTATTTGGGATTAATAGTGCGACCATTGTAAACAGGAAGGAGCAAAATAGTGTGAGGCGAAACCGAGTACTGTTTCTTTCCTGTTTACAATGTGAGAACTATTAATCCTGAATACCACAGCCATCCGTCCTATTACAAATTAATCCAACAACCATAGCAATTGTTACTAGGCAACAGAAATTCAAAAAAAAAACCACTGCAAAAGACCAATCATACTTATCAACCGTTGCTATGGTCTCAAAATGACTTTTATCTTAGCAATGGTTACCTAGCAACCATTGTTAAGCAACCACATTGTTGTTATGCCTTGGGCATGTATCACTATGGTAACAATAGTTGTCGAGTTGGACATTTACTTCTAATATAAACACACCACACTATTTTAGCCAATCAAAAGATTTTTGTTTAGAGATCTTGACAAATAAGTGTAATACTAATTCTAATGGCTAATTGTTAGACGTATTTCTATATAATACGTCAAGCTTCTATTGAGAGCACTATACAGTAACACATTCAGTCATTGGATTAATATGATATATATTATAGCATCCTGGCATGTCATGTCAAAGTAAAAATACCTGTGGCAGTAGTACTAATTGTGTATTTGTACATCCACTATAACTATCAATTACTGTGTCAAAATTTTATTCTGTTTTCAGCTGTATGTTCTACTCTTTACAAATGAAGTACAGCTGAAAAGTGCCACTACAATCAATCCACTTATTCTCAAATATATGTAAGAGGTGCAATACGTTCATTATAAGTGTGATATCTCAAATATAAATGGTGTGATACAAAAATTATGGATACTTTATCCCATTATAAGTTCTGCAGAGGTTGCTAGTTATGAAACAACATGCAAAGGAAAGAGGGAAATAGTTTAAATTTGTTAAATCTTGACATGCATGCAGCTTGTGTGATTGAAATAGAACATAAAACAAGCCATGCAGCACAAGAAGCCATTGATGTTTGGACCTCAGCAAGATTAAACAATGAAGGAATCAATCCTGCAGTGTTTGGTAGAATGAATCAGTCAGTTAGTCTGGTACACTAAACCACGATTTGCACAGTGCCCTTCCATATTAAGTTGCTTGCTGTTAATATCCTTGTATATAGGTACAGTTGTATGTATGATGCAACAGCAGTCTAATAATAATAATAATGATGCTTTGCAGAATAATAATTCTGAGGGTCTACCAGTGACCTACACTGATAGCCTAACATTCATTAAATAATAATTATACACTAACATCTACATACTTAGTTACAAGTGGTTAAAATTGTTAGATGCAGGATTCTTGGAGCAACGGGAACAGGGACAAAGGTAATGGAAACAACAAGGAAAATTGTCAAAGTTAGCTAAGAAATGATTCCAGAAAAATTCCTTCAATTTCTGTTTTATTACAGCTAGTGATTGTGTATGATCAATTATTGGTAGAGAGTTCCATAGTCTAGGTAGGCGAAAAAATAGGAGTTCATAGCTGCATTGGTATGGGCTGTCTTGTGGTGTAGTTTGATTCCAGAAGATCTAGTAGAACCAGTCATAGGTAGGGACCCGCCGATTATGCTCATAATTTTACCTATTATGCTATGCTGCACATAGGTAGGGACCCGCCGATTATGCTCATAATTTTACCTATTATGCTATGCTGCACTGCTCAAAAATTTACCTATTATGCTTAAATATATGCTCAATACTTACCCATTATGCTCAAATTATGCCCAATTATTTATGCTTCAGTTCCCATGCTCTAGTAATAATTTCCAATTTATGGATAAATAATAAGTGGCTGAAGCACAAACTTACTTGTCAAAATGTATATCACAGAAAAGATCGATATACTCTAATAGAACAGTCAGTTATACGATTGTTCTATTAGAGTTACTGACTGTTCTATTAGAGTATATCGATCTTTTTGTGATAGCTATTTTTATAAGCTAGAAAATTCATACTATTACGCAAATATTCTACCTATTATGCTAGCATTATGCTCAATGCTTTCAGGCACCTATTATGCTCATAATTATGCCAGCATAATCGGCGGGTCCCTAGTAATAGGCGGAGGAAAGGGGGGGGGGGGGGAGTTAGGGGGATGAAGCCCCCCTCAGAATGATATCACGCGAAATTATCCTTCTTGGAGTGGGACTGAAAGCCGTGACCAAGATCAAGATACTCTAATAGAGCAGTCACTCTAATAAAGCAATGACAGTATTAGAGCAGTGTGTAGTGAGCTATGTAGGGATTTTTATGTAGTTTATCAGTATAAATTCGTAGCTGGTGAGGTGGGCAGCTATTGTCAGTTGGTTGCGACCTTTTTTTTTTTGATCTCACCTAATCAAACCAGAGACAATGTAGTGCTTCGGTTCATTTTTTTTACCATAAGTCTGGATCCATCCCTGGTCAGCCCCCCTTATATCAACTACTTCCTCCACCCCTGGAACCAATATTGAAGCTGACATAGTTCAGGATATTGAATTTCTCTGTAGGAGTTTTAAGTGATTTGATGAAAAAGAGGATGTCAGATATTTATATAAATGGCAACATACCAAGTTGGGTCAATCTAGTCCTGTAGTCTGAAGTGCAATCAGTAGAGTTGTACCGACAATTGGATCGGTAATCGGTAGAAGCTGATAATTAGCTGTTTTACCATAATCGGAAATCGGTTGTAATGGACTGTAGCCAGCAGATTATTAGTCTATTCAGCTTCAGTAGCTGCAGTTATACCACTAGAGGGCTGGTGTCAAAGGCTCTGGTATGTACTTGGGTAATTTGTTTATGTTTTGTGGTAACCACAAAGATAAACAGTGATGGTTCAGGCCCTAGTCCTCTTGTCTGACTAGCAACTTTGATTGAGATAAGTGTACAATTTCACAGAATTGGCTTTACTAGCTCTACTTTTAATGGAGTGTGCACAAGTATACCTACAATCGGGTATCAGTTAACTATCGGTAAAACAGGGTAAAATATATCGGATATTGGATTTCCCTAAAATGTGGGAATCGGTACAACTCTAGTAATCAGAGAGTATGAATTTAGTAGCACTCCTTTGTACCTTCTCTAATTCTGTCTTTCAACAAATAAGGTCTCCACAATGTGGAGCAGTATAACAATTTATATCTCACTAATGATATGTATAGGGATTTTCTGGCCTGAGGACAATGCGAATCATTGAATACTCTGCATAACAGTCCAAGTGACTTGTAGGCATTAGAGGAAATCATTTCATAACACTTTTTCCATGACAATGAGTTAGTAAAAATAATCCCTAGGTCTTTGCAACTGGGTGATTCATTGATTATGTAGTCATTTATGATGTACTGAGAGTTGAATTTACGATGGAAGCTCATGAATACAAATTTAGAGAGGTTAAATGACAGGTGATTGTTAATAGTCCAATTAAATAAAAGAGTTAAGGTCTTCTTGAAGCTGCTGTATGTCCAGTATGGAAATGATATGCCGAAAGCACTTTGTATCATCTGCAAATTCAAGTAGTTGAGATGGCAGATCATTTATAAAGATCAGGAAAGAAAAGGACCCAGAATGCTTCCCTGGGGAACACCAGAGATCACAGGTAGGCAATCTGACAGGTGGTTTCAACAGAGACACACTGGGATCTGTTACTTAGGTAGCTGTTAAACCAATTCCATAGAATTCCTGTGAATCCTACAATATGTTCCATAATTTAACCAATAATTCATTGCATGGCACACTATCAAAGGCTTCCTGAAGTCAATGTAGATGATGTCTATTTCTTCCCTCGAAGTGATTAGCTGATGAAAGTACAGTAGATGAGAAGTTGTTGAGTTGAAGTGTTACTTTGAAAACCAAATTGATGCGGAGTGATGGAAGGAGCTATTGTACCTATCACTTTATCATAAACTAATTGTTCTAGCACTTTAGAGATGACACAAAGGAGTGAAATTGGTTGGTAGTTGGCAACAGAAGTTTTGTCTCCAGATTAGAACACAGGAATTATTGTGTGTTTTCCATTCAGTGGGTAAGTTTCCGCTACATAAGCTAGCTTTGAAAAGGTGATGGATGGGTAAAGCAAGGTAAAAGCACAGTTCTTAAGATGACAGGTGCGATGTTGTCAACTCCTCTAGCCTTGTTTGGATTGAGGTTATTGAGAGCATCTATCACTTCTTGCTCTGTGAAGTAAATCGAGTCCAGATGATTTACAGGAACAGTTAAATGAGTTGTATCAGGTAGACAGTAGTCACTTGAGGTAAAAATGGAATAAAAGTACTAATTAAAAAGTTCAGTTTTACCAAGGTCAGCATCAGCTGTAGTAGTGTTATGGTGAAGTCGAGGGGGAAGGACGTGTGACTTGGTGAACTCTCTAATAAATTAAAAAATTTTGGATCATTACTGGTAGAAAAGTTGTATATAAGATTCTGTTCATATCTAGATTTGGCTGCAATGTTGGCAGATTGGAAGGATTGTTGAGCTTTTGATAATCATTGAAAGTTATTAGCTGTTGGATTTTAGTATATTTGTACTGAATTGTACAAAAACACTTGAGAGAGTGATGTAACTGAAGAGTAAACCAGGATGGAAATTAACGGGTACGTATCCTTGTCTTAGGGATAAATAGATCCACACCAGACATGATATAACTCCTCAGGATGTGCCATATTTCTTCAACATCAGATGAATTGTAAAGTAGATTAAGGTCACAGTTAAGTAAGTATTCGTTAAATCCATGATAGTCACCTCTGTTAAAATTAAATACTTTCTTGATGGTTGAGGATGGCACAGGAAGTTTAAAACTAGCTGTGAATGTTATTAAGCCTGTGTTCCACTATGAAACCTACACTAGTTTATAAATTAAGAAAAATTTTTAACTTGTTTTTATGAAATTCACATAAAAGTATTTAATGGTCTGTATTATTATGTTTGTTATGAAGTCTCTCTGTATACGTTGCTGGTACACAAACAGAGTTAGGGTCGTTACTCTAAAAATGTAACTAGTTACACATATGTACATTACACTATGTAGTGCGCATATTACTTACTGAAAAAGTTAACGTGTTACACATTACTCACTACTCTGAGGGCTGTAACTAGTAATAATATTACATATTATATTTGGGCATAATAGGTAAAATTTTTTAGCAGTGCAGCATAGCATAGCTAAAATTTTGAACATAATAATAGGCAGGTCCCTACTAGTTTGTAACTTTATTTTCATTGTCAAACTAGCTAGCTTTACTGAGCTATAGCATCATGGTCTTTCAAAGTGCTTCAGCTATACTCTTAAAGCATTTTACCGGCCACTACTCTTTTAAATGTTTTATGCTCTTAAAGCGTATGTTTTATACCCTTAAATCGGTTTATGCTCTCTAAAGCGCTTTTTGCTCTTAAAACTCTTAAAGCACCTTATCCGGAATCTTAAAGCGTTTTATCATCTTATAAAGCACTTTATTATCTTAAAGTGTTTTATCATCTAAAAGCGTTTTATACTCTTAAAGCGCTTTATCACCTTAATGTTAAAGTGGTTTAAGGTTGACCGCACTTTAAATAAATTTTAAGAAAACTCAAAAGTGCTGCATTAACGAGTACAAAATGCAAAAACATAAAAGCACAAAATTTTGAATTAATGGGTAGCCTTATAGTGCTTTAAGCTTAAAGCGTTTTGAGGTACTGACGGGCACTTGATCCTATTTCTCCCCCAGATCCTGATGCTGACGCTCTTGCAAGCGCCTATTCTGGCATAAACGTTCCAGACAAGAGGCGCTTATTCCTGTGGGTATGACGTCAGCACAGCAGTTATATTACTAAAGGAAAAGTATAACATGTCATGAGGTAAGAAAAAAATTTATTTGTACCCACTCCAACATTTGCATACAGCTCCATGCAATCTGTTTCTTATTTTCCACCCTAGGAATGTTGTCACCTGATGAAGCAATAGAAGCAGAAATGCATTGTGACTGCTATAAAGTTCTTAGTTACCTGACTATTGACAATACCATTGTCAGAGTCTACAGGCATTCTAACTGTCTTTACAGATCTAGAGTTCCTCTTTTGTCTTCAATTTACTCTCTGTACCAATATAATATAATATAATATAAACAAGTTTATTTGCATATAAACTAACTTTTGATAGTTTATTTCCATAAGTAGAAACTATGAGGACTTGTATGCCTTCAGTCTCCTGGATGAGTTCACCGATGTGATCACAGAGACACCATCTAAACTGAAATCTCGACAGTCATTCTCCAAGGATACTGAATATACCTTGGGTCTGTAACCATTTAATCAGGTAGAGTCGATGCTGCTGAACCATATTATTCAAATAAAATTAACATATGCATAGCTACTCTAAAATAACAATCATACATTTCAACAGAGCAGTCGTCATGCATACGTGTGTCAAACAGTAGCTAACCATACATGAAAATATACACCTAAATAAGTAAAGCAACTACTCCCTGTATTTCAGAACTTGAAACCAGGTGAGAAAAATTTCTAGAACTAACCCTGGACACACACAAAAGCAAACAAAAAGCAAAGCCTTCAGCTGTAATGCTAGTATGGTCATGCCTACCCAGTGAACAAGCACAGGAGTCAGTGCAGGCAAATCCTAGGACTAGTAACCCCGCAGGAGGCTGTACCATATCCCACAGGTGAAGGTGTAGACACCTGAAGTCTCACCTACACACACACACACACACACATTGTAAAATATTATCTAGCATATTCCGATTTAATATCATTTAAAATGGTTACCCATATCACTGTGTGAACAGTCTCTTCCACCTGATACTACCGTGCACACATACCCTAGTCACAGCTATCATTGAAATCTATATTAAAGTAGTTAAGGTAGGCCATTGACAAAGTTTATCAGTGAGTTATATTCAGCATTAGGTGACAGTACAACCATGCACTTGCTTAGTTGTGAGAACGTTAATTGAGCATGTACAGTGTATCTTAGGATTAATCTAAAATTTCAATACCACTATATATGAACCCATAAACAATAACTATATCTGTATACATCTGCTGATTTGCATGACTTGCTTTTGAGGTATACTGGTCCATAGTTCTATTACATGAAAAACAATCTGGTTAATCAAGTGTTTTGAATATAGGTAATTAGCCGGACTAAATTTGGATATCAAACTGGTCTAGCCGGACTGATTTTGTTTGACTAAATGGCTGGACCATTATTAGCATCTAAATGGGTCTACCTATAGGCATATGTAAATAATTATTATAGCCAACTCCAGCTAGCTCCTGTTTGTATAATAAAAGCCGTAGAGCAGAATAGCAAGTTATATTAATGTAGCAAATAGCCAACATGCAGTTTTAAAAGATTGCATACAGTTACCCTCTACTGTAACTAGACAGAAACCGGTGTATCATTAACACTCACCTGCAGTACTTCAGTGGCTACCAAGGGCTGAATGGCTAGTTGCACCATTGCTAAGATGTACTTATATTACAAAAGTGCATGACTGCTCCAAACATAAGGCCACTCTAAATAAAGACTCTGTTTCCCATCCTCCACTGGGCATACATTTATGCAAGCGAGCAGTCCATTTCCATTATAAAATTGGTAGCTTTTCCTGAGCATAGCCAGCATAAAATTAAGTTGCAGGTAGAACAAAATGTAAATTTGTAGAGACTCAATGCACACTGACACGTGAGCTGACACATTATAAAATTGAAACTGTTCAGTATGCAAGAAAAAACGGAAGAATTATAATATTATTAGTGACACGGATGCAGGCAGTGGACGGGAACAGAGAATTTATTTGGAGTGACCAAAGCAATGCAGTTTCATTGTAGATGCATGCATGAAGTTAGTCAACACGGACCAAATTTAAATTCGATTGACTAAGATTCAGCCAAACTTTCATTGGATGCCAAAGCTGGTTGACTGAAAATGGCCCAGCTGGGTCTGGGTATGAGACTGATGGTATTCATTATCAACTCTAACAGTTACACAACATATAAAGGAGCTTGGAACAAGGCTTAAAACCGAACCAGAGTTTATTTAACCCACACTTGTCACAGGGAGTTATAATTGTAATCTATGGTTTCCTGAAACCGTTGCTTATTAAATACTAAGAACTCACTCTGTGCTTCAGTTTACTCGACTCGTCATGATCCTTCAACCTTTCCCTCGAGAGTTTCTAACAAGCTCCCAAACCCATCTCGTATCCAATGCTTTTGTATGCGCCTATTCATAAACGCTCCATATAAGAGGTGCTTATCTTCCCATATAAGAGGCGCATATCTCTGAGCTATGGCGTCATGGTATGCTCACAGGGTATGTTATTTCATACCAATATGTTAGTGTGATATGCTAACGTTTTTAGTATGTAATGCATGCAGATCTGTTTCATACCTTCTAGTGTAGCAACTCAGTATGCAATGCATACAATTTTGGTATGAAATGCACTCAGGCTTTTTAACAGTGTAGACTTACAGAAACTTTAGATTTGGTGTTTTGATGTTCAGCACTATTTCCACTTACCATTGTGCACAAATGTACAAAAGCTCTAATAGAACTGAGCTTAAATAACCTAAATAGGCAGAATTAATGCTGAATAGCAATGTTTCAGAGGAGGTTGGACACGATACAAGCACTTCTGAAATTTGTTTCTGTTAATTGTGTAATTCTTATATATGACAAGGAGTAAGTGATAGAAGAAATGTTTAGCAATATCCACACCATGTTACCTTGTGCTTCTTAAGATGAACAGCAAATTCTTATTGCAAGGCGGGTGTGTGAGTTTCTAATTCTCTTTTTGATTCTCTGTAAGGCCAAACTAGCAGCATCCGCTCTTCTTTTTCAATACTCTGAGAGGCTTTGTTAGCATGCACATTGCTTTCTTCGACAATCATTGTGTTTAAATACACGTACATATGGCATTCCTATAGTATTACACATGGATTCCACCCAACGAATGCTTACACACGTGATCCCGTAGATTTCAAGATCAATTTACGTGCCTGGAGTAGTGGGGTTGAATGGGGTTGACCGGCTGAATAGACTAAATTTGAAGTGCACTCTTGAATGGTATTTGTGAAAACTTTCGTGAACACTTGGTTAAAGTTTCAATACAAAATGTATGCACTCATGTGTGCATGTCCAACCTCCTCTGACAATGTTTATGGTAGCATTTGCAGGCATTTGCAGGTATCACCATCTTCAAAGAAAAGTGTTAAGTGGTTATAGTGTACAACACCCTTTTATGTAGGATTGCTTGAGAAACCTTTTAGTTAATTCTAGTTCTTGAACTAAAAGTTTTAAAGGTTTTGGTTTAGTTCTAGTTTTTGAACCAAAACTTGAAAGAATTTTAGTTTAGTTTTAGTTTTAGAACTAAAATAGACCACAATTTTAGTTTAGTTCTAGTGTACTAGAACTAGAATTAAATTGCTGTACTAAAACTAGATTTAGTTCTAGTTCCTTAGAACTAAAACAACACTACCTCACACCTTTTGTGGTTTGAAAGAAATCGACACAGCATTTTAGGTGCCTTGAGACTAAATAGACGAGACCATCTCTAATCGTTATAGACGGCTTGAAGACAAGCTAGACGAGATAATTGCTTGAGACGATCACGTATTAAGTGAGAATCCTTGCAAGCACATTATATTCACTGAAGACTGAAGCGTCTAGAACAATGAAACCCTACGAGGCTATCTACCCTTGCCCATAAATTGTCTGCTATGACCACATGCTACTCCAATAAGGCTTCTAATCCGTTATACGCACGGATACCTTTCGGAAAGGCTGATCATGTCCGACTACGCCAGTCCACAATGCATAAACATGCCCGCTGCAGCAACATCAATTTTACGTTCATAACTACTAAAACTACACGTTTTCAGCAATAGCTAATTTAAGACTGAACAAATGTTTATCTTATGAGCATAGCTTCTATACGTACCAGCATTTTTTTTTTCCCGGGCTTGATGGACTGCCCTTTCCTACCACCCCCAGCACAGATTGCAAGTGCTGGCCAACTGAACAAAATTAAGCAGACAAATGGGATTCCACAGTCACTAAGTCCACTGACTGTGGAGTCCTGGTGTAAACACCAATGGAAGACCGTGCCCCACGAATACACTGAATTGCCGAGCGCAACAACGAAAAGCTCAGGCAACAACGCAGCCAACCCAGAACCACAGAATAATCATCTCCCCACTTTTTGGCCAGAAGAGAAGCAAGTCGCTTATAAAAAACAGTAGCCTCATGGGCTAAACCACCAGTGGCAGCCAAAACAATTGGAGTGAAAGTGGCATGCTCCACTTCTCGAACCCGCTGACCATAAGCACGATGCTTAATCTTTTCATGCTTCCTAAAGGTGGACGACAGAGAGGAGGAACTATTAGAAGGAGCAAAAGGGTTAAAAACACGGACATCAATGAAACATCTCTCCGAACGACCACCCCAGAAGCCGTTTACAGCAACATCCAAGCGAGCCGAATCCTGAGTATTAGAGGTGGCAAGAGGGAACTCATCAGAATGCTGAACCGGCTGTAACTCTGGCTCCACACACACCTGGGAGCAAACCTCAGTAAGAAGGGTAGCAGTAAGGTCCCTAATTTCGTTATGACGTAAGGAAGGTAAACCCCCTTTGGGACAGGACAAAGCATGCTCAACAGAAAAGGAGGTTCCGCAAGCACAAAGGGAAGGAGGACGAAGTGGGGACCAACCATACCTCAAAGCCAAAGCATCCTGGAAAGCAGATCTATGGAGAGTGAAACCATGCTCACTCAAGGGTAAGGTGGTGAGCCAGCTTGAAGCACCTCTAACAGTAGCCAAGTCCGTCGCACGCCTCAAGGAAGGCCCAAGCTGTTGGTATAGCTCAGCAAATTGTGTAGAACAGTGTTCAGATTTGGCTTTCCTTAAAAGGGCCTTTCTGGCCTGCTGAGAGGCAACAGCCTCAACAAAACTCAAATCATGATTCAATATACATTGGCTAAGAGGTTCCGTGACATCACGAGATGCAGCCAACTCACTAACACATCTTCTTGTGGGGACAAAAATACCCAGGCCTCCCCACCGAGCAGGAAGGGTAAACAGGAGCCGTGAACTATCACTGGGCGGTGAACAGCCAGTTAAAGTAGGAATAAATACTTGGCGAATCATATCTTCCAGTGGCTGAAAAGCATCACACACACAAGGAACTGTTCGAAAAACAAACAGCCAACGACTGGATAGACCATGGGTGAAGGCACAGTATGCAGCATGGGGTTGACTCTCCGCAAATCTTGATAACCTCTTAACCTCTGCAGACCAGCCCTTAACCTTCTCAACAACAAAACTATTCACATAACTATCAGACCCAATAGCAGCCCCCAAATAAGGGCGGCCCTCCATAGATATTCCAATTCCAGAACCACTGAAGATTGAAGCAGCATCCTGCTGCAAATGTCCCTTGATGATAAGCCAAGTTTTGGTCGCGTTAACAAAGTACCCAAACGAAGGGCCAATTTCACACAGACAGTCCCACCACTTACGCAAAACAGTCAACTTCCCACAAGCACAAGCGTCATCAGCATACCAAACCTGCTCCACTCCTGAAGGGAGACACCTCAGAAGTGGAATTGTGGCCAAAGCATAAAAGGGCATGGCCAAAGGATCCCCTTGGGTAGTTCCCTCTTCCGACAGTATTACATCACCTGAAATGAATAAACTAACTGGAGACCGGTAAATATTAATCAAGATTGGAGCAAAGGGTGGGCAGAGCTGTCTAATGTTGTGTAAAGCAACTATCCTGTTCAACAAGTTAAAAGCATTACTTGCATCCACAAGTAAAACAGCATCACAATCCTCATTACCAAAAAGCTCACGTACTGAATGAACAGCAGCCTCCACATCCGCCATTTGACCAGCACACATTTACAGAGGACCAGCCACAATCTGGATGTCCTCTCTGATAACGGAAAGGACTGCCTTGGCCACAATCCTCCTCACAACTTCACAAACTCCAATAGGCCTCACTCCTGGCCTCTTGTCTAAAGCAATCAACCTACAAGCCACAAAAGGGGAAAGAATTTCTGGGGAAATAAATGAAGTACAGATACGTCTAGCAAACAAAGCCAAAGCAGCACACAACTCACTTGAAGCTGAGTGGAAACCAGTGCAGAGACGCCTCCAACAGCGAGCATCCACACCAGATGGACCAGCCGCACCCGTGGTCTGGAGTGCAGCAGAATGAATGACACAGCCATCTAAAGGGTCAAATATTACAGGATGGATGACAGGTGGATTAGCCCAATCTGGCAGTAAACAGTTTACATGTAAAGGCTGTGCAGAAGGATGCTTAGACTTAAGGACATCTCTAACTGAATAAGTTGTGGAATCAACAATAACATTGTCATTCAAATTCAAAACTCCTCCATGTCCCTGTTCATCCAATAGCTGGAGGGCAGCCTTGGTCTTTCCTTCAAATATCAACTTGGCAAATAGACGAGAGGAGTGATCACTTGACCGACGCCCCCATCCAGATTTCAAACGGGCCTGAATAGTTTTGCCCTCGTGTAAGAGACCAAGAAGGTCGCCATTCCTCCAGAGTACCATCCTCTCACCCAGAATTCTTCCATTGTCCACAGGTTTAGAACGAGGAGAAGTACGTTGTAACAAGATTGAGCAGGCCACGAACACAGCCTTGAGGGCAATAGACTCCAAGGCAGAGCCCTGCCCCACAGCACGAAACAATCTTGCCAACTCACAAACAAAGGCCTTACCAGCTGAACCACGAGGTACTTCAAACACATTTCTTCGCCAATGAACCACCTCTCTATAGACAACATTCAGATCTTCACAAAAACTGCTAGAATCTTTAGTTCCCCAAATAAAATCACACTTTGCCACTGGTGGAAACTCAGGAAGTTCAGGACAAGACGGTGACTCCTGAGACAGAGAATCCCGAACTTCAGGAGGACGAGGAGAATCCTGGTGGGGTAGGATGTATAGGGGATTGTGTCCTCACCGGAGAAGGGGGGGCGTCATCAGGAATAATGAAGCGACAGCAACGTTTTCCAGATGAGTCCATGTAGTTTTCTAGAAAATGTTTCAAGGGTTTGTCCCTATAACGGATAGTGGTCTTCCAATTCTTAGCCGCGGCTTTTCCTGCTTCACGCTGAAACTGACATGGCGTAATGGTCTTAGAGTCCAACAAAATACAAAGGCTGGAACCACTGGATAAGTCACCGGTTAACAACTTAGCCTGCAAAGTCCCGCAGACGATATCCAGGGTCCTTGTGGCAGTAGCGTTTTCTGACGCCATTACTCGGGGCACGTGACTCCGTTATACGCACCAGCATTGAAACCGGGTTACTGACCGCTGACCTGGATTAATTAAAATTGATAGCTACACTTTGAGTGGTCGACTAGTGCGTTACGCGTACGCATGTACGAGAGTAGAAATATAAATAACCGGAATGGTTCCACGTAAGTTTCCAGATAGCAAGACACGTTTCCTGCAAGTGGGTGTGGCTTTAGCATACCTAGCACACCTTTATAACGAATTCCTAAAGAGTGGGCGTGGCTCACGAAAAAGCTTGCCTGATGCAAAACTAGACCATGTCTCATACGACGATTAGTAGGCGTGGCTCAGTAGATTCTTCCATACCTATACAGACAAATGGGCGTGACTTAACGTATGGCTGCAGTCATCTGATTAGTGCACGTAGCTCACGAAAGAAGCTGGGTTGCATCTTCGCTTGACTATGACGCGTTTATACACTTCTGCATCGTCCCAACCAATTAATTTGCTTCGCACGTGATCCAATCCAGGTCAGACCCGGGCAAAATGTGAACCGGTTTCAACGCTGATACGTACCCTACGCTCTATTAAGGAGTGTCGACCTATTTTCAAGAAATTAAGCTCATTGTTTAATAATTATACCAACCGATTATGACGGCATAGAACTCTACTTCAGTGTTATGCCGGCACATTTGAACCCATGCAAGCCTAAGCTTCTGCATACCATGCATAGTGACTGTGGAGTTGCTGGTATGCTTCAGTGCATCTCAGTAGCCCTCAAAATCTCCACTGACATCCCTGAGGCTGAAAGAATGCATGTGAGCAGCCTAAAATCTTTAGAAAAAAGGTGAAATAACACAAGAGGAAAGAAACATCACAGATATGGTTTATCCATCCAAACATCTCCAACCAACTCGATCTGCAAAGAAAGAAAAATGTAGTAACATAATGCACATATTATTTATAAATGCCAAAAATATTTGCCCATAAGTTACCATTATCATGATAGCTGTAGCTTATAGAATATTTCTAACTAAGCTTATAGCCATTCACAGGTTCAAAGACAACAATGGTACAATCCCGTTCTAGCAACTACGCTTAGTAATTAATTTGGAAATACAGTATTAGAAAGTGTATATGCGACCGAATTTGACAACACAAGGCTTCCACACACATCCAATTTTCTGTTTTAACCAACTGTAACTTGACTACTGACCTAAACTTTCACACAATTCTTCCATAGGATTGTAAAATAACAGGTCAAAATTTGAAACTAATGGCATACTCCTACATTGAGGTATGGTGCTTCAAAGTCATAAAAGTGGATGTGTGTGGAAGCCTTGTTTTGTCAAATTCAGTCACATATAATTGTACAAAAACTTTAAACTGATAAAAACATGGTAGAACATACCTTATTACAAGTGCACCGCATAGAAATATCTAAAACCTACTAAGGATGATCTGTGGAGAAAGAAAGAGTGTAGTAATACTGCATGTTCATGTAGTTATATACCAGATTGATACTACTTGCATAATTATATCTAAAGTCTTTGTATACCACCTGTATTTTACAACAAAATGTGGTGATAAGTTACCATCATTGTGGTAGCTGTAATTTAGAATATTTCTTACTAAGCATATAGCCATTCACAGGTTCAAAGACAGCAATGGTCCAAACCCGTTCTAGCAACTACGTTTAGTAAGTAATTTGGAAGTACTGCAGTATTAGAAACTGGTACAAAAACTTTAAACTGATAAAACATGGTAGAACATACCTTATTAAAAGTACGCCCCATAGAAACATCTAAAACCTACTAAGGATGATCTGTGGAGAAAGAAAGAGTGTAGTAATACTGCATGTACATGTAGTTATATACCAGATCGATACCACTTGCATAATTATATTAAAGTCTTTGTATACCACCTGTATTTTACAACAAAATGTGGTGCTAAGTTACCATCATTGTGGTAGCTGTAATTTAGAATATTTCTTACTAAGCATATAGCCATTCACAGGTTCAAAGACAGCAATGGTCCAAACCCGTTCTAGCAACTACGTTTAGTAAGTAATTTGGAAGTACTGCAGTATTAGAAATTGGTACAAAAACTTTAAACTGATAAAACATGGTAGAACATACCTTATTAAAAGTACGCCCCATAGAAACATCTAAAACCTACTAAGGATGATCTGTGGAGAAAGAAAGAGTCTAGTAATACTGCATGTGCATGTAGTTATATACCAGATTGATACTACTTGCATAATTATATTAAAGTCTTTGTATACCACCTGTATTTTACAACAAAATGTGGTGATTCGTTACCATAATTGTGGTAGCTGTAATTTAGAATATTTCTTACTAAGCATATAGCCATTCACAGGTTCAAAGACAACAATGGTCCAAACCCGTTCTAGCAACTACGTTTAGTAAGTAATTTGGAAGTACAGTAGTAGAAACTATATATAATGGTACAAAGACTTTAAACTAATAAAACATGGTAGAACATACCTTACTAAAAGTACGCCCCATAGAAACATCTAAAATCTACTAAGGATGATCTGTGGAGAAAGAAAGAGTGTAGTAATACTGCATGTGCATGTAGTTATATACCAGATTGATACTACTTGCATAATTATATTAAAGTCTTTGTATACCACCTGTATTTTACAACAAAATGTGGTGATACATTACCATCATTGTGGTAGCTATAATTTAGAATATTTCTTACTAAGCATATAGCCATTCACAGGTTCAAAGACAGCAATGGTCCAAACCCGTTCTAGCAACTACGTTTAGTAAGTAAATTGGAAGTACAGTAGTAGAAACTATATATAATGGTACAAAGACTTTAAACTAATAAAACATGGTAGAACATACCTTACTAAAAGTACGCCCCATAGAAACATCTAAAACCTACTAAGGATGATCTGTGGAGAAAGAAAGAGTGTAGTAATACTGCATGTGCATGTAGTTATATACCAGATTGATACTACTTGCATAATTATATTAAAGTCTTTGTATACCACCTGTATTTTACAACAAAATGTGGTGATAAGTTACCATCATTGTGGTAGCTATAATTTAGAATATTTCTTACTAAGCATATAGCCATTCACAGGTTCAAAGACAGCAATGGTCCAAACCCGTTCTAGCAACTACGTTTAGTAAGTAATTTGGAAGTACAGTAGTATAATGGTACAAAGACTTTAAACTGATAAAACATGGTAGAACATACCTTACTAAAAGTACGCCTCATAGAAACATCTAAAACCTACTAAGGATGATCTGTGGAGAAAGAAAGAGTGTAGTAATACTGCATGTGCATGTAGTTATATACAAGTGCATAATTATATCTAAGGTCTTTGGGGCACCTGTACTTTACACCAAAATGGGGTGATATGTAAGTTACCATCATTATGGTAGCTCTAGTTTGAAATATATCTTACTAAGCATATAGCCATTCACAGGTTCAAAGACAGCAATGGTCCAAACCCGTTCTAGCAACTACCCTTAGTAAGTAATTTCAGAGTATGCTATAATCAATTGAAGAAAATAAAAGTGGTATAAATACTTTAAACCAATATAAACATGGTTAGAATGTTCATACCTCAAAGTACATCGATCACTTTGCCTCAATCTTCAATCAACTAGGGATGATCTGTGGAGAAGTAAATGTATTATAAGACACACGTAGTCTCACAAACATTAAGATGCTTAAGTAAACTTTATAGTTTACAGAAGATTTAGCTGACCATAAGACTGATGACTAATGTTGATATGTAATTCACTTGCTTGTCAGCATAATAATTTATTGTTAGTTGTTAATAAACAAGATCACTAAGCACAAATACATGAAGGTTTTCATGTGCTATGGCAGTTCTATATATGGCAATAAAAATTTTCATTTTATTAACAGAAGAGAGGTGAATATAGTTTAGGTTAAAAATGATAAAAGAATTACATTCAGTATTAATTCTTCATAGAAGTTGCAGACCTTTGCGTGGATCTCATTAGTAACAGAAAATCCCTTCAATATAAAAGTACTGGTGATATTCCTATGTACGCAATATATTTACTATAGCTATTCAGCTGTGTTTAGGCCTAATACCAGCCAGGCCAACATTACTGGATTAAAGTTCATTCAAGCACCTGACATCGATCATCCCTTACCACTGCAATAACTAGGTCCTTAGATAATAGAAACAACACTAGCCTAAAGCTATGCGCACCTTGCAACAATAGCAATAGCTAGCAACTCTACACATAAAGGGTCTCATTCTGTCCTCAGGCTACATGTGAAAATAAAATAAATGTTGTAACAGAGATATACTTACCACAATGATCTTTAAATTCTGAATTAGAATTGCTCATCAACTATCCATCTATCCTTTCTTGTTCTGGCTGCCATAGTTTACAAACACCTCACAACTATATATTATTCTGTTTAACCATACCATTGTTGCTGGATGTTGTTGAATGTAACCCAGAATACATCCTCTGTCACTTTACTTGAACTAACATTCCCTCTAGACTCAGTAAACTTCCAATCTCATTCTGTTAGATTAGATAACAAGACAAGACTGAGTATCATCAATATTACTTACAGAATTTTACTACAATCTGTCAATTTCCAGCAATTCATGAAATAATTGTAAATAGCGTGCTGATTCAAAACATCAAAATTTTACTTTGTACTAGTGATGCACTGATTAATCGGTAAATAATCGTAAATTGGTTTATTGGCCACATTTCAGCAATATCGGTATCAGTAATTATTAGTAGATTATTTAGCTGATTAATTTTACTGACCCTGATGGTATTGTTTTCATAAGAATAACGCAAAAATGAAGTTTAAAAATGGCAATTTTACAAAATAATATTATGTGTGAAATTTTGGTAAACATAAACATTCGATCAGTTATCGGTATTGGCCATTATATGATTTTCAATATCGGCTAATCAGATAATCAGCAAAATCTCTTATCGGTACATCATTACTTTGTACAACTGTTTATAGCTAGCATTCAGACAGACACACAGCTTGTCAGTGTATGACATGCTCGCAAAATATTTTCATGTTTGGGAACTGTAGTGAATGGTCAACAACTTAACTGTGTTCGCTTTTTTTTATTCGGCTGTACACGTACACGTACACACACACACACCTTTCTGTGGCCACTTATACTATGATGATCCGACTGTGGTTGCAAGAGACCTAGGTCTCATAACACAGCAAAAATAGTGCTCCAATACAACCTATATGAACTCTGTCTTTAATCAGCATTAAAACAACTAATTCAAAAAGTCCCTGCATTGAGAGAAAATGGACCTGTGACAAACCTATATCCAATGCTCAGTATTGGGTCTTGTGCATGGTCTCATTTCAGTTGTCTATGCATAGGTAAAGACCAAAATATAGACGGCATAAACACAGGCAGTATGAATTACGAATTGTAATATATTACTAGTATTAGTATTTGTCTTACAGGAAAGAAGGCTCAAGGAGCCTGTAAAGCCTGATCTGTACAAAAAGAATTACGCTGCATGGACTTATCTCATTTATTCTTTCTCTCCTCAATACTGAAACTAGCCTCGAAACTAGCACACCTAGCCTACACGAGACGCCGAAAAAGATGGTGGTGAAATCAGCAAACCTGTGTTAGTATGTATAGATAATCACCAAGCATAGCAGTAAAGTCAAGTTACCTTCCTCGGTTCATTCCCGCCACGTAGCTTGTTCTCCCGGTGGACTAGTGAAGATGTGGTCACCGAATACGCCCGGATTGTATAGTAAACGCACGTGATCACGAGATAGCAGCGGAAGATTTTGAAAGCCGGCCCAACAGTGAACATGAGGCTCGACGTAAGCTCTACATGTGTCAATTGCTTTCTAAGGTATCGAAACCATGACACAGTGGAAGAGTTGCTGTGTAGCTGCATAGTAGTTACGCCGGATATACTAAACGAGCTAGATACTCCACGCCGGGCAGTCGCTGGTCAGTGTGATGACAGAACACCGTAACTGGGATGAGCCAGCGTGGATTTTAATTTTTGTACGTTACATATTACTTAAGTAAAAATAGACGTAAATTTAAGTTGAAATATTTCCTAGCAAAGAAGGGTTTACATTGGCATCCAATCATGACGCGGAAGAAATAAACAGTTGACCGCAATCTTGAATGTCTTCCTACAGGTAAATGTGTTCTATGATGTTGGTTCCACAAAGGGACGATTTTAGACTACTGTACTTAAAGCTGTGCCTACACATGCAGCGTTGATCATCTTCAAGGAATTCAGTTGTGCATGTGTACTGAAAAATCTCGGATTAGGTATGTACAAAAAAAATTGGAGTGTTATCTGTTGTTTTTCATATAAAGCAGGTGTAAATCAATTTCATTTCCACCTGTAATGTGCTTATGAGATTATCGTATTGGTCATCCACTTGTCCTCTGTTAACATCAAATGTCGAGCTGGCCTACTCTAAGGTTACCATGAATGTGGCACTCTCAAGTGATTTGTTCAGTAGTCGGTAATTCTAGCCAGTACTGGGGTGGTGGTAAGGGCAGTCCATCAGTCTGAAGAAAAGAAATCATTGCTCTGGCACAGGTAAAATTTGATCCAGGTCATGTCTCAGTTCAGGGGCGTAGCCAGGGGGGGTTCAAAGGGTTCGGACGAACCCCCTTTTCAGAGTTAAGTTTTTTAAATCGCGATACTGGTTAACTAGAACTGAATTAACTTACACAAATCCAATGAAATGGATAGCTACAGGTCTTCAGGCAGAGGAATTCAAGTACCTCTACTCGCTATTGCGAATGAATTTATAAGAATACACATGTTTACACGTGTACACGTGTTTACATGTGCACACCTACGAAATAAATGAAGCGTAAAAGTGCTACATCAGGTGGCATTCTAAAGTTTTTTTCGAAAAGAATCCATGCAGAATCTAGAAGGCCAGATTCTAGTAAGTTGTAGCACATAGGCATATTTCTGTGCAAGAATTTTGTGGCTAATTGCACTATAATGCATCATAATTAATGTACTTTTTGCATAAAATATAGCGATTTGCTGAGTTTTGATTTATTAAAATATTGAAAGTCTCTCAGCGGCTGGGGGCTGCGCCCCCAGACCCCTGCTTCTAGTAACTCAATGCTGGTACTGGAACCCCCCTTCAAAATATCCTGGCTACGCCCCTGCAGTTGTAATAAAGTTCAGTTTCACAGGGTCATTCTTCTGTCACATGTTATTGTGCTTCGTTTCTTCTATGTTCTCTGTCAGCAACTGCACACTGGTCCATTTCCTGTAAGTATAGTACAATACAACAATAATGGACAAAACAGTATGCATAAAGTTAATGCACTTTAACTATTTTGTACTATTCGACATATGCTACATAATTATTATTTTAATGTATACAGGGGAAGTTGTACTATGCTATCAGCAACAAAAAAAATTGTCTGTGTGGTGCTCGATTCAGTCAGGTAATAAAAGATCAATGTGTTGCTTATATTAACTGCTCTTAAACCATTGCAGGCAATGAGCAAGGGATACTTACAGTTTATAGCTGAACAAGCCGACACATGTAGCTAGCTACTTTCACTGTCACGGGACAGCAGCATGCAGCCACCTTCGCGAGTCCGCGATGACAAAAAGATTGAACCTACTTAACGATTTTAATTGTGCAAAATTAATGGTTGTACCATCAGTTGACCTCTATTCTATAATTGTGACCGGGCCTGCAATAATAGGTCATGTGGGCACATGATTTTTGTCTACTTTTTCACACTTTCATCACTCATAACTTCTTGTATCATTATGCTATGGAATTGCAAATTTCAGCTTTTAGTAGGCGTTTAATTGGCATCATGATGCAAGTTACAGAATGAAAATATACTTCTTCAGTACTGAGATATGACTTGTAGAATGATGGGGTGTATTTTGTGCCCACATGCCCTGTTTTCGCAGGCCCGGTCACAATTAACAATAATCGTTGTACCCTTATATGGCGAACAATGAATAATCTATTAGCACTATACGACTGTAGACGTCGCGTGATACGAGGCACGATACGAGCCTCGTCTAAAGGAGTGGTACCATTACGACAGATACGCTTTTAGACGAAGAATATAGACGTTCGCGTATTCATATCGTCTAGTAAAAAAAGACGACGTTAGATACGTATGTACGCGCCGCGTATCAGGGTAGCTGAAATGCTGTGCGAGCTAAAAACCAACAGTGTGTAACAATTACGCAATCGAGATTAGCTAATAAAAAAACGACTGCTTGCCACGCCTACCAGATAAACCGCTTGGGGTAATGCTTTGAAAATCGTTGTACAGATGGAGTAATCATCTTAGAAAGGTTCATCAATGGTGTAGAAGAATCAGACTTAAAGCCACGGAGTTATAACACGAAATCCAACTTGGTGCGGCAAGTGCGAGATCGAGATACTCTAATAGAGCAGTCATCCTAATAGAGCAGTCACCCTGAAGAGAATTCAAGAGATCAGCTAGAAATAAGAAACCTGTATAGAGATCAGCTACACACAAGTCATCCTGTAGAGAAATCAGATAGAAGAAGTTACCTTGTAGGGAGTTCATGCAACTATGGAAAGGGATAGTTCAGCTAGAAAAAATCGCCTTGTAGAGTTCAGCTACAAAGAAACCACCATGTAGAGAGTTCAGCTATAAACAAATCGCCCTGTGGAGAGATCAATAGAAGAAGTTACCTTACAGAGAGTTCAGCTACAAAGAAACCATCATGTAGAGAGTTCAGCTACAAACAAATCTCCCTGTAGAGAGATTAGCTAAAAGAAGTTACCTTGTAGAGAGTTCAGCTACAAAGAAACCATCATGTATAGAGTTCAGCTACAAAAAAATCTCCCTGCAGAGAGATCAGCTAGAAGAAGTTACCTTGTAGAGAGTTCAGCTTCAAACAAATCACCGTGTAGAAAGATCAGCTAGAAGAGGTCACCTTGTAGAGAGTTCAGTTACAAAAATACCACCATGCAGAGAGCTCAGCTACAAACTAGTGACCTTGTAGAGACATCAGCTAGAAGAAGTTACCTTGTAGAGAGTTCAGCTACAAAGAAACCATTCTTTAAAGAGCACAGCTGCAAACAAATCACCTGTAAAGAATTCAGCTACAAATAAATTACCCTGTAGAAAGATGAGCTAGAAATAGTTACCTTGTAGAGAGTTCAGTTACAAAGAAACCACCATGTAGAGAATTCAGCTACAAACTAGTGACCCTGTAAAGACATCAGCTAGAAGAAGTTACCTTGAGAGAGTTCAGCTACAAAGAAACCATTATTTAAAGAACTCAGCTGCAAACAAATCACCTATACAGAATTCAGCTACAAACAAATCATCATGTAGAGAGATCAGCTAGAAGAAATTAACTTGTAGAGAGTTCAGCTACAAAGAAACCATCATTTAGAAAGTTCAGCTTTAAACAAATCACCTGTAGAGAGTTCAGCTACAAACAAATCTCCCTGTAGAGAGATCAGCTACAAACAAATCACCCTGTAGAGATATCAGCTAGAAGAAGTTACCTTGTAGAGAGTTCAGCTACAAAGAAACCACCATGTAGAGAGTTCAGCTGCAAAGAAATCACCCTGTATAAAATTCTGCCACGAACAAATTGCCCTGTAGAAAGATCAGTTAGAAGAAGTTACCTTGTAGAGAGTTCAGCTACAAAGAAACCATTTTGTAAAGAGCTCAGCTGCAAACAAATCACCTGTACAGAATTCAGCTACGAACAAATCACCCTGTAGAGAGATCAGCTATAAGAAGTTACCTTGTAGATAGTTCAGCTACAAACAAATCTCCCTGTAGAGAGATCAGCTAGAAGAAATTACCTTGTAGAGAGTTCAGCTGCCAAGAAATCACCCTGTAGAAAATACAGCCACAAACATATTGCCCTGTAGAAAGATCAGTTAGAAGAAGTTACCTTTTAGAGAGTTCAGCTACAAAGAAACCACCCTGTAGAGAGATCAGCTAGAAGAAGTTACCTTGTAGATCGTTCAGCTACAAACAAATCACCCTGTAGAGAGATCAGCTAGAAGAAGTTACCTTGTAGATAGTTCAGCTACAAAGAAACTACCATGTAGAGAGTTCAGCTGCAAAGAAATCACCCTGTATAAAATTCTGCCACAAACAAATTGCCCTGTAGAAAGATCAGTTAGAAGAAGTTACCTTGTAGAGAGTTCAGCTACAAAGAAACCATTCTGTAAAGAGATCAGCTGCAAACAAATCACCTGTACAGAATTCAGCTACGAACAAATCACCCTGTAGAGAGATCAGCTATAAGAAGTTACCTTGTAGATAGTTCAGCTACAAACAAATCTCCCTGTAGAGAGATCAGCTAGAAGAAATTACCTTGTAGAGAGTTCAGCTGCCAAGAAATCACCCTGTAGAAAATACAGCCACAAACAAATTGCCCTGTAGAAAGATCAGTTAGAAGAAGTTACCTTTTAGAGAGTTCAGCTACAAAGAAACCACCCTGTAGAGAGATCAGCTAGAAGAAGTTACCTTGTAGATCGTTCAGCTACAAACAAATCACCCTGTAGAGAGATCAGCTAGAAGAAGTTACCTTGTAGAGAGTTCAGCTACAAAGAAACTACCTTGTAGAGAGTTCAGCTGCAAAGAAATCACCCTGTATAAAATTCTGCCACAAACAAATTGCCCTGTAGAAAGATCAGTTAGAAGAAGTTACCTTGTAGAGAGTTCAGCTACAAAGAAACCATTCTGTAAAGAGCTCAGCTGCAAACAAATCACCTGTACAGAATTCAGCTACGAACAAATCACCCTGTAGAGAGATCAGCTATAAGAAGTTACCTTGTAGATAGTTCAGCTACAAACAAATCTCCCTGTAGAGAGATCAGCTAGAAGAAATTACCTTGTAGAGAGTTCAGCTGCCAAGAAATCACCCTGTAGAAAATACAGCCACAAACAAATTGCCCTGTAGAAAGATCAGTTAGAAGAAGTTACCTTTTAGAGAGTTCAGCTACAAAGAAACCACCCTGTAGAGAGATCAGCTAGAAGAAGTTACCTTGTAGATCGTTCAGCTACAAACAAATCACCCTGTAGAGAGATCAGCTAGAAGAAGTTACCTTGTAGAGAGTTCAGCTACAAAGAAACTACCTTGTAGAGAGTTCAGCTGCAAAGAAATCACCCTGTATAAAATTCTGCCACAAACAAATTGCCCTGTAGAAAGATCAGTTAGAAGAAGTTACCTTGTAGAGAGTTCAGCTACAAAGAAACCATTTTGTGAAGAGCTCAGCTGCAAACAAATCACCTGTACAGAATTCAGCTACGAACAAATCACCCTGTAGAGAGATCAGCTAGAAGAAGTTACCTTGTAGATAGTTCAGCTACAAAGAAACTACCATGTAGAGAGTTCAGCTGCAAAGAAATCACCCTGTATAAAATTCTGCCACAAACAAATTGCCCTGTAGAAAGATCAGTTAGAAGAAGTTACCTTGTAGAGAGTTCAGCTACAAAGAAACCATTTTGTAAAGAGATCAGCTGCAAACAAATCACCTGTACAGAATTCAGCTACGAACAAATCACCCTGTAGAGAGATCAGCTAGAAGAAGTTGCCTTGTAGATAGTTCAGCTACAAACAAATCTCCCTGTAGAGAGATCAGCTAGAAGAAATTACCTTTTAGAGAGTTCAGCAACAAAGAAACCACCATGTAGAGAGCTCAGCTGCAAAGAAATCACCCTGTAGAAAATTCTACCAGAAACAAATTGCCCTGTAGAAAGATCAGTTAGAAGAAGTTACCTTTTAGAGAGTTCAGCTACAAAGAAACCATTCTGTAAAGAGCTCAGCTGCAAACAAATCACCTGTACAGAATTCAGCTACAAACAAATCACCCTGTAGAGAGATCAGCTAGAAGAAGTTACCTTGTAGACAGTTCAGCTGCAAACAAATCTCCCTGTAGAGAGATCAGCTAGAAGAAATTACCTTGTAGAGAGTTCAGCTACAAAGAAACCATCATGTGGAATAGTTCAGCTGCAAAGAAATCACTGCTGCCCAAATTTCAAGGCAATAGTTCTTTCCAATCTGAAGTTATCAATTGTCAAAGTTGGCAAATTGGATGTGTGTGGAAGGCCCCTTTTCGCAAATCCAGTCACATATGTATTATATATAATTTGTACATTTACTGATAAAGTATTTAAAGTACATCTACTTCATCTTTTCTTCTTCCTGTAGTAAAGAAAAAAACATAGGTTAAAAAAGTCCCAAAGCTGGCCATAGGCCGGCTTTGGGGTATACAAATACAAAAAGAAATGAAATTTAATCCAAAACAGCCAAGCTGTAAAAAAAATGTGCGGCCCTCAGAAAGGCTATGGTGAAAAAAGATGTGAAATCCAAGGTGGCGGCCAAGAAATGGCTGTGATGGTAGGTTAATGGTAAAAATTTTAATAACGACAATTCAGGTGAATTTTTGTGCCGCTTCACAAAACTTACCTGAATTGTCATTATTAAAATTTTTACCATTAACCTACCATCACAGCCATTTCTTGGCCGCCACCTTGGATTTCACATCTTTTTTCACCATAGCCTTTCTGAGGGCCGCACACTTTTTTTACAGCTTGGCTGTTTTGGATTAGATACTAAATACAGCAGCATGAATGGATGCAAAAATAACATAATACACCATTCATTGAACTATGTATTGACATCAGAAAGGCTTCAATTTTGCTACAAACAATTAAGTGTAGTGAGGTTGTGTCTTGTATACCCAAGTACGTGACATAAATTCAGGAGTTCTACAGATTCCCATGCATTACTTAAAAACTGCTGACTGTAGCAATAGAAGCTCCTACACTCAGTTTTGCATCACCACATTTATGTAATGCTACAATGTGTAGAAATATTAATAAGTCCCTTATTACAATGACAAATCTGTTAGTAACTACTTCATATTCGTATGAATAGTCTATTAGAGTGCACTTGACTGCTCTATTAGAGTATTGGTGACTGCTCTATTACAGTATCTCGATCTATAATATTTCAATATCCCCTCTGTATGTATCTAGATCCTTACCTGGATCCCTGGATCATGTTTACAGTAGTTAATACGTATCAACACCGCGGTATTCTTGATATCGTGATAATATCGTTTCCAAGAATTTTGACGGTATTGTTTCATCAGAATATCGCGGTTTGACGATATAACTGAGATACCGCCCATCCCTAGTCCCGGGAAATTTCATGTGTATGGACATTTCCTCTGCCAAACATTTTACATGCTTTGTTAGCTATAGATTTCCTGGTATTCAGAAATTTGACATTTACATGAGATTTCCTAACTCAAGGACACATGATGGATTTTTTTCCTTACTTTGGCCCCTTTTCTGTTACACCTTATTCAGTCAGTAAGTTAAGTCACTAGGTCTAAGTCCTTGTAGGTTAGGTAATCCTAAGGCTGCAGCACATGTTGCTGTCAGACCTTCAGTGCTGGTCACTGTAAAGTGCTAATAATAAATACTTTAGGTTTAAGGAAGAAAATCCATCCCTCCTGGAGGAAGACTGAGTGTGGCCCCGACTAGACATTGGGTGACCTGCAGTTCGAATCCTGGGGCTGGAGGGATTTTTTTTCCTTACTTTGGCCCCTTTTCTGTTACACCTTATTCAGTCAGTAAGTTAAGTCACTAGGTCTAAGTCCTTGTAGGTTAGGTAATCCTAAGGCCGCAGCACATGTTGCTGTCAGACCTTCAGTGCTGATCACTGTAAAGTGCTAATAATAATAATAATAATAATAAATTATGCAGTGAGATTTCCTACACTATTCAGAAATTTGACATTTACATGAGATTTCCTGAGTCAAGGACACATGATATGCAGTGAGATTTTCTATACTATTAAGAAATTCACCATGAGACTTCCAGGACACATGGCTTGCAGTGAGAGTTTCTATAATATACAGAAATTTGACATTTACATGAGATTTCATTACCTATAGCATTAGTTTTGAGTGTGTATCACCTAACATTATAGTCCTTTGACTGAATGTTTCATATTGTCTATATAGTTTACTTTATATCACAAAATATTTCTCCATAGACTATGGACTGTACTACTCAAAACTACCTGCTAGAAAGAACATCAAATAATATACCAACATAATAGGTGTGAGTGCTATACCAGCATTTTACTTGTATTATTATTATCTAATCCAAAACAGCTAAGCTGTAAAAAAAGTGTGCGGCCCTCAGAAAGGCTATGGTGAAAAAAGATGTGAAATCCAAGGTGGCGGCCAAGAAATGGCTGTGATGGTAGGTTAATGGTAAAAATTTTAATAATGACAATTCAGGTAAGTTTTGTGAAGTGGCACAAAAATTCACCTGAATTGTCGTTATTAAAATTTTTACCATTAACCTACCATCACAGCCATTTCTTGGCCGCCACCTTCGATTTCACATCTTTTTCCACCATAGCCTTTCTGAGGGCCACACACTTTTTTTACAGCTTAGCTGTTTTGGATTAGATTTCATTTCTTTTTGTATTTGTATACCCCAAAGCCGGCCTATGGCCAGCTTTGGGACTTTTTTAACCTATGTTTTTTTTCTTTACTACAGGAAGAAGAAAAAATGAAGTAGATGTACTTTAAATATTTTATCAGTAAATGTACAAATTATATATTATAATACATATGTGACCGGATTTGCGAAAGGGGTCTTCCACACACATCCAATTTGCCAACTTTGACAATTGATAACTTCAGATTGGAAAGAGCTATTGCCTTGCAATTTGGGCAGTGCTGAGCACCACTATAGCTGAATACATGGTGAAATTTTCAGGTTAATTTATTAGTTGAACACTGAGTTATGGTATCCAACGTTTACAGAATTGGATGTGTGTGGAAGACCTCTTTTCGCAAATCCGGTCACATTATATTGATTACAGAAATCTCCATGGTGGTTTCTTTGTAACTGAACACTCTACAAGGTGACTTCTTCTAATTGCTCTCTCTACAGGGTGAATTGTTTGTAGCTGAATGATCTACAAGGTAACTTCTTCTAGCTGATCTCTCTACAGGGTGATGTGTTTGTAGCTGAATTCTGTACAGGTGATTTGTTTGCAGCTGAGATCTTTACAGAATGGTTTCTTTGTAGCTGAACTCTCTAAAAGGTAACTTCTTCTAACTGATCTTTCTACAGGGCAATTTGTTTCTGGCAGAATTTTCTACAGGGTGATTTGCTTGCAGCTGAACTCTTTACATGGTGGTTTCTTTGTAGCTGAACTCTCTACAAGGTAATTTCTTCTAGCTGATCTCTCTACAGGGAGATTTGTTTGTAGCTGAACTATCTACAAGGTAACTTCTTATAACTGATCTCTCTACAGGGTGATTTGTTCGTAGCTGAATTCTGTACAGGTGATTTGTTTGCAGCTGAGCTCTTTAAAGAATGGTTTCTTTGTAGCTGAACTCTCTACAGGATGATTTTTTTGTAGCTGAAATCCCTACAAGGTAACTTCTTCTAGCTGATCTTTCTACAGGGCGATTTGTTTGTAGCTGAGTTCTCTACAGGGTGTTTGTTTGCAGCTGAATTCTCTACATGGTGGTTTCTTTATAGCTGAACTCTCTACAAGGTGACTTCTTCTAGCTGATCTCTGTACAGGTGATTTGTTTGTAGCTGAACTCTCTACAGGTGATTTGTTTGTAGCTGAACTCTCTACAAGGTGATACTTCTAGGTGATCTCTCTACAGGATTCCTTGTTTCTAACTGAACTCTCAACAGGGTGATCTGTTCATAGCTGAACTTTCTACTGGGTGATTTGTTTGCAGCTGAACTCTCTAAATGGTGGTTTCTTTGTAGCTGAACTCTTTACAAGGTAATTTCTTTTAACTGAATCTCTCTAAAGGGTGATCTGTTCATAGCTGAACTTTCTACAGGGTGATTTATTTGCAGCTGTACTCTCTACAAGGTGAATTCTTCTAGCTGAACTCTCTACAGAGTGATTGATTTTTTGCAGCTGAACTCTCTACATGGTGGTTTCTTTGTAACTGAACTCTCTACAGGGTGATTTGTTTGTAGCTGAACTCTCTACAGGGTGATCTGTTCGTAGCTGAACTCCCTATAAGGTAACTTCTTCTAGCTAATCTTTCTACAGGGCGATTTGTGTGTAGTTGAGTTCTCTACAGGATGATTTGTTTGCAGCTGAACTCTCTACATGGTAGTTTCTTTGCAGCTGAACTCTCTACAATGTGACTTCTTCTAGCTGAACTCTCTACAAGGTGACTTGGTTCTAGCTGAACTCTCTACAGATGATTTGTTTGCAGCTGAACTCTCTACATGGTGGTTTCTTTGTAACTGAACTCTCTGCAAGGTGACTTCTTCTAGCTGATCTCTCTACAGGGAGAATTGTTTGTAGCTTAACTCTCTACAGGTGATTTGTTTGCAGCTGAACTCTCTACATGATGGTTACTTTGTAGCTGAACTCTCTACAAGATAATTTCTTCTAGCTGATCTCTCTACAGGACGATTTGTTTGTAGCTGAACTCTCTACATGATGGTTTCTTTGTAGCTGAACTCTCTACAAGGTGATTTCTTCTATAGCTGATCTTTCTACAGGGTGATTTGTTTGTAGCTGAACTCTATACATGATGGTTTCTTTGTAGCTAAACTCTCTATAAGGTGAGTTCTTCTATAGCTGATATTTCTACAGGGTGATTTGTTTGTAGCTGAACTCTCTACATGTGATTTGTTTGCGGCTGAATTCTCTACATGATGGTTTCTTTGTAGCTGAACTCTCTACAAGGTAACTTCTTCTAGCTGATCTCTTTACAGGGTGAATTGTTTGTAGCTGAACAATCTACAAGGTAATTTCTTCTAACTGATCTCTCTACAGGATGATTTGTTTGTAGCTGAACTATCTACAAGGTAACTTCTTCTAGCTGATCTCTCTACAGGATGATTTATTTGTACCTGAATTCTGTATAGGTGATTTGTTTGCAGCTGAGCTCTTTACAGAATGGTTTCTTTGTAGCTGAACTCTCTACAAGGTAACTTCTTCTAGCTGATCTCTCTACAGGATGATTTATTTGTACCTGAATTCTGTATAGGTGATTTGTTTGCAGCTGAGCTCTTTACAGAATGGTTTCTTTGTAACTGAACTATCTACAAGGTGACATCTTCTAGCTGATCTTTCAACAGGGTGATTTGTTTGTATCTAAACTCTCTACAAGAAAACTTCTTCCAACTGTTGTCTGAACAGGGTGAATTGTTTGTAGCTGAACTCTCTACAGGGTAGCTGGTCTCTATACAGGTTACTTATTTCTAACTGATCTCTTGAATTCTGTTCAGGGTGACTGCTCTATTAGGATGACTGCTCTATTAGAGTATCTCGATCTCGCACTTGCTACACCAAGTTGGATTTCGTGTTATAACTCCGTGGCTTTAAGTCTGATTCTTCTACACCATTGAAGAGCCTTTCTAAGATAACTCTATCTGTACAGCGATTTTCAAAGCATTACCCCAAGTGGTTTACCTGGTAGGCGTGGCAAGCATGCAGTCGTTGTTTATTAGCTAATCTCGATTGCGTAATTGTTACATACTGTTGTTTTTTTCGTTGTATCTTCCTGGTGTTTAGCTCGATTTCTTTCAAACCACAAAAGGTTTGAGGTTCAATAGTTAACCTATTCACCCACCGATTTTCAGCTTCTTCCAATACGCGGTTTACCCTGTAGGCGTGACAACATATTGGTGTTATTTTTCGTGAATAATCGCTCATAACTCTTTACCTGTTTATCGTATTCCAGCCAAAGTTGGTACAGAGATACACCTTTATACCCCCCTTCTGTGTGCCAACTTTTGAGGCGATCGGATAAGGCGTTCGCGTTTTATAGCAGTTTTTGTAAGTGTGCGAAAAGAGGAAGAAAAATAAGAAGAAAAAAAACGAAGAAACTAAGCCAATTTTTGAAGTTGCATATCTCGGGAATGCTTGAAGTGATTTCGCTCAAATTTGAAATGTGGAGTGCTAAAGGTGGAGTGAGTATCCACAGCAAAATTCGTGTTGTTTCATCAAGGCAGCACAGAGCTACGGAGGTGCGAAAATTGCGTTTCTTTCTTCCTGTCAATATACTCACGGGGTTGCGCGCCGGCTTCTTGGGCGCACGACACACTACCGTGTGTCTTGATACTTGCACTATTATTAGGATGAAAATAAATCGATATCCCGTAATAGAGTAGTCGGTGGAAACTGTAAACTGCAATAGAGCACTTAAATACATTGTACATAGCTCCTTAGATCGATATATAATAAAGAGCATATTAGGTGAAAATTCTGGGAAATTCCTGAAAGCAAAAATTTGAACATATTTGACTCAGGCCTTATAGACCTCTGTCAGCATAGAGAAATTGGAATATTAACTTATTAGCAGTGTTTATTCTAGAATTTCTCCTTTGGGATGGAATCAGGAATTTGGGGGGTGACCAGGTGAAAGTCTGTTATATAGTTGTCCAAGTTTACAACTATATATAAAGCAGTTGAAATACTTGCCAATCTGGTTAGGCATTTAAGGCTCATGAGTATTGATTTTAATTTTGTGAAGCCAGTGGTAGAGCTTGATGCATGAGTGCACGGTAGTGATGACATAGTGAGGTAGATGTCTTCCAAGAAATAATTTAAAACTTAGGGTATTTGAAATTAAATACTAGGGCATTTTCATGGTTATGGCAAACAAGACTTTAATATCAGGCTTTCTGATATTATATCTGGGGGGTAGTTGAGATGGCTGTGCATGCCATTTTGAAAGTAGAGATTTTACAAATTATATACACTTTTTGAGATGGAATTTAAGGACAATGTTGAAAGTTAAGCATGCTTTTTTTTTCTATACTTGGGCTCTCAGATATCGAATAGCCATCACTATAATATGTACTGAGAGCACTTTAAAGTTTGCGTTTGCAATTTTTAACCTGGGAAAATTTTACATATTAACCACTCTCAGATTGAATCTCAGAGCATTTTTGTTAAGTCTAGTATGTCATTGCTAAACCCAAGTATAGTGTAGTAGTCACCAGGGGCGGATCCAGGAGCTGGCAAGGGGAGGGGCACAAACAGGCTGAGTTATAGCTAGGTGCTTGGGGAACTTCTCTTGTTAGTTGTTGCATATTTGAAGCAGCAAATAATCACCACTTAGTAGTGTTTTACTGTTGATTTTTGACATTTTGGCTTTTGCAGATGGTTGTGAAGTATTAATAGCTGTGTAAAAGGCTATGAATCTCTTAAACTACATCAACACGATAATTATTTTTAGAGGCGCTTAGTACGCACGACGGTGCTGGGGGTATTTTCACAGTTAGTTTGACTTTGGTTTGCTTTGATTTCAGGTGAATTTATAAATGCTACTAAGATGTGCATATCGTTTTCATGAGTTAATTGATCTAGCCCTGACATAAAGTTTAGTATTTTGATCAGAAGTATGGTTCCTCCAAAAGGTGAGGGGGGGGGCATTTGCCCCAAATGCCCCATCCTGGATCCGCCATTGGTCACTCACAATTTTAGGGGGCGAGTCTGAGATTTTAGGGGGAAAGTTCCCCCCCCCCCCCTAACAGCCCTAAAATAAACACTGCTTATTAGTATTTGGAAGAAATTTAAACTGTTAACCCACTTTTTTCAAATTTCTTCAAAATTGGCACAACGACAATGTATTATGAGACAAAACTATATACACCAAGTTTCATTTAATTCCTTTCATCACATTTCATAATTTATATACTATGCCTGTTTGTACTGTAATAGTGTGTGATTGCACAATACTTCTGCTGTTGAACTATACAGTGCATGAAAATGACTTGTTTAGCTCCTAATTAATAATCACTGTGAAAAAGGTGGGATATAAGATGGTATTTCCAGTGGCTTATTGAATACAAATAAGCTTTAATATAAACCCTGTATTATACTCATGTTATACTTTAGTATAATGCATACTATACTATTACATATATGGTTTCAGTTTATTTACCACATTACCTGAAATACCTTATATTTAGTATAATGCCCACACTATATCATCACATAATATTATATGGTTTCAATATTTTTAACATATTAACTAAAGCCTTACATTAGACTGTTAGTATAATACAGATTATATCAAGCTTTTTTGTATTCAATAAGCCACTGGAAATACAATCTTATATCTCTCTTTTTTCACAGTGAATGTCAGGGAATTTTGACCCAAAGGTGACCAGAATAGACAGGCTTGCTCACCATTACCTTTATGCTTAACAATTAGGTAAACTTGTAGTAGAGTAACTAAATTGTAAATCAGACACTTAGGACTCCACTAAGTGATCTTATTGAAAAGTTGTCCTGATTTCAGAGTATTGAGCGAGAACAAAATTAATGTATAATAATTATCAGGTGTGCATAATTATTTCATGCAGGATGTCCTTTTTGATGTGATTCCCTTAGGTGGTCACGTACAAGAGGCAGATATTGCATGCTTACTTGTACAATGCCCAAAATGAAGACATATCTTATGCAATTATTAGCAATAATTTAATAGTGGAACAAACTTGAAGTAGGGCATATAAAATAAGGAGTTTACACTGCACAAATTTGTAGTGTTAAATCTAAAGTGTACAGTGATAAATGTGTAGGCTTGAGTCAATTATGCCCAAATTTTTCCTAAAATTCTTTTGGGAATTTCCCAAAATTGTCATCTATTATACTCTTCAGCTGTTCTCATTATGCTTGCATTATGCTCCTAGGTCATAATTAGCAATATTTCTTACAATAATCTTAGAACATTTTAATCAGTGAATGCTTTTTACAGTGTTTAATTACAAAGTAATTGTTCTGTTAGAGAATATCGATCTAAGGAGCTATGTACAATGCATTTGAGTGCTCTGTTGCAGTTTGCAGTTTCCACTGACTGCTCTATTAGGGAGTATATCAATCTATATATTTTATGGAATTAGGCTCCATAGTTTTAAATATCCACCGAATATGCTAGCATTATGCTGGCATAGCACTCCGGATCCAGCCTATTCTACTTTTTGTTATGCTGGCATATTTGACGCAGACCTATAAATGTGATCTTGTGTAGTGTTAATTTAGGGGGTAATTGCCATAATAAGAATATAACATGACTACATATCATCACCAAGTGTATACTCTTGAAGCAGCTACAGATCATATAAACAAGTACACTGAATAACTGCTTCTAGATGGTGCATGCCAATACATGCATGTATAGCTATGTATAAGATTAATATAAGCCATTTATTGGTTTCATTTATGATCCTATACACTAACATTTTCAGGTCTTCATTTTCTTTAGTTTAATGTATATTATTATGTAGCATATATCTAATCAAAAACAGCCAAGCTGTAAAAAAAGGTGCGGGTCCCCAAAAAGGCCATGGTGAAAAAAGATGTGAAATCCAAGGTGGCGGCCAAGAAATGGTTGTGATGGTAGGTTAATGATAAAAATTGTAATAACAACAATTCAGGTGAATTTGGTGCAAAGACCAAGCGGCACAAAACAATTGTTGTTATTAAAATTTTTACCATTAACTTACCATCACAGCCATTTCTTGGCTGCCACCTTGGATTTCACATCTTTTTTCACCATGGCCTTTTTGGGGGCCGCACCTTTTTTTACAGCTTGGCTGTTTTGATTAGATATCACTTCTGTTTGTATTTGTATACTGCAAAGCCGGCCAATGGCTGGCTTTGTGGGGTTTTTTAACCCATGTGTTTTTTCTTTACCACAGGAAGAAGAAAAGAACTTAAAGAAGATTTTTAATACTTCAATTATTTTTGATTTTATTAGTAATTATACAAATTATATACATATATTTATTACATGTCCATTATTCCCCACAGGATATTATTTTGCAGCTGATCTCTCTACTGGGTGACTTGAAATATAGCTGAACTATCTATAAGGTGACCTCTTCTAGCTGATCTCTCTACAGGGTGATTTGTTTCTAGATGAATGCTCTACAGGTGATTTGTTTGCAACTAAACTCTCTACATGGTGGTTTCTTTGTAGCTGAATTCTCTACACGATGGTTTCTTTGTAGCTGAACTCTTTACAAGGTGACTTCTTCTAGCTGAACTCTCTACAGAGTGATTTGTTTGCAGCTTAACTCTCAGAGTCTACATGATGGTTTCTTTGTAGCTGAACTCTCTACAAGGTGACTTCTTCTAGCTGAACTCTCTACAGGGTGATCTTTTTGTAGCTGAACTCTCTACAGGATGATTTGTTTGCAGCTGAACTCTCTACATGATGGTTTCTTTGTAGCTGAACTCTCTACAAGGTGACTTGTTTCTAGCTGATCTCTCTACAAGGTGACTTTCTTGAGCTGATCTCTCTACAGGTTGATTTGTTTGTAGCTGAACTCTCTACAGAGTGATTTGTTTGCAGCTGAACTCTCTACAGGGTGATTTGTTTGTAGCTGACCTCTCTACAGGATGGTTTCTTTGTTACTGAACTTGCTACAAGGCAACTTTTTTCTAGCTGATCTCTCTACAAGGTGACTTCCTCTAGCTGATCTCTCTATAGGGTGACTTGTATCTAGCTGAAATATCTACAGGATGATCTGTTCATAGTTGAACTCTCTACAGGTTAATTTGTTTGTAGCTGAAATCTCTTGTTTGAAACTGATCTCACTGTAGCATAACTTCTTTGTAGCTGAACTCTCTACAGAGTGATTTTTTTGTAGCTAAACTGTATATAGGGTGATTTGTTTGTACCTGAACTTTCTACAGGGTGATTTTTTTTATAGTTGAATGCTCTGCAGGATGATTTGTTTGTAGTTGATCTCTCTACAGGGTTTCTTTGCAGCTGAGTTCTCTACAGGGTGACTTCTTCTAGCTGAACTCTCTCTTGTTTCTAGCTGATCTCTCTACAGAGTAACTTGTTTGTATAGCTGAACTCTTTACAGAGTAGTATTTTGGTTGCTGAACTCTCTACACTGTGACTTGTTTGTAGCAAAATTCTTTACAGAGTGACTTGGTGGTAGCTGAATTCTCTACAGAGTGACTTACTTGTAGCTGAATTCTCTACAGAGTGACTTACTTGTAGTTGAACACTGTATAAACTATAAAGTGACTTGTCTGTAGCTGAACTCTCTTCAGGGTTACTTGTTTTCAGGTGATCTCTATAGGGTAACTTGTTTGTATAGATGAACTCTTTACAGGGTAGTTTCTTTGTAGCTGAACTCTCTCCATAGTGACTTGTTTGTAGCTGAATTCTCTAGAGAGTGTAGCCGAACTCTCTAAAGGGTGCATGATTTGTTTATAGCTGAACTCTCTTCAGTGTGACTTGTAATGTTCTGAATCACTACAGCGATATATTTGTAGCTGAACTCTCTATAGGGTGACTTGCTTCTTGCTGAACTGTCTATAAGATTAACTGTTTGCAGCTGAACTCCCTACAGAATAACCTGTAATGTATCTATAATGGAGTAAATAAATTAGCTGAATGCTCTATTAGGGTGACTGTTCTATTAGAGTATCTCGATCTCGCATTTGTTACACGGAGTTGGCTTTCAAATCATAACTCAGTGGTTTGTAATCCAATTCTTCTATACTACTGCAAGGACTTTCAATGAAGATTATTCCAGCTATACACCGATTTTCAGCTCATTGCTCTTAGCGGTTTGCCAAGTAGGCGTGAAAACTAATACTTTTTAATTCCTAAAAATCGATCGCGTAATTGTGACACAGGTTGGGTTTTGTGTCATATCTCCGTAGCAGGGGCGTAGCTAGCCAGAAGGTGATGGAGGGGCAGGCATGCCCCCACGAAACACTCAAAATCATTCATAATTGCAAAAAAGGCTAATGACCCAATGGTGGGCTAGCCAACATACGGTGTTGTATTATTACAGCTTAAATAACTAGCTACGTAACCATTTCAGTACAGACTGCTTCCAATCGAGGTAGCTATATTTGTCGAGCATCATCGCACGTGCCACAACTGTACTCCAACAAATTCATCCACAGTCCGGTAGAGCTAATACTTTAGTGCAAATACAGGTTACTTTACGTTAGCCACAGCCTGTGCTGCAGTCCTAGCACACTGCTGACAGGATGACGTATTCACTCACTTCACTCAGCGAAATTCAAATGCCATGTATTGCACGAAATCCCACCTGTCTTGCTAGCAGAACTTGTAAGCTTGACTGATCCACCTGACTGACAGTAAAAACAGACTGCACTGCCGTACGTACAAAGGTCCAGTGTGATCGACTCGATAAAATAAACTTGGTACATTTATTTAGCTAACACTTTATCACCTCGTAGACAGTAGGTTCATAGCGTCATCTGGTCTCCTTTGTCACTTGTGAGTTGTGACTCCTGCCGTGGAGAAGCGGGTCACTCTTTTTAGATTCAAAAATGTTCTATTACGCGAGTAATCTAGGCTAAATATGTGACCCGGTCTGCGAAAAGGGCTCTTATAGCCTTTCCAATTATCCATGTTTGGCTAATCATAACTCTTAATCTACTGAAGCTATCACCATGTAATTACACCCACAACAACTGCCAGGTTAGGGTTGTTGAGTGACCAAATTGTAGGCTTGTACCATATTCACCAGTCAAGTTATGGGTGACCATATATATGCAATTGGAAAGGCTATAAAAGCCCTTTTCGCAGACCGGGTCACATATAGAAGTATGTGTCTAATATTTTCGTTCGATGGATTCGCGAGCGAGTTGAATGTTGTGTGCGCATTCACTACCAGCCCCTGGTGATACCGCGTAGTAGTGTACATAATTTACAGTCATTTGCGTGTCAGTTTAATACTGGTAAACTTGTGACGAAGGTTTTAAAAAAATAATCATTTAGTGATGGGGGGGGGGGGGGCAAATGCCCCCCCTTGCTCCCCCTTAGCTACGCCTCTGCTCCGTGGTCTTTATCTCAATTCCTTTCAAACCACCAAAAGGCACTCCTACGATGGTTACTCCATCTACATAGCAATTTTCAATTCATTCCATGAAGCGGTTTACCCTGTAGGCGTGACAACAAATCGATTTTGTTTTATGCGAATAAGCGGTCATAACTCTTGAATCATTCATCGGATTTGCACCAAATTTGATGCTAGGATTCACCTTTGGACTCTCCTTCTGTGTGCCAAATTTCAAGGCGATCGGAGTACGCGTTTGCATTTTATAGCAATTTATGCAAGTGTGCGAAAAGACGAAGAAAAAAAAGCCTAACTTTGGCCACTCGTATCTCGGAAGTGGCTTGAGTGATTTCCTTCAAATTTGGAATGTAAACTCCCCTAGCTGGCGGGCAACTCTGCAGCAAGTTTGGTTCCAATCGGATGAGGTATCATCGAGATACAAATGTGTGAAAATGACGTTTTCTTTCTTCCTGTCAATATACTCTCGGTGTGGCGCGCCGGCTTCTTGTGCCGCACGACACACTATCGTGTGTCTTGATCAGTTCAAGTAAATTAGTATAATACCAATTCTTAGACAGGTTATACATGTAACAGCTTGGTTTTCTGCACAAGAAAACATTGAAATAAACCTTATCAACCAATTACAAGGTACATGGTTATTGGAACGATATAAGCACATTCTATAACCATATTATTGCCTTGCATAGCTATAATTGCTGTGTACACACTGTGGACTTTAGTTCTGTTTGTAAATGATTTACCAAAAGTGAAGGTTGTTAACATCTGGGGACTGCATCTTTAGAACCCTGCATCTAAGAAAATCACTGCTAACATTACTATAATTATTATACATTATGCTTTTGAACTAGATTTTATCTATGACCAGCTTTGCATGCCTTATAATGTGCATTGTGTATGAGATGTTGATAAAGATTGCATGTGAACCATGAGGAAAGTGAACTCTATCTGTGTCTGATAATAATAATTTAGCAGGTATATAAATAAATAATTATTAGCTAAATAATTATTTTGAATCTTGAATCATAGTAAGGGTTGTGAAGATGGGGAGGCAAGGGGGTATAGCCCCAGTCAAAATGTATGTGGAGGAACCCTGAGTAAAAAACCTCATTGAACACCTAACAATGTAACTGTGCTACAGTGTCTATTCTATAACTACAAACATGCTTATAATAAGTACCATGAAGGGCATTAGAGTATAGGTGTGACCAGTCAGGCCATAGCTGTTTCCATTATGCCATGCGTTAAGCTCCTAGGTTATAATTAGCAATATTTCTTACAACATTCGTAGAACATTTTTATCAGTGAATGCTTTTTACAGTGTTTCATTACAAAGTGACTGTTCTATTAGAAAGTGTAAAATGCATTTGAGTGCTCTATTGCAGTCTGCAGTTTCCACTGACTGCTCCATTAGGGAGTATCAACCTATTTTCATGGAATTAAACTCTATAGTTTGAAATATACACCTAATATGCTAGCATTATGTTGGCATAACACTCTGGATCCAGCCTATTATGCTTTTTATTATGCTGGCATATTTGACGCAGGCCTATAAATGTGATTTTGTGTAGTGTTAATTTATAGGGCAATTGCCATAATAAGAATATAACATGACTACATATCATCACCAAGTGTACACTCTTGAAGCAGCTGTAGATCTTTATAAACAAGTATGCTGAATAACTGCTTCTACATGGTGTATGCCAATGCATGTATGAGATTAATATAAGCCATTTAGTGGTTACATTTGCACCTACACTAACATTTTCAGGTCTTCATTTTTTTACTTTATAACCTCATCACTTCTTGGCTGAAATTAATAAAAAACTTTCAGACTTGATGAAGCCAAAACAAAAGTAGTGAACATGAAAATAATACTTAGCATTTATTTAATGGTAGAAAAACACTTACTAATAATATTAACCTGTCTTTTACCCAGTCAGGTATACTTCATCCGTGCTGTATTAAGGGCCTCTAAAATAATTCCTGCTTTGACTTTGAGGCTACTTTAAAAAGATTACTTACAGTTTATCTCTTTAATCTCAAAGAGTTAAACAGTATTACAGAGGTACTTTTTGGTCATGATCAGTGCCCCTAACATGGGACACTTGTCAGGTATCTGCAGCTAACACTTTGCACAACGTATTATACATCTCAAAATACAAATATTTTTGAAAGCTTCCTGGAGGCTAGATCCCTAGTTTTGACAGCATTAGTACTAAGTCTTACCACTTTGAATCTAACACTCTTGATAAGTACTAGCATCAAGATAGTAGAGTTGTCACACTATATTATTCTGCATGAAGTCACTCTCAGATTCAGTTTCAGAGTCCGGTTTTCCTGCCCCGCATAATTTACATGCTAGTGTTCGGACTGTTTGCACATCAAGGTATGGCTGCTTTTCCTCTAAATAGTACAATGTAGTTAGGTCCAGGGATTGAAAAGAAAGATTATACCCTTGAATGCATGTACATCTCACCAGAAAGGTGTTTTCTTTGCTTATACATACTGTAGGAGTCAGTTACCTGAGATAGTGTGTTAAATAAAAGTTATTTTAGGCACTGTCGAAGAACCTAATGAGCACCAAGTAGTAAAATTTAATGAAGAATGCATTTGCACTGTATAGTGAGTGCATTGTAACATCTCACCGCTTCTTGCTCATTTGACAAGCTAGAAAGGATGTATAATTATTATTTATGAAATTCCTACCACAAAACTGTTATTGTTATTACATGGTGACCAGTACTGAAGATCTACAGCAACTTGTTAATTAAATTATAATACTCGGTAGGATTCACTCGATTTTGTTCTCTCAGTTCTAAAAGAAAGCTATCATGGTGAAACATGCAAGTTTGTAACATCAGCAACTAAACATAGTGTTTACATTTGCCATTTAACAGCAAAAACAACTTTCATGCAGCAGCCTTGATATATAGCAGCCTCGATATGCAGCAGTCTTGATAAAGCTTACATCGGTGGTACACTGATCATACAGCAGCACTTTTATAAACAAGCCATAATTATAACAGAAACTTTACATGATAGATTTTTAGGGATAGTGTAGTCATAAACCCCAGTTCCATGACCACTCTCTGGTTAAGATGTTTTGATGATGGAATTGAGTTCCAGAGACCTTTTCTAAAAAATTAGCTCCCAGGTCCCTCCCAATAATGTCAGAAATTTTTGCCAGAGGGCAGAATTTAAAAATGGCTGCAGGGTTAAACCAGGATAGCAATAATGTTAACCAAGGATGCTTTTTTGAGCAACTTCACCACCAGCATTTCAATTCTGTTATCAGTTTGGTGCTATGAAGTACCATAACCCTAATTCAGAAAAAATTTGTCACATATTTATTTTTTGTAGTATTATGTAATAACTAATGTGTTATTTAGTTTGAATCAGAACACTCTTCTTCACTGAACTCTGGATCTGATAAATCTTTCTTTATTAATCTCCTCATGTTCATTTCCTCAGTTTTGTCTACTGCCTCCAGGCCTGGTGCAGGAAGATGTGCTGAAAGAGCAGGACGAGTATGCCTAACAGGGTGACAGTGGCCATCCACTAGCTCCCAGCCATGACCAATCAGTGAATGGTGATTCTTTAAGAATGGGTGGAGCACCAGATATGTTAAGCAATTTGCACAAATTCAGTGCTGGTACAGGCAGTCTGCATCTGGAGGAATTCAAATGAAAACTTCTTTTTCATTGCCTTCCACTTGTCAGCATGAGCCTCAGCCATAGAGCTACGTTTGTTGCCCCCATAGATCACGTTACATGTGAATTTAAACAGCTCACCTATGTTATCCTCTTCAACATCAAAACAATTTCCACACTTCAACAGTTTTTGCTATGCAGCAAGACTCCTGGTCACTTTGTCATCATTATACCAATGACTTACCTTGCCATAAAAACTTGAGTTGGCATCACAGCCTGTAATATAATAAAGCTGTACAATGCAGCTTGCCATGTCCTCAGACACTAAACTATGATACAAGATAGTTTCTTGATTCCTCTTAATGCACAGCATACAGGAATCTGATGAGATATGTATGCTACTGCAATCTAAACATATGCATCAGTAGCATCAATGACCACTGGGCCAGTGTAGCCTGACTCACATAAAACTGCATAAACCAAAAATATGACAGCATCAGCTTCTGATCATGACTGGTCAAAACTGTATTTTGGTAAAAACTGTATTTTGCTGGTTTGACAGTGTGATCCAACAGAGTATAGATAACCTCTACATCCATACCCCTTGCAAGATCAGCTGGGTAGCTACCAATCAACTTTTGTAATGCTGCTGCCACAAAGCAATGTTATGAATGCAGTGGTAGAAGGAAAGGATATAAATATTAGGGACATGTGTTTTACCCTGTACCCGCAAGTCTTGCTCATCATCTTTGGTTGAGATCTCTGTGTACAGGTGATTCACACAAATAATGCAATGGGAATTATCATGGTGAGAAAAAATGATAGATTTCACCTTGTGAAAATAATCTAAACACTTGTATATAGTTCCATCTTGTGTTTGATGATCTTCAGGTGATGGAGTGGCCATCCTCCAGATCATGCCCATATCTACAAGAACAGTATAAGATTCCTGCAGAATTATTGTGTGAAGTAAGAGCTTTTGAATAAGTTTGCTCTTCAGTCTTCTGAGTCTTTCTGTAGGTACCATTACTGTTGAATAAGGCTAGACACTTACCAATAACACGATGCTCCAGCAACTCTGCAAGGAAGGTTCACAAGTTGACTGTCCTGAAGCAGGTCAGTAACTGCCCTAAGAACATTTTGCTCTGTCTCAGTAGCTCTCACTTTGAGGTCCTCTCTAGGTTTTTCATTGCTTGATTCTTTAGCAAATGCTTAAAAGGACATGTTCATGGAGAGATTTTCTTGCTAAAACCCTGTCTTGCAGAAAAATGGTCAACTCCTACAGCAGTTTAAATCTGCAATGAACTTATCAGAGGCAGGCATGGCTGATGAAGGACAGGTAACAATGGGTTAATTAAATGGAAAAAGAATCGAATTCAGATAAGCAAATGACAAGATCTTGCATGCACTCATCTTCTTGCATCCATCTTGAGCTACATTCTGCATGTTTCAACTTGAATTCACTTCTGTTTGTCACGGAATTGTGAGCAGCTCTAATTCAGATTACTTGGTTCACATTTCAGCAGTGGATCAAGAGCTGCTTTTCATTCTTGAGGATAGATGGTCAGCCAGGCAGATATTCATCCCAGTTGCAGATATCGCCATGGACTGTATACACATTCTACATGAGCGCATCTACCATGGACAGGAAATCTTTCCAAAAGTTTGCCATGTTACTGGCATCCACATGGGTGAATAAGTTAGCAACAAGTCTTTCTAAGTCAACATCCTCCTCCAGAGCCTTATGTGCATTAGCATGAGGTTCTTGAGAAAAACTTAGATTTCTCAGAATTTCAAGATATTTTACATTCATCTGCTAGTTGTGGGATGAGTCTCTAGCTGACTAAGTGCTTCATACATACATAAGCTTTAAGCAATACAGCCCCCTCTTGAAGTGCTTGCGCTTTAAAGCATGCACGATCAACAGAGCCATCGGCAATGACTCCTCTAGCCACAAGAACATCTTCCAGCTCACTACCCTTGTAACATTTGTAGATAGCACTCATTATTGCACGCTGTGTATGGAATGGACTGAGAAAGGGCACAATGTTATGCTACTTTACTGGGTTCTCAGCCCTGAGCAGAGTGACAAGGACATACACAGGATGATCTCCCACCAAGAAGGCAAATGGCATGTGCTTATCTATAATGATGTTAGATAACTTATTCATTATGTCATTTACACTGATTTGTTGGGTGGTTGATTATAAGACATATGAAAACAGACCTTGCTCTTTCCCTGCTCCACATTCAAGCTAGCATGAAACCACCATACATACCAAACATACTAACATACCAAAGTGTATTTACCAACACACTAGCCATCACTTAGTTACATGCAAAGTAATTACCAGCATTACCAACATACTAAAGAGATTTTTAAAATGATAGCCATGTAGCTTACACAATGGAAGGGAAAAGAAAACCCAGAAGTAAGTTTCAAGGTTGTATATATTAACAACTTTTCTGCCAGATGGATTGTAGGCCATGTGTACAAAAGTGCATGATGCATTTGTATACGTACGTAAGTACGTACCAGAACCAGCCTTAATGTGCACCAATACATTTGTCAACCAACTGATAGTGTTTATTGTACTGTAAGAAACATCAGACTGCTCTATCCTGGTATATACTACAAATGCTTATACCAAATTTAAGACCTGGTTTTTTCCATTAATTGCTATACAAAACTCTTGTGGTTGCTGTTATGTACACACTAACCATATAATCAATTCCCTAGACCACAGGAAACAATATTATATGCAGGTTTAGGGTATTAATTGCTTTAATTTGTGCAATATGGTAGTTCACAAGAAATGATTTGCTGTATTGTGGCCATTTTTAATTCTGCCCTCTGGCAAAAATTGTTGACATTTTTGGGAGGGACCTGGGAGCTTTTTTTTGTTTGTTTTTAGAAAAGCCGGATCCCTGGAACTCAATTCCACCATCAAAACATCTTAGTCACAGAATTGGGGTTTATGACTACACTAGATCATTACATGATGTAGCTTCATTCAGGAAAGCAAAAGAATGTCATCACTTGCAGTCAATTGTAGTAGTGCCAGTAGCAAAAGGGAAGTGTGATGCTCATAAGCACACAACCCATCCCATCACTCATCGGTATAATTGCACCGTTCACAAACAAGCAACAGGATAAAGTAGAAAGGTTTGTTTTGTTTTGGGAGGACAATAAGGTCCGTATATAATGCTGTTTGCGATTTGTATTTATAATCTAACCATCTTTAGCAGGATTCAATTGTGGGACTCAAAGTTCATACTATTAATTTGTTGAGTTCGCCTCTTTAATGTGCGTCGAGTTTTTCTACACTGTTAAGAATAGACTTCATCCAAAAGAAGTACCTGGAAGAGAGATGTATCTTTGTGGACAAAAATGACAAAGTACTGGGCAGCGAGACAAAACGCATGTGTCACCTCAGCACAAACATCAAGGCCGGGATGCTTCACAGAGCTTTCAGTGTTTTTATTTAACTACAAAGACGGTCAAACAAGAAGGTACGTAATGTTGTCAGCATATTGGAGCAACACATACTGGAGCTGGACGATACCAATAACATTGGAGTAGAGAGCTGAGACGAAAACTGAAACTTGAATTAGGTAAAGAAACACACCTTAAATTTTAGACCCAGTTTGTTAAAAGGAGACTGGCTTGCTTGCACTGCTCGTGATTAAGTATTTTAATACTAGTGTCATTGGAAGAACTAATCGTACTAACAAAGATCCATTACAAGGCAAATTCAAAAGCACAATGGGGTGAACATGAGGTAGACTATATGGTGTTCTTGCAGAAGGAAGTTACACTGAAACTCAACAACAATAAAGTAGCTGAGTATACAGTAGGTACGCCAATCAACAACAATCGAGAGTAATGGTCGAACAAGATATAACAGACAGCATTACACTAACCCCATGGTTTAGACTGGTAACTATCTTATTCTCTTCAAATGGTGGGATAGTCTAAAAGATCTTGCACCACACAAAGGAAATCTGGTACACTAATTAGCGTAAACATTTAATATTTTGAATAATTTTTAATGCCCTGTACTAATACTGTACATAATTATTCAATCACAGAATTAACTAAATAAAAATTAATATAAATATCATTAATTAGCATATATTATTGTGAGGATAAGGTTTACGGGTAATAAGTGACTATATAGATTACTGACACCCGTTGTATGGTGATTTTACACAAGGCTTGATTCTTCATACATCTCAGCTATGAGGTCTTTGTATTTTTCTGTGACTGCTTTTCGTTTCACCTTCATGGTTGGTGTCAGCTCTCCCCCTGGAATACTGAAGTCTTCAGGACACACTCTAAATTTCTGACAAAACAACTCTGATAAAATAACTAGTGTATGAGTGTGTAGCTTACTTGGACTTTAGCTGCTCGTGATACACTTTTTTCGTTCACTTTCTTCATCCCCTCTGTGATGTATTTTGTTACCAAGGGATCAGCTGTTGCCTCCTTCACTGTATACATGAAATACAGTGAGGCACACACATGGAAAAGTACAGGCACTATGGGACATACAGAAATCTTGGGACTAAAAATCAAATGATGGGTCCTTCACAGAGTTTAATGTCTCATTCAAACAAAAAATGATTTAGTAACAAATGAAAGTGCACAAATAAACAAAAGAAAACTTTAAAACAGTTTCTCATGATCCCGATATTAATTTTAACGGCTCAATAAAAGGTTACCTTACTGGGACCTATTACATATCAATACTACATTCTAATGTACAGTGAAGTATCTAATATCACAGATACCATACTACATACACTATACCTGAGGTAGCCAGTGATCCAAGTTGTGACATCACAGCTAATCCCATTGGTGATAACTTGTCAGTTGGTGTGAGATCATCCATCTGTGTGTGTGTGTTGTGAGACACTAACAACAGTATCATACAGTACAATAATATTGTATAGTAGGGACCACAAAAGTGTGGACATGGCCCATGAAAAAAATCACCCAAAAACCAGCCTTACTTTTCCTGATGAGTCTTCAGATTGACCTTTTTTACAAAATGTTTTTACATGTTTTTTTAAATATACAAAACAATTTCAGTAAACCAGGTGCACACCCACAGGATGTGGGCATGCGCCTGGTTAAATGTAAGCTAAATGGAGAGTAAACTTTTCATCAGGAAAAACACAACTAAACCTAAGGTGTGCTTTGTTATCTCATTAACATGGCCACCTTGTTGGCCTTACTATTTCCCACAGCTGGCCATGTTAATATGGTACACTAAAACAAAAGCTCACAGACAATATACAATTAGTTACCTCACACTTGAAGGTGACCAACATGGTGAGGTACTTCTGATCATTACCAATAACACAACAATGACTGAGTAATGGTAACTCCTCCTTCATCAGCTGTGATAGGGATCAGGTAGTAATATTAGTAATGAGGTGAAAAACAGGTTACCAGAATGTGTGTATCTGTATATCAAAACATATCCTGCACATGTACGTGTGACAGACTATGAAGTGTGTGGAAGTAAAGAATGATGTTTATTACAAAGCATCAATAAACAATACCAAAGGACACAACATTTAAGTTATAGATATCCTGTTACAAGGGTGATATCATTGTTATTACACGAGTCTGAGGCGGAGCCGAGGACGAGTGTAATAACAATGATATCATCCAAGTATACGGGATATAACTATTTTATATCCCAGTGCATGGGAGTTTACAGATAGTAAATTAAGTTTAGGTTTGAGTTCCTGTCACTGTGCTCAAAATTTCGTCCGAACTGTGTGGAGATTCAACTTTGTAGCTACAAGGGAGACACTGCATACTGCCTACAAACTGTAACGAAGGGTGGTGTTACGAAGCAGCAGTTCCAGGTATGATTCGCCTTCATCAGAAGTTGGTATGGTGGTGTCACGTGGTGTGAAAGAGGAAAAAAGACCAACAAGTGGCTGAGATAGAACGATGAAGCTAGAAGTGATTGAAAGAGTTAGTTCTTCACCATAGTGACCGTTGGGACTGATTGATGGAGTGAAAATCGGCACAGACTGTTCTTGACATTTGTTAAACTATCGTATTGGTAACTTGTAGCGTTGCTGTATAAAGGATTAACAGTTTTCTTGTAAGATTTAGCAGGTTTAAATGTTGTACTGGTGTGTTTAGTATCAATATTTCCTTATTTGGCTCTTTGGTCCATGGGTAAACAATACCATTCACGGTTATTATGAGGTCATGAACAAGACTGAGTGGCTCCGCAACAGGGTGATAAGTTATTTATCATTGGGTGATATCTAATATATTGTACAGTAGCAGCGCCCAGCTGTACGGTAGTTATAACCCAGTGTGGCACTTTGATACTCCCACGCACTGGGATTTAAGGTGCAGTACATGCAGGCAAGTAGGCACGCACGCATACACATACAAACTCTTCCCTGCCTGATTTTGATCACGTAATCTTCCAAAAATAAAGGACAGACAACAACAAAGGGGACCATCATGCTGCCAGTGGTTTACTGGATATGATTACGACACAGCTGGAGGGAACCCATATATATTGAGCTACATTCCAGCAACAGAAGTCCCCTGGTATAGAAAAATAAACTACAGGTCATTGTCCCTGTGCTATATTGGTTACATAGGACACCAGAGGGGGGATACTAATCCCTACCATACACACAATGTACAGTACACACATTACACAATACAAAACACATCCAGTAGTAAGATATGAAACTACAGTACAGGACTGTAGGTGACCTCTAAGGAATCTCCTACTGTAAGCAATTAACAATGAAATGTGTGTAGTGTAGGCCATAAACTGCTCAGTAAGATACACTAATGGTTTACATCAAAGTTCAATAGTTACCATGTGTATTACACATACACATACCATGTAATACCGTATAGTAAAAAACTTTGGCAGAGTAAAAAAGTGTGACGAAACCCCTCTGTTGAAAAAGTTGGCAGAAAAAACTTAGGCGATTGAAATAATATTCGCCAAAGTTTTTACTGTACGGTACATAAGGATAAAATGACAAGGTGTCAACTCATCAGTTATGTAGTGTAGTAAGTGTATAGCTAGGTAACTAGCGTTGTTGTTGTAGCAGTACTTTTCGTCTAACGACGTGCTAGCAAAGGCATGGCTCTATCTCCTGCGATGCCGAGAGTGGCCGTATTTGCTTTTTCAGTGAACTCCAGTAGCAGAGGTTATCACGTATATCAAAGTATTTGGCCAAATCCATCACGAGACGATGAACTAACTGACGTGCGAACGGGAAGCCAGTTGGAAATGCTATCCCAAGGAGTGCTTACAACTGTGAGACACATTCCAAGATCTCCAAATTCAGCTCGATCTTTACTGTGTGGTGGTACGAGCTGACCTCCATCTTAAGTTCTAGTTACTCAATGTGCTCATGTGATCATCTAAAATAATTGGCAAAAAAAAATTTTGGCGAATTGAAAGCTATTCGCCAAATTCGTCAAAGTTTTTTACCGCCAAAGTTTTTTACTATACGGTATACCATATTAACTTACACTCTCCACAGGTACTGGGGCAACATTTTCACCTCCTTTAGTGATCAGTATCTCTTTAATACGTCCAGTGATGGTTAAGAAACCTGAACAAATAGTATGTGTACAATACAGTCACTACAACTGTACATGTCTAGTCTATTGCCTATATAGTCATAAAAATAGGAGCATTAGCTAAAGCATACATATAAAGGCATGGCCTATATTAACATTGTGCACTGATTTTAAAATCAGCATACACATCCTGTACAATTAAGAGTACTTGCAGTAAAATATTGTTATAGCAATGAAATTGGAATTTTAGTCAGTGACAATTGACAAACTGTAGGATAATAATCAAACTTTAGACCACAATACTTGAATTTCATTGGGTATCTAAATCCTGTAGATCCATTGTTCATGTCTCCATAGATCCTTGTTGCTGGGGTGATACAAAACGCAGCAACGCATGGGCATTTAACTGGATAGCAAGGTGCTGTAACACCCATTACAAGTTACAGGGAGGTGTATTGGGCCTGCTAATGCCACATTTGTCGTGTCGCAGGTAGGGCTGAGCAATAGTATCGATAGTGCGATATATCGCGATAGTAAATCACTATCATTATTGCGATAGTAGGGATATCACTATAGTGATAGTTATGATAAGCTCAGATCTGCATTAAAATTGTATCAACAACCCTTTCTATACTGTTTTACAGTTGGTATTTCCAGCTTTCTTACAAAGGAGTGGCCTGTAAAAGCTTTACCAAAAGTCCATATTCATCGGCCGCCCACGCAGTTAATTAACAAATGTCCTGTGCATGCAAAATAACTTTCTATATGACTGCAAATCATAGCTATACAACTAAGACTTTGTTAAGAGCAAAGTGTTTCATAAACTATCGGGATAGTATTCACTATCGTAATATTCAATGAGTAACTATCGTGATAGTAAATTTTTTACTATCGCTCAGCACTAGTCGCAGGCAGCTGTGAAGGTACTGTACAACAAGCAGCAATGAAGGTACAACAATGAGCTGTGGTATAAATTAGTTAACATTGAAACCTTCAGGCCCTGTAGTAGCGCCCTCGCTTCGCTTGTGCACTGGGCTTTTTGGGTTTCTAAATTCCATAGAACCCAGTGTTTTGATGTCTATTATTTAGAGTATAAGATAGTTAACATGACTTCAACTACATACATAGACCTAGTCCAGAAAGTAAGAAATTAGTACACACTCCACTCCCTTATTCTTCAAACATGAACTTCTGCACTCCTAATTCACAGTGTCAGTTTAACAGATCTGGTATGTTGTGTGGACAGTGTCAGCGAGGTCTCAGTACTGTATTTGGTTCCTCTCACTGTCAACAATGTTCAAATATCTACCTGTTTCTAATTGTACCCATTGCAATAGCAGGTCTTATGTCGGTGTTACTACTCTTTATTCTCAGCTTTTTAAGGCAGCACCTTTTTTTACAGCTTGGCTGTTTTTGTGCAGATATCACTTCTTTTTGTAATTGCATGTTCCAAGGCCAGCCTATGGTTGACCTTGATAATTCCTTTTAACTTTTCTTCCTTTACTACAGGAATCATCGAAGACTGCGTGGCTATATGAAGAACTCATTTTGAAGGTGCATATACCCCAATCATAGCTGGGTAGATTTGACTCAAACTAGGAATGGGAGATGCCCTACCCTGAGAAAGCTTCCACTGCAGAAATGGTTAATTATACCTTTCAAGCACTATGGAGCTATGGATACATGAAAACTTTTTAATTTAGATTTATTATTATTCCCAGGGTTACCAGCACCTCTTACCAGCACCCTTGACATCACAGAACTATATGACATTACTCCTTCTGAAGAGAGACAAGGAGAGCAAGTCTTCTGTAAAATACAACACTGAGCAGCATGACCCATACCAGCCCTTAATGTTGAAAATACAAGTGGGGTAAAAGAATCTACGTTGTTCATACTTCCGTTGTTTCTCACATTCAAAACATCGATAAACTACAGTGAGGATACTTGGGTACTCAGGCCACAATGTGAAAGTGCAATAACCTTAACGTTGACATTAAAAAATGCCTTCAGATGTTTGCTTACCTCCCAAGAATCCTGAAGCATAAACGTCTACATGAGCTCCACCCTCATTGCATATTTAAGGCCAGGTCTCACCTGTAAATAGGCTGCAACGAATACATGAAAACGGCATTTTCTGCTTCCATAAAATGAGTATGTTGCCCACCCACACTGGCTGTACTTGGCTGCACAAACATGGCTATATACCTGCATAATGGACTGTTCTGTTGGAGTAATTCAACAGAACTTTGTGTATAAATGAATGGGCTTCAGTTATCCGCACGATTCACTTATCTGAACACTTTTAACATTTCCTGAGAACAAAGGGTTCAGATAGTTGAGGATTCAGTGTAATTGTAATACACTACACATACACACTCACTCATTAGGATTATCAATCTTCATCTCCACACCAACCATGGCCTTACCAGCACTACCCAAATTGTAAGCAGCTACAGGTACACAGGAGTGTATAAAGCGGATCACAAACAAACAATAACTACATATTTACCAATGCTGCTAACCTATATTATATAGTATATTAAAAGTTATAAATTTAAAAATGAAGTAGGGTTCCAAGTGATAAAAAGTAGTGAAACAAGATATGAAGCAATGGTAGCTATTACAGCATAGCTCAGTGGAGAATCCCTACTTTGGCAATGAGCACAAAATAATTTTTATACCATGCCATAGTAGGGATTTAACACTGAGCTATGCTGTAATAGCTACCATTGCTTCATATCTTGTTTCACTACTTTTTATCGCTTGGAACTCTACCTTATTTTTAAATTTATAATTTTTAGTATACTAATTTTAGTTTTTTTTGTTAAAGCATACAGTTAGTTATAAACATGTGACTGTTTTATTAGGGTGAGTGCTGTATTAGAGAATTTCGAGTCAGCCTGCAAAGATGTGTGCTTGCCCAAAAAGGGGCATGGTCATTGTGGTTTCGATCGATTATTGGAGTAGAGTATCTCGAATCAGCCTACAAGGTGTGTGGTCACAAATACAGCTAGCATAAAAGGGGCATGATCATCATGGTCTCAATTGATAGATTGATAATAGAATGGGCGTGATCTTGTGACCTATCGTGGAGTACCGGTATCTCCGTACAGTAGTGTAATCTAAGCGCCTTAATAATTTTGTGGCGTCTATTATGCTGTTTAAAGAAAGTGTTGATATGGAAAATTAATGCCCCGGTATGATTTCATTGGATGAAGAAGACGAGCAGCCTGATTGAAGATAAAAGAAAAGACAAGGCGCACACTCATCGGAACCCCAAAAGGCACATCCGATCGGTGAGTCTATTGTTGTGGCGTAAAATGGTGACCGTGTGCTGCTTCGTTTGGGCTCTAGGCTTGCGACTGTGGTCAGTGAGTGAGTGAGACGAAATTTCGAGTTTTGACAATTAAAAAAAAAAATTCTATATCCGGCCACCAGTAAGCATTTTCTTGTTTTTAATGCTACATTTGATGTTAGATGGACTAATGTTATTCTGTAAAGGTGATTTTTGTCGCGTAAAAAGTTTCTAAGCTGGTTATTAAAGGTGGTATTTTTTGGCAGCGTGCGTCACTTTTGATTACATCACAAACGATTGACATTAACATCATTACAGCTACATATTTTGTGGGTAGCCACCTTTGAATTCATTTTTTTTCACCCTAGTATTTTTTGCAGGCTGCACTCACTTGGCTGTTTTGGAATAGATAGCTATCACTTCTTTTTATTATTGCAAGCCACAAAGTCAGCCTACAGCTGGCTTTGGGGCTTTAATTTTATTGTCTTTTTTCTTTACTACAGATCTGGAATGGCAATGAATAAGTTCTATTTAGATTAAATTATTACATGAACTCTGAGACTCCGTACATTGCTAAACTCTTTACTAAAATGCTTGTTACATAGCCAAACTCCTCTGGTTGAACTCTCTACTGGGAGACTTTTAAAGTACAAATAGCTGAACTTTCTACAGGGTGACTTGATGCATAGCAACTGAACTCTCTCATGGGTGACTTGTAATGTACCTGAATGCTCTAATAGAGAGACTGTATTATTAGAGTATTTACAGTATGTAGTGTAGTCAGTTTTCTATAACTCAATTTTAATCTGATTTCTTCTTAACAACAATCTTCTACAGTAATCAATTCACTACATTGCAAATTTCAGCTCATTTCCTTCAGTGGTTTGACTGGTAGGAGTAGCAACAATTTCATTTTATTTTTCTGTGAAACTAGATCGTCCCTGTTACATATTAGAGTTGTATCAATTCCCACTTCTTAAGGAAAACCGATATCCGATATATTTTTACTCTGTCTTACCGATACTTAATCGATACCCAATTGTAGGTCTCCACAAGTTATACTTATGCATACTCTACTAAAAATACAGCTAGTAAAGCCAATGCTGTGAAATTGTTCACTTACCTCAACTCAAAGTTGCTAGTCACGCAAGTGGGCTAGAGCTTGAATCATCACTGGTAGTTACCACAAAACATAAACAAACTATCTCAGTACATACCAGAGCCTTTGACACCAGCCCTCCAGTGGTACTGCTGCTGCTGAAGCTGAATAGACTAATAATCTGCTGGCCACAGCCCATTACAACTGATTTCTGACTAAAGTAAAAACAGCTACTTAATATCGGTACAACTCTATTACGTATGGTCAACGTTTTTGTTATAACTCCATGACCATCATCTCAATTATTTTTCAAACCAAAAAGGGTTGTACCAGAGGAGGCTGGACACAATGTAAGCGCTCCTGAAATTTATTACTGTTAATTGCATATTTCTAATATGTGATGAAGAGTAAGTGATAGAAGAAATGTTTAGCAATATCCACACCATGTTACCTTGTGCTTCTTAAGATGAACAGCAAATTCTTATTGCAAGGCGGGAGTGAGAGTTTCTAATTCTCTTCGATTCTCTGTGAGGCCCAGCTAGCGGCGTCTGCTTTTCTTTTTCAATACCCTGAGAAGCTTTGTTAGCATGCATATTGCTTTCTTCAACAATTATTGTGCTTAAATACATGTATATAAAGCGTTCCTATATGGATTCCACCCAACAAATGCTTACACACGTAATCCCCATAGATTTCAAGAGCAATTTACGTGCCTGGAGTAGTGGGGTTGAATGGGGTTGACCGGCTGAATAGACTAAACTTGAAGTGAACTCTCGTATGGTATTTGTGAAAACTTTCGTGAATGCTTTCAATACAAAATGTATGCGCTCACATGTGCGTGTCCAACCTCCTCTAGGGTTGCACTACAATAATTACTTCATGTATAAACCGATTTTCAAGCTATTCAGTCATGACTGTAAATGCACTGCATAATGCTCTTACTGCCCTCCAAAATTGAGGTACATTGACCAAGGTACACACAAGTTATTACAATTTTTCAAATTGTGCAAAAAGAAAAGGACAAACCAGAGAAGAAAATACAAAGAAAATAAGACAAACTTTGAAGGTGTGCAGGGTTCACCTTAAATTTGGAATGGGAGGTGCCCTGCCCTGAGAGAGTTTCCACAACAAAAATGGTTAATTTCCGAGCTACAGACACACCAAAATTGCACCTGTAAATACACACTTGTCTGCCACACACCCACACCAGTTGTGCTTGGCTATACAACACATTATTGTGTGTCTTGATCAAAATGGGTACTGTAGGTACAGTATGTGTATACATGTTTATAACATGTTTGTGTAGTTAGGATGTGTACATATTAGTGATGTGCGATATATCGAAAAATATCGATTTTGCGATAATTTTGTCGATATCATTATCATATCGATTTTCGATACTGCTTTAGCAGATTTCGATATTTATCAAAATGGTGATAATTATTGAAATATCGAAGAACATTTCGATAAATCTACAGCATTTGGTGTGATTGCACAATCACGCTAGAAATGAAGGTTGGTTCTGTACTATCTAGCCACTTTAAAAACTTGTCTACCAGTTTTCTAGGCTTACTATTAGTTTTGTGCATTGTAGTTGTGTGTAAATTGTATTTCAAGCATATTTATAAATATTGGCCGCCCACGTAATTACACCACCCACACAATTAAAAATTATCGAAAATCGTATCGAAATTTCGATATTTACCCCAATATCGATACGATATCATATCAAAATAAAAATCCTGATATCGCACACCACTAGTACATATGCACACACTACACACGAACACATTCACAATACCATACAATGTGTAGACAATCCAGTCATAATAGAGATGATAACTTACAAGGAAGGGACACAGTGTGTGGTCCAGTACATTCAGACATTCCATACATCTCACAGATGGGTACATCCAACTGCATGAAGAACTCGACCACTGAATGATCAATGGGAGCTGCACCAGTGACCTACCAGTGTATAGAGCAGTAATTGGTTCTATGTTTGTGATGTGTATGTTTGTGCGTACATGTAGTGTGTGTGTGTGTGTGTGTGTGTGTGTGTGTGTGTGTGTGTGTGTGTGTGTGTGTGTGTGTGTGTGTGTGTGTGTGTGTGTGTGTGTGTGTGTGTGTTCTGTGTGTAGTGTACCTCACATACATGACTTTTCTATTGCTCATATTACAGCAATCTATCGTAATATTTATGACTGGGAAAGTGAAAACCTGCCATGTTTGCAACTTTATTTTGCTACAAAAAAGTGCATAAATACACTGGGTAAAAAATGCATCCCACATAAAATTCTGAATGTTTTAATCACCTCAAGTTAATGTAACCTGGAATTGCCTGCTTGTGGAGAGTAAGGATATCTTTGATCAGTGTCCGTACTGTAAAGGCATGTGAATTAAAGGCACTTGACTGAGTTGTTTACGATGTAGTAAAAATAAAGTTCACTTGTATAGTTCTGTACAAATCGAATTTCTTGCTGTTCCAACTGTCTTGTGCTAATAACTCTAAAACTATTAACAAGTTGTAATTAGTTGAAACTTTGGCAGTCCACTAAGTACAGTGATACAGAGAAGTGTAGGTTAGAGGCCTAACAAGGTTTTAAAATCCACAAAGATCTGAGGGCATGGTCTCTAACCGACTTAGAAAATGCATGCATTTTATATGGGCAATAGGTGGGGAGTCATTGTGGGATTGGGTTATATGTTGTACTGAAGTCATCACACAATGTTAAAATAATCACGGAAGACTGAATGTGCTTTTGTCGAAGCGTTGAATAAATCAAAGCTTGCACCATTTCCTTTCACAAGTTAGACTTGGATCTGACACAGCTGGGAAATAGAAGTGATCGACAATGTCAAGCTGGGTTAGTGGTAGCCAGTGCCTATGGTGTTACAGCAGTGTAAAGAACACGTGTGTAGAAGAAGCAGCTTGTGTGGAATTATACGATGAGAACGAGTTGTCACAAGTTGTGCCTTCAGTGGCGCCACAGTAGCAAGAAGAACAGGCATGGTTTCACCACACCCACATTACACATTGTGTAAAATAACATTTCTACCAAGGAAGTTTACTCATTTAGGTATTAGAAAACAACCTTAAAACACTCTAGAAACAGATGGGCACTAAACAGAATTTTCAATAATATTCTGGACTTCTCCATTCATCGTAACAAACATACATACATTAGATTTAGTGTTGCCACGATATATCGATACATTGATAGTATCGATATAACAAGGTGGTGATATGATATAGCCAATCAGTTATATTGATGGTTGCATCACAATGATGCAGTAGAGGCCAGACATATGGTGCTTGACATTTAATTAAGTTATGTGTTGATGGTGTAGTGTGGTAAACAAGCCAACCCCAAAGTAAACTGGGAGGTTTTACGGTTTCTATGTAGTGCCACTTGTCTCAACTGTAAAGCAGCAGCAAAATGCATATAAAACCTGATAAACAAGAGTAGCTTTTGCTTGTGGCATACATCCAACCTAAATTTAAACTTACAATGAAGAGTATGTATATGTTTATCTTGCAAATGTTACAGTTAGTTCTATATCGTGATATATGTATCGTGACATAAACCTTGGTGATATATGATAGAGTTCTTCTATATCATGGCAGCACTAGTAGATTGTACCTCCCATAATTGAATTCTTTGAGGTATGCCTATAAAATGAATAGAGTGGTTAATAAATGTTGTTAACCACATGTTGGTCTGGGTGACCGCTGACTATTAGCCTGAATATGTGAGAGCATTGCAAATCAATGATCGAAAGTGAGATTTGTGATGCTTGAGGTCTTTTCTGCTAGCAGGTTTCTAACCATTTTAAGAACCTGCTAGCAGGTCTCTTAGTGGATTTTAAAGACCTCATAGACCAAAGCATATTATGCATACCATTTTCTAAACAATAAAGAAATTTGAGGAATGTGCAAACATGGTGGGTTTCCGCTATTTACTCTAAACTCATTTCATCATAACAGTGTTGGGCAAGTTACTTTGTAAAAGTAACTTGTTACATATTACTTGCAACTGAACTATTTAGTTACAGTTACATATTACCCATAAAATAAAGTAACTATAATAATATTACGTATTATATTACTTTGTGTCCACAGCCTTAAGCAGTCACGTGTGAAACTACCACCTTATCACGTGACTGGATTTCGTTGTTGGGCAATGTGCTAATCTTGGTTATAAGCAAGAAGCTGGTGAATAAGCTTCATTTAGTAGGCTTCATTACTTTGTAGTGGCTAGGCGTTACTCAGTGGATTACTAACGAGATTAGTAACTTCTTTACTTGTAGTAATAATATTACGTAATATTAGACTCGTTACAGTAACTATATTACTTAGGTAACGCGTTACATTTGTAAGTAAAATAACTTTAGTTATATTACCTGTTTTTATAGCGTATTTCGTTATATTACTTAGGTACCACAAAAGTAATAACATTACGTAACGCGTTACACAAGTAACGCGTTACTTCCAACACTGATCATTAATAACATACAACACACCTGAAATCTACACCGATCCAGACCAAGCTTCTTCCTGACTCCCTGAAATGTTAACCTACAGAGAAACAAGTCATCACATCATGTAGTGGTGTACTATTCAACAATGAGTCTAGTTCATCACAGGTATAGCTACCAAACAGTGTCACTAAAAAGTGACAACCATACATACAATTTGCCAATAACAGCTCAATTATTACAGTACTAGAATATCAAAGTTTAAAATTCAATTAAGTTCTAAAAGAGTCTGGTCCCTTACTGAGGTTTGGGCCAATCCAAAAACCAGCCTCACCTTTCCTCCATGACAGCTTGGTAGTATTGATCTGACATAATCACGTGCCTCTAAAGCAAGCCGAACATTTCTACGAAATTTAAATAATTTACAAATACAGTAGTGAAAGGAAATACAAATTTAGTGTCAGAAAAGCCTAAACCTACATGATCCCTACAACACCCAGGTGATAGTGGAGAAAGAAATGATGCACAAAGGCGGACAAACGGTAGGGAAAATAGGCACGTCTAGAGTTAAGTGATAAGTCCAGATATAGTGTTATGCTTGGTTGAATGCATCAATTAGTAGAAAATTCAACTAAATACATGTAATGTCAAAGATGTGCCTTCTCCACAACTGTCTTTGATTTCTTTTTTCAAATGTTTTATTATTATGGAAACATACATGTGTGTGTGTGTGTGTGTGTGTGTGTGTGTGTGTGTGTGTGTGTGTGTGTGTGTGTGAAAAAGCATTTTCATTCTTTCTGTTTATAATACAGTACACTAGTACTGGTGTAGTGTGCTAGCTTTGACACAATGTCACATGTCTTGATACTGGTTACTTGTGTATATGTGACCTAATTTTAGAAAACCGTCGATATCCGCACAATTTTCAAAACGCATTTTATTCTTTCTTTGTTTTCTACAGGGACAGAGGAATGGACTAGTCAAGTTTCAGCTTCCTAAGTTAAGCAGCGTTGGAAATACAGCACTAGACAGCCGGACGAGCAAATAATTTGACATGTACAGAAGCTATCGAGAAAAGAATCTACAGGCGCTTACATAAACCATCATAACATACTGATACAACAACGTACGGAATTGAATCTTGGCTCATTGTGTTCGCCATGAATTTGTGCATCCACCAAGATATAGTTTTCCCCCAGGAATGCTCCTGTGTTCGAGAAGGAAGGCAAATTCACGGAAAAAACGATCGTCGGTAACTTATTTCGTCACCACAACATAAACAAACGTCTGTAACTTTGGAATCGTTTCATGTATGGAGATGAAACAAAGATGTTTGTACTCCCTATGAACAGGCGAACACGATGATGCCCAGGATTTATCCATTGGCGGCTTAATTCGTCCACCAGCAAGGCACTAAAAACTTGCGTAATTTTTTTTCTGGAGCTTGTGTTTTTACCCATAGTTTTTAAATGCGTTTTATTACAACAGTACTGTTGTGCGTATATCGACGGTTTTCCAAAATTCGGTCACATATTGTATTGGTCAGAGCTGCAGCAGTTACATACATACACAAGTGTCAAGTGTACATTTATTAAAGGAATACTAAACTCACTTGTCAGCAAAGAAGTAACCCCAAGGTTTGCTGAGCTTCCTTGTTGTTTATTACTACTTGTCTGCATCCCAATCTCCTACAGTTACACAATAATCACATAACATACTACAGTACTGTACATGTACATAATACAGTGACCACTAATACATGGTAATCTGAACAATATCAATTACTCTAATAGAACATACACCAACTTCACTGTATAATTCATAAAATACTCTAATTGAATGGTCAGATAATTCTAGTACTGTACAGTATACATTCTTAATAAATGATGTAGAAAGAAAACAATGAACACTCACCGAGGCTTTGTCAAATACCCACTTCTTGAAGCCACTGGTCTGTCGTACTTGTAGCTCTACTAGAGCTGAGCGATACTGCCATTTTAGTATCACGATCGATACTAAAGCCACTATTCACGATACTGAATAGTTCACGATACTGAATAGTTCACGATACTTACAAATATGTCAATCATAGCTGGTGCTACATAGTGTATTCCTCAGTATTCCTGCAGGAAGTCTTTAAAAGTAGCATCAAACTAGCCACTGTCATCCTTGTTTATAGTAACAGTTATTGTAACACATGCTTTGAAGTTATGTTATGGTGTTCACACCTCTCTGCAGGGGTAACCAGGTTATGACTTAAAGGATTCTTGAGCCTAATACAGCATAGCAAATGGATTTTAATGACAATAATGTACAGGCATGGTATCACGATAGTTAATAACAAAATATCGTGATATCGATATTTTCAAAATATCGCGATATATCGCTAAAACGGTAGTATCGCTCAGCCCTAAGCTCTACAGCTCTTTTTTATCTTCTCCCACACTCGAAGAACACTCATGAACATTGTGGGACGTACCTCCTACATGGAGTAATATTGTGAATACCACTTGGTAACCATTACATATATACACAACAATATATGTTATTGTTATACTATAGCCAAGAAAGCCAGCACACCGTACCACCCATAAGAGTCCATATGGTCTGTCACACATCACCACATCCCATGTTTACCTCTAAGGTGTTTATAAGAGTTCCCTTCATAGCATCTGGTTGAGCAAACCACACAGTAGCACCAGAACACAATGGAGCAATGATATCCTATATAGAGAATTATGTGTTAACTGACATACGACATACAGGATGATGTATGGTTTTGAGAATAGAGGTAAATGTATTAAAGCTATAGTTAGAATGAGCCAACAAGGTTCTACACTATTTAGAGATCAAAGCTGCGCTATCCATAAATTATTTACCAAGCCAGCAAGTTTCATGTGCTCTAGATATTTTCCTGATCAAAGCAGATAAAAGAAAGAGCATAAAAACTGGTATACTGTGGTTACTAATATCAAGATTTAGTCAGTGTCACATTGTGACAGTTTAGTGTATTACATCAACTGGTGACTGTCTTGCACAGAAAGTAAGCTAACAGTAAGGGTGTTTTGTTCTTGACTTTGTAATTATTATTTTTTTTGCATGATGAACAACCACATACTAGACCACGCCACATGTTTCCATTCTAGACAGTAACCTCAATAAGCTTAATTCTCAAAATAGATGTATATACAGTGGAACCTCCATTAATGGGCACTCCCTGTAATGGACACCTTCCAATAACAGACACTATACCATGGTCCCCATGCAATACAAACGGACACCTCTACATAACATCAGGGCTCCCAGTAATTTTTTTGAGTGTACTGTCAAACTGCCAGTACAACACAGATTTTGTCCTGTCTAAACACAAAAATGCACTGGTACCCAGTGTTAAGCTTTCAGTACTAAATGTAACCAACCATGCATGTTATATATGCTTCTAGTCCAGTACAACAGTCTTTAATGAAACTTCATGCAACCCACAAGTCAAAGGTAACACTGGATAACATGGTTTTAAACATATTTTGCACATTCATAGCTAACAAGTACAAGTACGCTGGTGTTTAGATATCACTGTTTTGGCTTGAGGTAAAGCTTGTGGCCACAAACCATAAACAAACGGCTTAATGAGCCTTATCCACAATTACGTCACAACGCAAAAATGGCGAAAAGTGTGGGGGCCAAGTGGGATACTTTGTATGGAAGGGATAACGTTTCGAGATGTTCCACGTGAAGAAAGCATGAGAAAACTCTGGTGAGGCTTATTAACTATCTTACTATGTAGGGGCACGCATTTTCGTACTTCTTGAGTAGTCCTACGGTCTGCTTTTGGTTTCTTCCCAACGGCTCTCTGTACAAAAGGCCCCCACACTTTTCGCCATTTTTGTGTTGTGACGTAATTGCGGATAAGGCTCATTAAATATTACTAGCATACTGCCTTTGTAAGGCTGTTCTCTTTCTGTCTAAATTATCCAGCCACAATGTCCAGACAACAATGCAATCAACCAGTCATTGCACAATATTGACCATAAATTGGCTGATTGTCAGAACGTTATTTCAAGCCCTGTAACATACAGCTAACAGATGATTTATGAGTACCCCTGCCATCAGTGTGTATACACACACTAAATAACAGTTCAACTTAAATTTGACCTGACCCTCCACACTATTAACTCTAACTAATAAACAATATAGAACTGTACAGGTAAGTAACTCCATTTACAAGAGACAACATGCAACTGTACCAATTTGTTAGAATACTCGTATGTCTAATTCAGTAAAAATATTGGGAGGGCCGTTGTGAAATATTTAAAGCTGTGATTAGGTACAGTATGCAAACTTAGAGAAGTAGTCATATTATATTGTCAGTCTATTGTATATAGTTAGCTAGTTGCTGTCTAAGCCAAAGCAATGTAGATATGTATTGTACACACCCTGTACTTCCTGGCCAAGTTCTGTGTACGTAACCTTCAGAATATTATGATTGCAATTGATTGTTACTGGCTGGTTAAAATAATCTCCAAAGGACATCTCCATGTAAAGAATAAGCAAGCACGATCTCCAAGTGTTCAAAGTTCCAATGTATACACTAGACACATGGCTGGTCCTAGGATTGTACTGTACATATACATCATACTTTATATGGGAAAATCAAAGTACTTAAGAGCTCTTTATATAAAGTAACAAGGGTCCCTCATGGCTAGTTATGTGGTAGATACAGTACAGGTATGAAAAGTACAGTATGGTAATTCTTAAAGGTGTAAACAACACAGAAAAGTATAAATAGCTAGTTTAATCACACGAGTTACACTTTAAAACTAGCCAAACTAATCCTATTCACTAGTTTTACAACTAGAAACAGATTTTATGGACACTTACTAATGGTCTAATGGCTAAAAACTGAAGCAGTTGGAGTACTCAAGGTGACTGATGTCCGATGAAGATGACTCAGAAAGCACTTTAAAGGAGAGATGTATCAATTCAACTTTTCTGAGCTTTACCGATACTGATCCAATCTAGGAAATTGATTACCGGTCTACTGATCTGATATCCGTTATCTAATAAATTTTGATGATTAATCTTGTACAGGTAGTTCTTATAGCATTTTATAATTTACCATTGGGTCAATTGTTAGCTGAATGACACCACCCAGACAATTAGCAGTGACAGCTTCCACAAATATTTTGATGCATGCTCCTATCAAGACTTGCCTGGCATGGTTTGTAGGCTGTTGTAGCAGAGATTCTAATAGTTTAGTCTATATGATATAGTGTTATTCATTGTTTTCTGCCAAGGACCTCTGGTAAGTCCAAGGGTAGCTATAAGATTCAGTATTTAAAACAGCAACTGTAACTCGTGTATGTTTGTATGGCTTCTCATAGTTTCAATAGGAAAGAAATGGCACTATACTTCAGAGCTTATTCTGTAAATGGGGCAGAGAAATGATAAAAGAAGTCTAAAGAAATGGCCATTAGAAAGATCAGCATCATGAATCGGTGGCTTCAAGTTCTACCAAATTTGCTCAAATTGTTGAGACCAGCACCAATCCGATACTAGATCGGTACATCGGTTTGTACTATATGTGTGTATACTTTATAGTGTGTGTGTTTGTGTGTGTGTGTGTGTCTGCGTGTGTGTGTGTGTGTGTGTGTACCTTCGGTGGCCCAGTGGCTCCAATGGTATAAATTAGAGAGGCACAGTTTCCCAACTTCTGTTACTCTACACCTCATAATCTGGTACATCCTATACAAAAAACACTATTTGTTACACACAGATATCAAGTTCTACACATAGACTGAGTCTGATCACCAAAATTCATGACCAGGAAGCACAACAATACGGTAGTACTCTAATAATGTTCTCACTAAGTAAACAACAGAATTTAAAAGTTTAATTGTGACAGTCTAAAATTACTTTTTACCAAATATTATAATAATTCAATTTTGTCCCAAAATTCTGTTTAATGACCACCACGTAGTCACCTAAATTAAATGGCCCTTTTTGCCGCTGACCCTTTCAATTGTAAGGAGAAATCAGAATATTTGAATATGGATCATAGAAAAACAACAATGAAACAAGGAAGATTAAATGACATTCAATCCCTACTTCAGCCATACACAGTACTATTGACAGGCTGAAGTAGGAATTAAATATTAGCTATTTTTAGTTGCAGCAAGAGTTCATAATATATACAGGGAGGAACTGTTGGTTGCAAGTATAGATAACCTCCCTTGCTTCATTGTTGCTTCAATAATCCCTAATCAAATACAAATTTCTACATTTGTAATTACCACTTACAGTAGTGCCTATGCTTATATGTACAAAAACTATATAGGGTTGTCTATAGGAGTGTCTTGAGACTAATACAGCTTGCTAGGGAGAAAAACAAAAAACAAATTCTTACAATTCTACAATTGAGGAACTCCTCCCAGCTGATCACTCCTTGGTCCCTGTACTTAGCAGCTACAGCTTCTCCACTAGAATACTGTATCACCTTCAACACATACGCCATCTTGTCTCTGACCTGTGAGAACAATAGGTGACTAGCTAGAGTGGAACAACATCAAAAATGGATACCATCACAATTTGTATTACAGTGTAGCATGTGTACAATAATAAGGAAGCAATTAGCCATTCATAAAATAACAATGATGTCACTAACAATTTGCTCACATGTGTAAACAATGTTATACAGTCACTGTGACGTGCATATTGATTGTCAGTTGTACAAAAATTCTAAGCGGACTTATGCTTGGTTGAATGCATCAGCCAGTATTAAATAAATGTCAGAGACGTGCCTTCTCTGCAACCTTCTTTGATCTTTTTTCATCGCTTTTTAAAAACTGTTTCGTTATTAAGGAAATATGTATGTGTGAAAAGCATTTTCATTCTTTCTATTCATAATACAGTACACTAGTACTGGTGTAGGGTGCTAGCTTTGACATAATGTCACATGTCTTGATACTGGTTACTTGTGTATATTGTATTGGTCAGAGCTGCAGCAGTTACATACATACACAAGTGTCAAGTGTACATTTATTAAAGGAATACTAAACTCACTTGTCAGCAAAGAAGTAACCCCAAGGTTTGTCTGAGCTTCCTTGTTGTTTATTAATACTCGTCTGCATCCCAATCTCCTACAGTTACACAATAATCACATAACATACTACAGTACTGTACATGTACATAATACAGTGACCACTAATACATGGTAATCTGAACAATATCAATTACTCTAATAGAACATACACCAACTTCACTGTATAATTCATAAAATACTAGGGCTAAAACGAATACACCGAATATTCGAATTCGTATTCGATTCGACTTCGTTCGAAGGAATTATTGAATTCGAAACATCGAAATTACAGTAAAGATGGCAGACATTCAAAAAACAGCATCAATAACAACTCTATTACCTATCCAGGCCTTTAGTGAACTCCGTACTTTTTTCATAAATGACTCAATAGCACTACTTAAAACATTAAACTAGTGTAACCTAAATTCTCCATGGATATGTCCGTTTATCATAACCGAACGTAACCAGAACGTACTAGCTGCTAATTCATAATCGAAAACTGTAGGTATGCATTTATAATATATCCAGTGGTTGCACTCGTATTGGCTTGGGTGATTGATCGCCCTGTACAGGCTATCAGCCTGATAAGTGCTACATATTAGCTGTAACATGGGGCATTCGGGCTTTGCCTGATATGTATGCCCTCTGCTGTCAGGCATACATACAGTATCAGACAAAGCCCTCATGCCCGTGTTACAACTATTATATACAATACAGTGGTCTCTCTAGGAGTGTATCAGAACTCACCGGATCCTGAGTGTGTTCAAATAATTGGGATAATTAATGGCCAGATAATGGAGGGACTCGTATTGTGTTAGTCACTTAACTATAACATACAGGTGCAATTGTTATAACAAATCAAATTCTTACAATTCCACAATTAAGGAACTCCTCCCAGCTGATCACTCCCTGGTCCCTGTACTCAGCAGCTACAGGTTCTCCACTAGAATACTGTACCATCTTCAACACATACACCATCTTGTCTCTAACCTGTGAGAACAATAGGTTATGTGGAACAACACCAAAAATGGACACCGCACTAATGTAACATTTCACCAATGCCAGCCTATTCTGTCTTGTACATATCTTATTCATATCATTCAAACACAGTATTGCTTTGATGAAATATATCTCACTGTAATTTGTAACATTCTACATGTAACATTCTACATGTCATACAACACACACAAAACACAAGCATATTCACTTACTACAAGAATACATACATGTACACTATACATATTGTGGATAAGGTGGCAATGAAGTAATCAAATGAAGCCTTACAAGGCTAATGGGACATCATGTTTATGGTCATGCACAAAAAAACACACAAAAACTATACTGTAATTTTCTGGTTCATTGTCAAATCAAAAACTCATGCACGTGCATATTCAAATCTTCACGTGAATATTTAGGCAAATAACTGCACCAGTTAGAGATTCTGCTGACATATTCAGTTGATTTATGATAGTTATAACTACTGGCCCTTTGATTAGAAGTGACTCCTACGATGTTTAGAGCATACTTGAATCACATGCAATGTTGTTGGTGAGCATGCGAGAAGCTTATTTTTGACAACAAACTGGAAAATTATGGTAAAACAAAGCGAAGTACTTTGAAGCATTGAAAGAACCAGCTCTATCAGACTGTCAGGCTACTATTGTTGATACAAGTAATGATATTCAGTACTAACTTCATCACCTTGTCAAAACTCTGGTAACTTCACAGGCAAACAACACCAGATGCCATCATGTGATTACTGCTTTGTGGGAGTGCACCCTGGCCAGCTACACTGTCTCACAATTCACGAAATAACTCCATATTGATGTACTGCAGACCCTCAAAATTTGGCAGAGGCACTGGGGAAGCATTTCTTTATAGGGCTATGCATTGATTTTTTGCAATTCGCTCTTGATGGGCATGTTATCCCATGTTGAAAGATGCGGGTTTAAACCAGTTTCCACCGGGAGGGGGGTAGGACAAGACCATGTGCAATACGAACAAAAACATTTTTATTAAACATGATCATACTATTTGTTGAAAGAAATAAATCACACAACAATGGTTGTACTGTAATCATTGATGATTACTGCTACTGTTAACTGACCACCACAGATCGTCATCACTGTAAGTCTAATTACTCCATGACAGCAGCGTTATTATAATTGTGACTCATACCATTGTAAAAGCAAACTGAGTAGAATTGTATTACGTCCCAATGCACCCCTTCCTCTACTTTTTGTATGGACACTATTCAACTCATGTAAAATATTTTCAGTACTTGTGCAATGTTCATTATTCGCTCACACGTCATGTACTTGTCATTACCTACCCCACCCCCCCAAGTTTCCATGTTGTTATTGGGTGAGTTATTTTAAAAATTGGCTCGTAAGTTCAGAGTTTAATAGGCATGAAATTAAAGTGGGTGATTTCACGAAACTTGGTATGTCAAGCTACAACATTACAGACTATCCATAATAATCCTTTAGACTGGTTCACAAGTGGAATTCTCCACCACCTGAAAATAGCTAATTAGGCGCATGAGCAAATCTTAACTTTGAACAAATGGGCATTGTATGGCTTCACATAATTATTTCAGCACCACCATAAATATGCTACAAAATAATTTTACTAACTGCAAAGATTTTATCCAACTGTTTATTATCCTCAGCGATTATCACTTGAGATGTACTATTGTTAGCAATGTGGCAACAAGCCTCTGTAGTGGAGATGTATATGATATAATGACAACTGTACATTACACTACACACACTACAAAAAGAGCCTTCAGCTAAAAGGCTAGCTCGGTCAGTGAACCAGCACTGGTACAATAGTGACCTGCTCGGGTGCTTTGAGTTACCATAGGCAAATCCTCCTGGGGAGGGCACAAAAGTCTATACCATGTCTCACAGGTGGAGGTGTGGGTACTGAAGTCCCATCTGGACAATTCTTCAATGTAAGACGTAGACACTTGGAATTTACTTCCTCAGTTAATACTGGGTACCAAGCATACGTGCACATCATGCACACACACACATACACACACACACACACACACACACCGATGCACACACACACACACCGATGCACACACACACACACCGATGCACACACACACACACCGATGCACACACACACACACCGATGCACACACACACACACACACACACACACACACACACACACACACACACACACACACACACACACACACACACACACACACACACACACACACACCGATGCACACACACACACACACACCGATGCACACACACACACACCGATGCACACACACACACACACACACACACACACACACACACACACACACACACACACACACACACACACACACACACACACACACACACACACACACACACACACACACACACACACACACACACACACACACCTGCACTGTTGGTTGGATACACACCCATTCCACCAGTCCTCCATCCTATAAAACAGATCACAATCACATCATGGGTAGATTTCAAATATAATAGCTACAGCAATAAAGTAGCATATTTATCAACACTATTATTAAATTGTGTTACTACTGCTGGCTCTACCCTTTCCAGTAAGCAGTTTAACAACCCTACTCCATTGGGCCATTTACACCATAAAATTTCCACCTGATGTCCTTAGGTCAATCTGTTTGCATCCAGCACTTAATCATCTGACATAAGCATGTGTGTGTGTGTGTGTGTGTGTGTGTGTGTGTGTGTGTGTGTGTGCGTGCGTGTGTGTGCGTGTGCATACGTAGACATGTACATGTATGTGTGCACGTAGCATAGTCACATATAGTAGTACAAGACTCCCAAAGTGTGATAGGAACCCACAATAGTGATTCACTAAGTGTGTGGCTAATTAAATTACAACCAATCAACATGTCTGACCTTAATATCACAGCTGGTCTATATACAGGGGCTACTAATATAACACTATTCAAATAGTGTATGATACTATCTCTGTAATGTAAATATGTACATCAGTAGGATGATGTACCAAACACAGATACTGCTATTAAGCCAGTTCTGGGGCACCTGAACAGCACTCAGGTACTAGAGTCAGTACAACAATCTTTCTGGAGCAGGACTAGTAACTTACAGGAGGACTGTGCCATCATAGATAGAGGTCATGAAATCTGATGTTTCACACTACTCCATACAAGCAAGAAACTGATTGCATGATATCATTTTAGTTACAAACTTAAAGTACTGTACAGCACCATCACTATCAATGTCACTATCCAAGGTGTCACAAAAATGTAAACAACATTGTCCACAGTCCTTTACAGTGATTAGCATGTTGGTTGCAATTTGTCAGTCTTACAAAATTCCAAATTGGACTCATGTGAAAACAAACCAATGATAGGAAGTCAAACTTTAAATATTTTTATAAATATCTGATTGGCTGTTTTTTCACATGGTATCATAATTTGATGGAGAAAATTTAGATGAATTTGACAAACTGCTTACAATTCATCAAAAAATTCCACATTATAGCTAAAGTGACTAGTCAATTAGAATACTTCTGGTACAGGACATTTGTCAATATATTCCTTGTCAATATTCAAGAGATAGAGAATTTGGCAACCCCCCCTCCCCCATCAAATTATTACACTGTATGGTATCGACAGTGAAAGGAATTGAAATTTGTTTCGACCATTGTCCTGGTTTGGTCTATTTTTCGTACATCCCTTACTCGTGCAGCTTTGATCATGCTGTGAAAACAGTCTGACCATTTTTTGTTCATGTATAAGTAGAATTGGTGATTTACATATATATATTTTTTTTGCTGACCTATCCTATAACTTGGACTGGTGATGGCTACTGGGGGGACATCTCCTTGTCACACTACACACTCACCACAATGGCATATATGCCACTCAAGAGAATTAAAGCCCAGGATACAGAAACGCCAACTTTATCTCAACGACTTAGTAGCCCTCGCCATGTCAAAGCTTCTACTCTCCGTTTCGTTTCACCCTCAAAGGCTGGGTGATCAGCCAGGCGCTGCGAAGTTTTCTTAAATACAGTACTGACCATAGTTGGTGAAGCTGAGGCTGATACTGACAACATCGTCTAGACAGATCCACCTGAGATATTATTAAAGCGGGAAACATATTTTAGAAATATTTTTAGGTGCATAACTCACCTATGGTCGTACACTGTATGTCCACATCTTCCTATGTCTATGATGTATTCAAACATCCATCATGTCGTGGCATCTACAGATGTTAAGTTTTAGAAGTGCCATGTGCGAGGCATTTCCAAGGAGGCGTGCCCAAAACTAGACTCTAATTGTTTCGGCCATTATTTAAGTTGTCGGCAAAGGTGTGGCTGCTTCGTGGCCGATTGTAGTAAGTTGATGTGTTGGCTGTATAGTCTACGTTAGTGCATAGATATACTAGTGTGTAAAGTATATTGTATCTATGGTTAGTGTGGGGCCCTTAACATTTGCAAATTAATATTCGCGCGATGTTTTTGTATTCTGTACTAGTTGATTGTTCGGCGTATTTTGTCTTCAGCGGCTGTAGCTAGCTAGCTATGTGTTGTGCTTTGTATTGTCTTTTCTTTTTGTTCAGGTTGCACTCCTATAGGTATATCCTTCTATATGACCTTGTTTCATGCCCGGGGGGGGCTAAATTGATAAAAACGGCATAGATTGTAATCTGTGATAGAAATAAATAAATGAATCAAATGCCGTACTAGTATGATTAGCCTTGTGATAAGGCCACTCCAAATAAATTCTCTGTTTCCCGTCCTGGACTCAGGCATATTTGCATGCGGGCGGGCGGTCCATTTCCATTATTTCATTATAAGATTGGCTAGCTTTTCAAGCCATTATTTGCCTGGCACAGCCAAAAAGGCTGCATAAAAGCATGCTTATGCTTGTTCCTTCTTTGTAAGTTGTAAAAATAACTCATTGACAAATTTGAGCTGACTTGATAGCACTGCTGACATGTGAGCTGACACTGTTTCAAGATAGCTTTTACTGAGCCTATCAGTATGCAAGAATAACCGGATAATAATGGAAGAATATGGAACAATGGAATATTTAGAGCTGGCAGTAACCTGATGCGGGCGGTGGACGGGAAACAGAGAATTTATTTGGAAAAAGCGTAAGCGATTGAATGTCGACTGGTATCTTATGTTGACCACAGATGCATGTATTTAACATACACATGTGAGCTAAAACAATAATTATACTAACTATACAGTCAAGGTGGAAGGGAGACGCTGCATGGGCATAGTGTGGAAGGATGAATACAGGGTAAAGGGGAACTGATAGGTACTAGTGCATGTAGTGGATTGAATGAAGAGATGAATGAACCAACAATATTTTCCAGCAGTGAGGATGAGAGTGGGATAGCCCCAAGTATTTAACTTCAGCTTTAGTGATCGCTGTGTTATGGATAGGGTACTTTGTCAGCTTTCTGAATTTTTATTTAGCAGACTGGAAGTCTTCTTCATCGTCTTTCAGTATGTTTGTACGTTAATTAGAGAATGACAGTCAACCACGTCATAGCTCGAGACTTAAAGAGAAGTCCAAGGCAGTGTCTCAGGACCAACCTTCTACAATTCCAGAAAGTTTAGCATCTATCCCTAAAAATGTCAATAATCAGCAGTGTTGGTGTGTTTATCAACAGCCTGATGATGGCCAGCTTATGATTCAGTGTGATAATTGTTTGGATTGGTTTCATGCATGGCCATTGTGTGGGCATTTCTGATATCCAAGGTGAGTATCTGACTTCACAGAAGTTACCCTTTTTCTGTCCTAGCTGTGTCAGCTCAAGTGGAATTGGACATCTTCCAGGTTTCCCTCCAGCTCCAGTGTTCTCGTTTCAGTGGGGCGAGTTAGAGAGTGCTGATTTTAGTGAACATTTGAATAATCATAGGCGACGGAAGAGGGGGTGCTGGGGGTGCTCCAGCACCCCCAACTTAAAGCTGTATTGTGCAATAGTCATCACGTGAACTGCAAGGTTTCCAGAAACTGGTTAATCACGATCGAGATACTCTAATAGAACAGTCACCTCAATAGAGCAGTCACCCTAATACAAAAGTCAAGCATGTATTAAAATAGATACCATTATTATTGACGGCTAAATCCACCAAAAATTCCTCCAAATTCAATCTCCTGATACCTAATTTTCAAAATTTTCCTGGGGGGTATGTCCCCAGACCCCCCTAGAATTAGCATGCTTCGTATGCTGGGTGTGCTTCACACGCTTACTACTACCAACAAAAATTTTGGGCACCCTCAACTCTAGCACCCTTCCACCTCCTATGATAATGTTACTCTAATGTTTTTCATTGGAAACATAATCCTTTTAAGGTGCCATCTGGACAAGCTGGTCAATTGTTTGTTAAAGAGCTTTCATTTTTTATGGGAATTTGCTGATGCCTCATCACTTCAATCATTAGCTTTCAAAGGAATTATGATCATGCCAGCACTCCTGTTACAGAAGACTTCTGGTTCATGTAATAATAAACTTTGTTCTCAACATCTCTTGCATCGCTTGAATTTGTGGCATAAAGGTGTCGTTACCTCAGGATGGCATAGCAGTTCAGCATCATCTTTCTTCTTACCATAAAAAATCAGTTGATTCACTCCCACGGAGTTTCTCTAATCACATCATGAAGGGTCATGTCAAATCAGCTCTTCGACTCTTAAGTGCAGAAAACACAGGAGGAGTGTTACCTTTGGACACTGATATTGATAGTGCTAGTGTTCGTAGTATCCTGTTAAAGAAGCATCCTCCAGCTCAGCCTGTGCATCCTCCTTCTGTCATATCAAAATCAAGTTCTACACTCCCCACCTTTCCACCCTATAGTGTTTGATAACATTAATGGGTCACTTATTCGTTCTATTGTTTTACAACTTGATGGAGCTGCAGGCCCCTCAGGGCTAGACTCAAGTTCTTGGAAGCGGCTCTGCACTTATTTCCATTCAGATTCTAATGAGTTGTGCAATACTTTGTCTGCTGCATCTAGCAGAGCTTATGATAAGAATTCTTTGTTGTCCTGCCACAATGTCCTGGCAAACCAAAATTGGCCGGACAATTGCCAAAATTGACAGGACATGTGGAAGATGAATGCCCAGTATGTCCATTGCAGCATAGCAAATAAACATTATAGTGGTAAGATGTCACATGCCTTACTGCAGCTGTTATGTGGTTACAGTACACCAGAGGGTTGGCAATGGTACATTTGTGGTCACTCCCTTGGGTTGTAAGAATGTATACCATCTCCTGGCAACCAAATGACTGTTATTGTTGATAGCATGCCAGCTCAGCCCTTACACCCCGTTCACACTATCCCGGGTTAGCCAGAGTGTTTTCAACTCGGGTTATTGAACTCGGGTTGGCACTTGTTCACACTACTGCATCTGACACGAGCTCGATAGTGCGAGCGCCGAATGATAATTAGCTAAGAGAAGCGCATGAGCTTTTGATTATTTAGGCGCTTAATAAAAAGACACTAAAATTGTAGTGAGGAAGTGTAGAACCAGCTGAAATAAGCCGTACAATGTTAAAGACACCATGTTTAAGCTAGTGGATGCTCCTTTCTCCAGGATTATTAACACGTCGTTCGAGCGTAATTGTCACAAAGTCTACTAGAACTACGGTACGTCATAGCCATTTGAAGAACAGTTTTAGAACATAGAATATACTTGCTGTGTGGCCAACAGAAACAAGTTATATTGTTAACCTGACTTGGCCAGCTCGGAATGCGTTCAGACTGTATGCTATCCTGAGTCAACTCAGGGCCAACCCGTGCCAGCCCACCTCTCCTTGTCGTGCCATGCTGGACCCAGTTCGGCACGGCTCGATTGATTCACACTCCAGTTTGTTTCAAGCCGTGCTGTGCTCTACCCGGGTTAGAGGGTAGTGTGAACAGGGTGTTAGGCTCCTTCCTTGTGCTTTGATGGGACACTGTGTCCGGACAAATTGCATTATGGTCAGACATCTATGCAATTTGACCGGATTTTGTCCAGTGTCCGGACATTATCATAAGCTCTGATCTAGGCAGCTTTGTTTGGGGCTTGTTGACCCTGCTTGTCTTACAGCCCTGTTGGCGTGCAGGTTGATTGCTTTGGATAAGAAGCCTGGAGTCTGGCCGATTGAAATTAGTGATGTACGTAGTATGTCGTATCATTGCTAAATCTGCTCTAGCTATTTTGAAAACTGATATTTTAGAGGCAGTTGGCTCTCTTCAGCCATGTGGAGGCCAGGAATCTGGTTGCGAGGCTGGAGTCCATGCCCTCCTCCAGTTGTTTGAATTGCCAGATACTGAGGCTGCTTTATTTGTTGATGCTTTCAACTCACTTAATCGTCAGGTTATGTTACATAATATCCAGCGTCTCTGTCCATTCTTTGCTACCATTTCCATCAACTGTTACCATTCTGACGTCCCATTGTATATTGATGGAGAAAACCTATTTTCTCAAGAGGGGACAATACAGGGTGATCCACTGGCTATGCCTCTGTATGCTTCAGGTGTTGTTCCTATATAATCTCCAAACTTAATTCCTTCTCGGTGCATCAAATCTGGTATGCTGATGATGCTGCAGCTGTTGGGAAACTTCACACTTTGTGTACCTGGTAGGACTGTTTATATTGGCCCTTGTTTTGGCTACTTTCCACAGGCAGTTAAAACTTGGTTGTTAGTTAAGCCTCACCTTTATGCTTCTGCATTAAAAAAATTTTGAAGACTCTATTTTTTCTATTACTAAGGATAGTCAACCCTGGTTTGGTTCCCCTATTGGTACTTCCAGATTTATCTATCAATTTGTTATAACCAAAGTGTCTAGATGGATCTCTGAGATCAAAGAACTTTCTAAATTTGCTTATCAACATCCTCACTGTGCATACAGCGCTTTTACACATGGATTTTCCAGCAAGTGGAATTATCTTTTCCGAACTGTACCCAATATTTCTGAACTGCCGATTCCTTTAGAGAATGCTATCCATCATTGCATATCGGCCTTGACTGGTCATAGTCCACCTAATGATCAAACATGCTCTCCTCTGGCCTTTCGGTTGCATTTAGGAGGGTTAGGACTGATCAATTCCATAGTGATGTCCAATTCAAAACTTCAGTTGCTGTCACTAATCCTCTTGTCTAGCTACTGATTTCCTGTAACAGTTGCTACACCCGTGAGGTTATGGACTCACAACACTCTGCAAAGGCTAAACTTTGCTCACTTAACCATCAGCAGCGGCTTGACCATCGACATAAATTTCAAGAATCTGCACCTTCAGCCTTAAGCTGCTCAATTGACATTGCCTGTGAGCCTGGTGCCTCCACTTGGTTGTCTGCTTTACCTCTGAGAGACCATCAATTTCATCTACACAAGGGTGATTTTCGTGATTCCCTCTGCTTGCGATATGGCTGGATGCCAGCTCTACTACTGGCTTCCTGTGTGTGTGGTGTCCTTCTTTACTGTTGAGCATGCCTTAAGTTGTCCTCGGGGAGGATTCTTATTTGTTCGTCATAATGAAATCCGTGATTGTATTGCTCATTTGCTGAAGGAGATTTGTCATGATGTTTGTGTTGAGCCGGTCCTTCAGCTTTGACAGGTGAGAACCTTTCTTACCGTAGTGCTGTTGTAGATGATGGTGTTTGCTTGGATATTGGTTTTTGGGGGTATTTCACACCAGCGTGCCTATTTTGATGTACGTGTATTCAATCCCTATGCCCCATCTTATCAATCAGTACCAGTGTCGACTTGTTATTGCTGTAATGAGCAGCAGAAGAGAAGGGCTTATGATCAGCGGGTGCGTGATGTGGAGATGGGATGTTCTCACCACTTGTCTTTTCAGCTGCTGGTGGCTGTGGACCAACTGCTGATGTTGTCCTTAAGAAATTGGCTTCATGCATTGCCACCCGCCAGGGAAAGCCCTACAGTCACACTTCAATGCCATATTGGCTTTTCTTTGATGTGCTCAGCTGTTTTGTGTTTGCGTGGTTGCCACTCTTCCCCTGGATTTCTCCCCGACCATTCAATGATTGACGTAGAGGGACATCTCCAGCCTTAGTTTGAACATTAATATAGCAATTATTGTTTATTTGTGATATTGATCATAGAGATGAAAGGATGGAGTCAAATACTGAAATTATGAGGAGCTGCCTGAATATTCACTACGGTAAGGACAGTTGGTGACAAGAGCTCTAAAAAGAATCCCAAGAAGTGAAACAGGCCCTAAGGAATATGCAACAACTATCATATCCAAATAAGGAAATGGTGATCAAGATACTACAACATTACGGAACCAACCTGAAATCACATTCTGGATGCATAAACGGTGAAGGTGTAGCCAGTAATGGCACTGTCGTCTGTTTGAGCCATGTTACAACACTAGATAAGGTATTCTTCGTGTTTTATTTCACAAAAACTATAGAATACTTCGTTACCACATGGTCTTTACAGGCATTACCATATATGGATATTGATCTTGATAATTGTGGAATCTGATAGTATCCATTAATAATCTACTCTGTAAATGCAGTTAGTATAGCAAAGGGAAAAACCGAGGGTGGTTGACTTAAAGATATTAAATAATGTATTACGGTTGAGTTAAAATACGCGTGGTTAAGTTTTGATACAGAGGGAATAAAACGAAAATTCTCTTGACTACTTTTTGCCACACATTAAAGGTTAGTTAAGTACAGGCACAGATTCTACTTACACTTGCAGTGATGTTAAACTGATAAGCTTTGGCGTGGGTTGAATAATATTGACTTCGTGGAGTATAATTGAATAGTGGTTGATAATCGATCGATGGCCATAAAACTTTCAGCACTCATTAAGAATTCAGTTGGCACAAGTTACAGAAGTCAAATATTCTATTCTAATAGTGAGATATAGGGGTGGGCGATATTGAATTTTGTGGCATACGATTATTTCATGTGTCATTAATGTGATTATTGCAATATTGCATGTGAAAATTAAAACGCAACCACATAGTTTGACAAGTCTACATGACTGTTTGTTTTCACTGAGAATTAGTCACAAACACAACTTCTTTGCTAACATGTTAACCAACTGACATAGTTACCAATTATATGCACAAATTGTATAAAACATGAGGCCTAGAAGAGACATAAATTAGATGATAAAAGCGATAATTATTACAAAATGCGATAAATATCACCTTTGTGATAATATTGTGAAGGCAAAATACATGCGATAATGGTATTGCAAGCACTTACTTTTGTGATACTGGCGATTTATTGAAATATTGCCCAACCCTATTGAGATATAACCTGTTGTGTGATAGAGTGTCATTTATGCCCACATGCCCTGTTTTTGCAGTCCCAGTCACAAATAATGATGCTGGCATATTAGGTACAGGCCTACTATACTTGCTGTACAAATAAAATTTCCACTGTTGCAACTACTTTGAAAGACTGTAGTTACCAAAATTTAATAATAATCATTTGGCATATGAGGCTGAAGCTGAGCCAGAGTATATGTTTGGCTACATATCAGAAAGTTTGGCTCAAAAACAGAAATTTGAGGCCGGCTGCAGGTGAATAGTCCAATTAAGATCAAAGCAATTTAGCAGTTGCAATTATTTTAACTTACTATATTTCATTGATTAAAGGCTTTACATTTGCTGTTTTTCACTTTTATATGTTATGAGACATTTCTGCTTAAATGAGTCATCACAGACTGTCTATGCTGCATAATATAATGTATTCATGAAAGGCATACTGCAACATTAGAACTTAAAATTTAATACGCATAATACAGAACTTCTTTAATAAAATCTTTTTGAAGCTCTGTATTAATTCTAAGAAGTAATTTATAGTTATAGCTTTGCTGTGCATTACCCAGTCAGACAGAGTCCCTTATCAAAGCAATAACTAAGTAATCACTAAGCATAGTAAAGTGTAATCACTAAGTAACTAGATTATAAAATATTTAATAAACAGAAATTTGAAAAGTGTAAGATTATGTCCAGTTTTGCAGATCCGTTAACATATGTGCACAAGCTCTTCATTATATCAATTTCATTTTTGGTTCCAGAGAAAAATGAGAAGTGGTTGATAAGTTGTAATCTTGTGTCCAGCCGGGCTTGCGCTAACACCATCTAGTGACAGTGCTCAAGTTTCATGGGGCTATTCAACCAAAATATTGGCTGGCCAATCAGAATGAGCCCCACAATCATTTTAAAGCAGTGAAATCCATTCACTAGGAATAAAGTAAAACTCAGAATAGGGCATTTGCTAGATGCGATCTCTTCATTTATCTTATTAGTAGAGGATAGCATTTCATTTCTGGTGAACTGTCAAGTCGCGATTCATAAAGCCAATGAAATTTGATTAGCAGTTTCGCATCATCACCTGCTCTCCCAGCACCCACATCAAATTCTCATTAGTGGTTTATTTTCATAATGTGATCCGGTCACTGGTTAAACGTGTTAAAAGGTGTTAATTAATGTGTCAATGCATGCAATGTCACTCATGAATATCAGTATTACTAAGGGACATAATTGTATGGAGTATTGATATCATGGATAGTTGTATAGAGCCAAACTTTTTTATCGGTTTATTTCAAATAATTAGAGCCAGTTGTCATCTTCAGATGGGTGTATCCATTCACTGGACTGGACTACTGGACTGTTTTTTTATCATTTTATTGCCAAATTTAACTAAAAAGTGTCATACAAACTGACACTATTCACCACGAGACATAAAACTTGTACATTGATCACAAAAACTGCACTAAAACCTTAGTGCAGTTTGTTATCAAAATAATTTGCCTACTACTAGCAATGTTTCAAGCACTGTTAACACTGTTAATGCATGTCCGTTTTCTCTAGCCTTCTTTTATAAAATACCGTTTTCTCTAGCCTTCTTTTGTAAAATAGCACACCATAAAATACATTTAACATCTTATTGTATTAGCCAAGCTTACCCAAGCTCAGATACATGGTTGGCCTAATTTGGGAAAATATTGGGCAGTCCAGAACGTGGCTAAGTGAAGTGCCTGACCAAAGTTAGTGCACAGCATTCTGCATTAATGACATGTTCTCATCACCATAGCTATTAAGTAGCAAGCATCATTCTGGTCAAGCAGCTTCACTGTTCCCAATTTCCCCAAACTCAAGGTTATGCATGCACAATATGCATGCACAATAACCACATTGTACATGCAGATGGGTTAGGATTCCCACATGTAATAAGCTAAATCCAGCATCACACACACAATGAGCATGTTGAGCAGTACGCATACATTGAGCAAGACGAGCGTTACATTGGCATGACAAGCGTTCCACATACAACAAGCATATCAATTATTACACATACAACGAGCCTATCGAGCGATACACTGAGCATACAACGAGCATGACGAGCAGTACACACACAATGAGCATATCAAGCAGCACACATACACTGAACAAGATGAGCAGCACACATACAACGAGCATATTGAGCAGTACACATACAATGAGCCTATCAAGCAGTATACATACACTGAGCTTAATGAGCAGTACACATACACTGAGCATGACAAGCAGTACACATACAACAAGCAGTACACATACAACAAGCCTATCTAGCAGCACACATACAGAATGAGCTTATCTAGCAGCACACATACAGAATGAGCATATCAAGCAGTACACATACAACGAGCAGGGCTAATATACCATTATGAGGAACTGAGATTAACCTTCAGAGGCTGCTTTATTCCCACTGGAAATGTTGGCATGGGCAAGGAGTGCTGTTACTGATTGTAACATCTGTGCAGAGGAGTGTATGTACAGTTGGTAAGTATTACTGCTCCATCTCCCAAGGACTTTGATGAGCCAATCTGGCATGCCTGCTGCAGCAGCAGTGGCTGCTGCACTACTTCTAAAACTGTGGCTAAGAGTAGTTCTGCTGGCTGTAGCTTGTGTTCTGCAGGCTGTAGCTTGTGTTCTGCAGAAGGCGACGAATGGCGTTTGTGAACTGCTGTCTGTTTAATGGGGAAAATCTGCCACCTTTAATACTGGTGAATTGTCCTGACGTTGGAGGACTACCTCAACATATAGCTGCAGTGCTCTGACAGGGCAGGTAGATGTGCCACTAGTGTGAATGGTGATTGTATGGCCACAACGGAAGGGGAGACTGCTGAATGAAAATTGTATACTTATTGCCAACCAGTTGCACATACTGCCAACCAGTTGCACATACTGCTAGGTTAGGGATGGGGTTGCAAATTCGCTGGCTCTCAAGAACTCATATAAAGCCATGGTAAATGCTGCCCAGAGCAGACGTTTCTCAAGGGGAGAGAAAGAAGAGTCGAAGTGGAGTCGTGATTTTAATGTTTGGAGGACGCTGATGGTAATGGGTAGGCGGGTGTGAGTTGATATGCCTTGTGACCTCTTAATTCCTGTGCAGAGCAGGTGAAGCAGTTCGTCTTTTGTAGGGTCTGCAAAGCCTCTCTCTAGGTGTTCCAGACAAATGCCAGCAAGGTATACTTTGATGGTTTTATACGATATCTGGCAAGCCATATAGCAGCAGAAGTATCGTAGGTGAGTGATGAGGATGGGGAAGCTACAGTAGCATATTGAGCACAGAATTGATGAAGTGCCTAAACTCCAGCTTGGTATGTTCTCCTGGTTGATGCGGCAACCCCTAAGGATTGGTAGTGGCTGAGGAGTCCCGTAAGAGCTGGATCGGCCATGCACGGATGGCATCTGGGTTGTTGGCTGCTTCCGGGGCAACTCTGTGAAAACATTATACCTGGAAACGGGAGAGAGCATTGGCAATGCAATTGTTAGTGCCATCAATGTGAGTAACTATGATATGTATGTTGTGTTATGCTGCACAGAAATAAAGCATGCAGACAAGGGCCATAACTTACAAGCAAACTGTGGAACCTTTTTTCCAAATGTCTACCACTGCTTGCTTGTCACAATGCACTAATACTTTCTTTCGAGGCCAATGGTGGCCCCAAGTGTTGACTGCTGACGCTATAGCAAATAGCTCCTTCCATGCAATTTCTCTGCCTATTTGGTCAGGTGACCAGTCTGCTTGGATCCAACGTCCAGATCAGTAAGCTCCACAGCCGAAGGTGCCAGAAGTGTCCATATACAGAGACATTGATAGGGAGGTGGACCAGCTGCTCTCTAGGATGTATAATGTTCCACTCCAGATGGGGAGAAAGGCCAGCCACCAATCGAGATCTAAGTATGCATCTGTACATAAGAGGAGGCGGTGATGCATTCGTGATACTGTGCAGCTAAGGTCTATCAAACGGCGGAGGAAGATTCTACCAGCTGGGATTACTTTGCATGCGAATGACAGCTTTCCTACTAGGGAAAGTAGTTGATATTTGGTGCATTTGTCCTTTCACCTAAGCGACTGAATTGATAAAATGAGGTCTGCCTTTCTTTCTGGTGAGGTACCGGCGGTCATCCCCTCAGTATCTATGACGATCCCCAGAAATGTGAGTCTGGTTGACGGTCCATCAATTTTAGAGGTCTTAACAGGAGCGTTGATGGTTGTGCAGAGTGAAAGCATTGCTTGCAGGTTGTGTGAGCATTCTGTTGAGCCAGGTAAGCCAGCAGTATCCAGATGTAGAACATGGCGCACACCATGGTTGTGTTGGAGGGACCAGTGAATAGCATCAGCTAGTTGGTTAAAGAGGAAGGGGGCAGATTGGAGGCCAAATGGGAGGCAGGTATCGATGTAAAATTGGTGACGCCATTTAATTCCAAGGAGGTTCTAGTCCTGTGGTCTCACTGGGATGAGGCAGAACGCATTCTTGAGATCTATCTTGGCCATTAAAGCGCCCCTTCCTAACGTGGATACTATTGCAAATGCATTATCCAATGAACAGTAAGATAGCTTATAGTCCTGCGAATTGATGGAATCATTGATGCTGGACCCATAAGGAGCAGATAAGTGGTGAATTGCGTGCCAGCCCCCATCGTGCTTGGGGACCAAGCCCAATCCTGAACAACGGAAGTTGAGGAGTGGAGGGGTTCTGAAAGGACCCAAAATGCGACCTGTTTGACATTCTGCAATGATGTTAGCATCTAGTATGTCTGATAGCTAGGATGCGGAGGCGATTTTGTTGCTAAAATGCATAAAGTGTGGTCCGGTGTAGCCAATGTCACAGCCATGTTGGAGATTGTAAATAAGAGCTTGCACATATGTTGACCAGTCCTGCAAAAACAGGGCATGTGGGCACAAAGTGCACCCCATTACTCTACAGGTCATATCTTAGTACCGGAAATGTATATTTCCATTCTGTAATTGTATCATGATGCCAATTAAATGCTTACTATGAGCTGAAAATTGCAGTGCCATAGCATAATGGTACAAAAAGTTATAAGTAATGAAAATGTGAAAACGTAGGCAAAAATCATGTGCCCACATACCCTATTATCGCAGTCCCGGTCACATATGTTTGATTGGGGTGAGATAGAAGTTCCCTATGGAGATTATGTAGGTTGATTGGGGTTCTGTGTACCTTATGTATTGTAATAAGATTTTGTAGTTGCAGTGGTAGGTGCTCTGCAGGGGTGCATGGTGACTTTGGGGGATTAGTGAATGGTATGTGGGGAGCTTTTGTGCCCAATGAGTGTGTATTCATTTAGTTAGAGAGTGCGTGAATATGTAGGAGTTGCAACCCAAAGTACTAGTATAAGGGGTGTGTACATGAAGTAAGTCTCCCATAGATGAGTTGTATTCTAAAGGTTCAATGTATGATGCATTGTGGCCACTGTCTACACTGCTACTGCATGAGGTGTGTTGTGAAAGTTTAGTGCATGTGTACCCTATAACTTCAGTGCACGGAGTGTGTTCCAAAGTTGCAGTGTATGTTGTGTATGCATGGCCAGGCATGGCCTCACTGTTTGTGGGTAACTGGTCTCCTGTCTGGACAGGAGACGTGGGGGTGGCGGCCCTTGCAAGACAAGCAGATGTGCTGATAGGTGCAAGCGTTTCTTGAGCAGCAGTTTATTTCAAATAATTAGAGCCAGTTGTCATCTTCAGATGGGTATATCCATTCACTGGACTGGACTACTGCACTCAAGTTTTTTTATCATTTTCTTACATTTTATTGCCAAACTTAACTTAAAAGTGTCTTAAAAACTGACACTATTCACCACGAGGCATAAAACTTGTACATTGATCATAAAAAACTGCACTAAAACCTTTGTGCAGTTCGTTATCAAAAATAGTTTGCCTACTGCTAGCAATGTTTCAAGCACTGTTAACATTGTTAATGCATGTCCGTTTTCTCTAGCCTTCTTTTGTAAATAGCACACCATAAAATACATTTTACACCATGCAATTACATTATGTAACATAGAAATCACCTATAGCCTGCGCATTCACTCTAGCTTTGCTGGCTCTTTGGTTTATAATGTTTGTAAATAGCAACGAGTACGCAGTGTTACATTTAAGCTTCCCAATGTGCACACTTTCAAACAGGAAGGTAAGGTTATACATGTTTGATACAGTGAGTGTAACAAGAGTTCAAATCAAAGTTGTACTATTAAATAGACCACCGAAACTATAACACTTTTCAAACATACGTACATACTTAGCATCTTTAAACAGTCATCTAATTACAGACTTTCAGCATGGCATACTTGTGCTGTAAAGCGTTAATAAAAATACATGTTAAAAGATAAATTTTTTCTTTAATATAACAAGACATGGAGAGCCCTAGCCCCATGGTATGTAATCACTTTTAGTGGTTGAAAAAAGGTGTTTGTGGACAAAAAATATGTTTGAGCAATATTTATGTGGGTCCAGTATTCCAGTCCAGTACTCCAGTGTCCAGTGAATGGATACACCCATCTTCAGATAGCAGTTACTGCTGAACCGTCACGAACAGAACTGGACAAGTTTTCGTTGGTTCATGCAAGAATTTTCTAAGTAAAGTGGACGAAAACCTTCAGGTGCACATAAAATATTAGTTCAGGCTTTGGGAAGAGTTAGACAGCATCGATATCAACTACTCCCTCCACTCTAAGGAATACATTTACCATTATGATGGAATCACAGAGACAAACTGATATGAAGAATTTCCCTTCATTGGTTCCTAAGAAAACGAAAATAGATAAACTTTTTAATGATCTTGTTGCCTTTTTTGACAAAAAAAGACAAAAAATTTTGGACTTGGATGGGTGGTAGTGAATCGTATGGCAAGCACTGCACATCATTGTTTGTAATCATGTCTGGTCGGATGGACACCACCAGACTTTAGCCCATCCTCTCCCATGCATCTTCAAGAAATTTGAAAAGATATAACATCCCAGAGCTTTCAAAGCATTGCAAAAGATCTCACACTAGGATGTCTGTTGATGTATTCAAGCAACATGCCAGTAGTTTTCATTTACTCCAGGTGTTCAGCATGTGCTCATAATACAGACACAATAATACTTTGTGAGGAGTACAATATGTTGTGCCTTTCGTTTAATTAACACTTTCTGAGCGTACTTAACTAAAGTATAATGAAAGATGTTGTGTACACCTGTGGTGCTTCATTGGAAGATCTTGATCTACCAGGTAACCGACTGGTAGTAGTAAAAGACCACAGGCGTGGAGATGCCATTGAAAAGCTTTTATTATTCAGCAAATATTTATGAAGATTATACACATCTATTGTGTTACTACAGATGACTTGATTGTAGAGGAAGAGAAACGTAGTTATGCCATTTGCTGTTCATGTGTAGAAGTACATCAACCTATAAAGTGGAGAAAAACAAAAGACAAGTAATAAGTATGTACATGTATTAGTGGTTTGTATAAGTTGATGGTCTGGACAGATTGGTATCTGGATCCTTCAGATCCATTTGACCATCAAGTCTTGTGGATTGAGGAATTCTGCTAAAAAAATGAAGGCCCTCCATCTTGAAGTGTTCTGCCGTGACAAAAAGTTGAGGCCCTTCAGATTCATTATTAACTCTGACCCGCAAACCTTCTTGTCCATCAGGCGACACAAAGTTGTTTGGTAATGTCTCTATATTGTTGTCCCTTTTGACAACTTAAAATGCAACCTTTGTTGTCAGTAGACACCAAAGTTGCAAGGTTATCATTTAATATGCCATGGTGTCTTTATCACATCTATTTGGCAAACAGCCACGGTCAACACTTCCCAGTTTGGGAGAGTAACAGCTACCTTTTGGCAGCTTATCAACAGTTTATGAGAACTTAAGTTTCATAAAGCAAGTTTGTGGATTTGTTTACTTCTCACCTGACCAAACAACTTCCCTTGTTTTACAATTTGGGTACCGTCCTAAAGCCATAGCAACAGATGCATTCTTGCAGGATTGGTCACATCATTGGAGTAACCAGTGCCAATCCACCATGGTACTTGATCCATCTTTTTCTCTCCAAGGTGTAGCGGTGTTCTCTCTGGAAAACTTAGTTTTCATGGTGTGGTAAAGAGCCCCTCTAATTCTACCAACCCGGTAAGGTACAGAGTTTCTGTATAATAAAACAGGGAGTGTCCCAAGTAATCGCCTGGCCTATCTAAAGTAAGCCTACTTATCACAGGATTTTTCTTTGGAGCTTCAAGCCTTTTGCCCGTCTCTGCCTCACGGCAGAGTGGTTCGATGGGTTCGCTGGTGTCACCAGTGGGGTAAAATTCCCTTTTGACAGATATCATAAATTGACCTCCTTTCTTATGGCTACCAAAGTACCAATATCAGTCTTTTAATATTATATTGCTCAGCAATATTTTCAGTACATGAAGCAGTGTATGGAAGTCATTGTAGAAACATATCCTACAGTTGCAGGGCCATGGAAGAGTGTTTTTCATTTTAAGACCATCCATGCCTATAGTGTTCATTCTTTTGGGTTTAGTTACAATAATTAACCACCTTAAGAGCTCAGAAACCATTGAGGACTTGACCCTTACACAATTAACATCGAAACCTTGATCAAATGTACACTGAAGGTCTTGTCAATCTGATAATGTTCTGGCCGGCTCATTCATCAAAGCACATACCAGACTTCTTTTTCTGCTTCAAGAGTGACCACATAATTATTATGTCCAGTAGTGGCCCTGAAGGATAACTTATGCAAAACATACGACGGAATTTATAAAATTTGCAATGATTTTGTCATTTTCCTGTATGGATTGGGTAATACAACCTAGTGACCTCCTCTTCGTTGCCCAGGTGGTTTTTAGACCATGAAGGATGCTGGAATAGATATCAGCATCTCAATATCGGTACCGAATAATATCAGTATCGCTACAACCCTAAATACTACAAACTGTATGAAACAGATTTTTTTCTAGTTGATATCACAGCCCAATCAAGAATAACTATCTTAAACTATCTACCAAGCGTATGTATGTAGAAGTGCAGGACCTGAAGTAAACAAAGCTGTATATGTCTTGTGTTTTAGTATACTACTTTGGCATGGGCATTCAATGGCACACCTCAGGGTTTAACTCGCATATTTCCCAGGCAGTATCTAAATATTACCCAGGAAATATCATGGGAATGCAGTATGCTCATGGCTTTGATACTCAAGTGGTTGAAAGATGCAAAAGGCTTTGACTCATTTTATTGAGCGACACAGTATTTTATTGTGGTTTTAGTTTACACTTTAGGCAAGTCTCAGTGTAGTTGTTATGTTTATATTATTTGACAGTAACTAAACTATATTCTAAGACTAATATGTAAAACGATTCCTCGTGTATTACGTGGATGCGTATTTCTACCCACTGCATGGGGACATGTCAGCCATTGAGCAGACCATGAAACCGGAAGAATATGACAACTAGTTGAGTAGCTTATAGTCCTAAGTACTTAACTTAATGTATTAACTGACAGAGACCACACCTCTTAACAATCTAGCTATTTACTTAACAGTAAACTCACCCCTTATTCATCTATGTAGCTAGCTGCACACCCCATGGCCAACTCGAGACGCTCTAATACAACAGCCACCATAATACAACAGTCATTTATGATTTTCTAATAGAACAGTCACAAGTTACACTGTAGCTAGCTATGCTATGTACAACACTAAATTAAACAAACTAGTATTTTTAAAATGTTTTATTTAAAATGATGTGAGGGCCTATGCAATAAAATGTAATGAAACTTACAGCATAGCTCAGTGGAAAAGTCTCTTCTTTCGCACATTAGCTATAACAATTACTTGCCAAAGTAGGTTTTTTCCCACCGAGCTATGCTGTAATGCCATCATTCATCTCTTGTTTCACTACTTTTAATTGCATAGAATCATAGATCTCTACTTCTTTTTTTATACTGATAATTTTGTTCTGAAAAACTAGTAGTATTAAATGCAGCATAAAAGTTGTGCATGGAAACTTTGACCCTTGAGGCTTACATGACTATCACATATTTAGCTATGCATATAAGCCTGTGAGAGTCTCACTGCAGCTATGTGCTTGTATTTTCTTTTGGGTCAAACAGTTTTGTACAATTTTGCATGTATATAACATGGCAACTGGTGAAGCTGGGTCTTGTGTAATCAGACCAATTGGATAGTAAAAGTTCCCATTCTAGACTATTATATTTGCTCCTAAACCACAATGTCTGGTTATATACATGTAATAGAAATACTTGACTGCCTTACAAAGTTTAACCTTACTAATTACATAATGTTGTTCATGGACTACATATATAGATGATGGAATATTGTTTAGGACACATATAATAATAATATGGTAAACGCTGTTAAGCATTGACCATGGCTAAAATGTCTATTGGGTATTGCATGAATTGACATGTTAACCTGTACAGTAGCTTACATACCAGCGTTGTAAGTGGGCCGGGTCATCCGGATTATCCAGGTCATTTAGGTCACATTTTGTCCGGGTCAAGTGGGTCTTATCTAGGGTTGCACCGATTCCACTTTTCACCAATACTTCAAATACCAAGTACTCAGCTGGGAAGTATCTGCAAGTACAAGTACCGATAACAAGTACCTTAAAGTAGCTACTTCATAGTGCACACATTTATTATATAGTGCATTTCATGGTATTCAAGTCACTTAATTCTACCTGATTACTCTATTAGAGTTATTGACTGTTCTATTAGAGTATATCAATCTTTTTCTCAGTAAAGCATTTTCACACGTAGGTTTCAGCATAGATTAGTACAGTTTTGCTGGTAGTTAGCTATTAGTGTTATACTTGATGCTTTTGGGCGTCCACTATGCTAGTAAAATAAGCTAGTACAAACAAACGTTATTTATTCTCGCACGTGATAAGAATCAGTATCTGCAACAATATAATGGCCGATTCCGATACTTCATGAAAACAGCAGTATCGGCCCGATACCGATACCGATACTAGAATTGGTGCAGCCCTAGTCTTATCCACTTCACTGAATATCTGGGTCTGACCTGGATGAGCTTACATTTGACTATAAGTTAGCAAGCTCGATTGTATTGATGGAAATGCAGTTGTAAACACTCAAGAAACTTACATGAAGCCACACCCACCATTCAGGAATATGCTTTGCTGTCTGTGCGAGCCATGCCCACTTATCAGAATTGTACCAGCTGTGCTTTGTGGTCATGCATGCATTACCAGATCCGTGTTGCTACTTGAAATGTAGGTAACTAACTTCTGGAAATTCTGTAGGTGCATGTAAACTTACGTGGGGCCACCCCCACATAATAATACATACGTGGAGCCACACTCACTTGATAATACATAGCTACTCACTTCTTTCAGATTTATTATAGTGTAAAAAAATGTAGGGCTGACTAGTGGAACTTGTGGACTTTTAATGTAGGTCTTGGGGCACGCCTCTACTTTAATTAAACCAGGTCACATGCGGGTCAGATCTGGGTCCCATCCAGATTACTATTCGGGTCAGTGGGTCAAACGGATCAACAGTACTGACCCACTTACAACGCTTTTACATACCATAATACTTGTTTTGTTATATTTTTGTTTACATAGCAAGAGATCTGATGATGGATACATGGCACTAACATAGACAGATAAGATGGACTCAGATAAACCAAAAAGTGAGGTAGCAGCTATGTTTATTTAATTGAACTACGTATCAAGATTGTGTGAATGTGTATAGGTCTGTGGAATATTGCATATGCATGGGCACATTTTTTTTAAAAACTTCCATGACTCAGTATTTTATGCAATTGATTCTATGGCCTCTCAATTTTACCACTTGTATTATTTACTTGAATATCACAAGCTATACAAAGATTAACTAACTCAAACCATTCCAGACCTTAATTTAATTTTTAAGGTGCTGAGGACAAATGTCCTTACACATTCACAAATGTACAGACATAAAGTCAAATTGTACAGACGTGAGCTAGAGGAGCACTTTACACTGTTGGAATTGGAATAGGGAATTTCCATTGAAAGTTTTGAGGTTAAATACAGCCACATAGCTGCATCATACAGGGGCGGATCTAGGATTTATAAAGGGGGGGAGCTAACTCAAGGTACTAATCTCTTGGGTGGAGGTGTGCAAAGCCCACCTCCCTAGGGGGGGTCTGGGGGCATGCCCCCCCAGGAAATGTTTTGTAAGATAGATGCTAAAATACTCATATTTCTGCCTGTAGATACTTTATATACTGCCAGTCTTTAGATATATATGGCTCTCTGCAGTATTTGCTAATGGAAAGTTTCAGACAACCAAGCACATGATGCACCCTCTCATAATTGCATGCATGATAGAATAATAATGTTGAAACTAGAAAATTTTGAAATTTGAATGATACAAGATTGAATCTGAGAGCATTTTCAATGGAAATTGTGTACCTGAATTAAGTATACCAGTACCGGTAATAACTACACAAGTAGATGAACAAGCCTTTTAAACAGACCAATGCACTATAGGCACAGGCAGATTTGGAAAAATTCCATAACAGAACCAACTTTTATGCTTACACTGAATGTTCTATTAGAGTAGTTAGGTGACTGTTCTATTAGAGTATCTCGATCTTGTACACCTCCAATGCTGATCCGGGTCCTTGTTGCATAACCTTTAGCATAAATCCACTAATAATGACTTGGAAAGATGTATTATTAGTGATCATATAATTATGCCAAGACAAAATTTCATTATAATCCTCAACATATTGATCAAGTAATTTAAGCCTAAAAGTGAAGGGGGGGGGGGGGGCTTCAGCCCCCAAAGCCCACCCCCTAGATCCGCCCCTGTCATATCATCAGGCTGTAGTCGTTACAACTGCTGGTGATAGCAGTACACAAAGGGGAGGTGGCATTGGTAAATCCTTGGGTTGGAATTTTGTATCTCCTAGCAACCAAGTGACAGTTTTTGTTGTTAGCACTGCAAACAAACATGTACACATCAGCTTTTATGGTACCATTATTGGTTTTGCAAGGACATGTGTGTGTGTGCCCAAAACTCATTACGTGCAAACATTGTGCTATTTGTGTGGATTTTTTCTTTGTCCAGGGTACGTAGGTAAAAACAGTGGACCTAGGGATCAAGGACCCGACCAGGGAACCCGCAGGAATCCAAATCTTCTTGGAATTTTATGCACTTCATAGTATTCTATACTTGTACTAGGTACCTCTGCAAGTAGTCTTGCATGGCTAATCCACTTTCCCCCATCATGGCATCTCGCATGATGTTTATACCAATTAGAAATTATCTTAAGCTGACTTGGGTTGGCAAAAATGTAGTATCTCCTAGCAACCAAGTGACAGTTATTGTTAGCACTACAAACAAGCATGTACACATCAGCTTTTATGGTACCACTATTGGTTTTGCAAGGACATGTGTGTCCACCCAAAACTCAGTAACTGTATTACCAATTTATCATAGCAGAATCCCACTGTGACAGTAGCAAGAATGCAATAACATTTAATTTATAGCTGTTAAGCACTATAATAATTCTTTATAGCTGTTAAACAGCAATACTTTACTTTCCATCTCCCACTGCATTATAATGACCATGGCACTCTAATAGAGTAACTACTCTTATAGAACAATCAAAGCTACAGCTTAGTTGCAAGCTATTCCCTGCACCTAGTTTATTTCATTTTTTGAAGCATTGTGGTTGTTCACAGTTGCTAAAATCTTAAAATTTTACTGTTCAGATTTTCTCTAAATTTTCTGGAGGCATGTCCTCAGATGCCTTATTATTATTTTTATTCCTTGTCTATAATAAGCTTTGCATACATAATTTCATAACCCCATTATTTTAAATCTGCCACTTTAGTGCAGGATAAATGCATTGATATTAATAAAATAGCTACACTGTAGCTAGCATTACAGAGTAATAAACAGATAAAATGGCTACTTGAAAGTCAAACCTGGGAGAGTTACACAGTTTATATACTAATACTAATTGCTTTACAGCATAACAGAATGCATGGAGACTGGAAAAGGAAAACAATTTGTGAACTACTGATTATCTATTACGGTGCTTATGGCAAATTGTTTCACAGCTGTATTAAAAGCACCTGTTTAGGACTTAAACCATATTCTTGAAACATAGCCAATGAAAATGGAGACTGTGCCCTTCCCTTTGTTGGTCAGTTCACAAAAAAATGAGACACTCTAATAGAGTGTGCAGCTGCTTTAATAGAACATACTGTAGTGTACATATCTCAAAAAATGTGAGAATTTGTTTACAGTAAACACCTGTAGCAACACAGTGATAATAGTCTAAAGTGTTGCAGTATCTCGAGCTTGTAAATTCATGGGGGACAGGTAGGAGGGGGTATGTCCCCAAACTTTCTACAATGTATATACGTGACCGGCTCTATGATAATAGTAGTACTTACAATTATTCAACTACGTTCTAATGCACTAAAGCTTATACAGACAATGTGCTATGAAACACGTATGCCTTATCTGACCAAATATCATCTCAACATAAAATACAGTACATGGAAATGAAAATACAAACTGAACTTTTGGAAAAAAAGGCTAACTGGTTCTTTTGCAGAGCAAGTCACGTATTTCTATTTCATGTTTCTACTCCACTTTGTACATTTCATAGTCCCCTCACTCTTTGACATGCTACACCACCTCTGTGTCTTTCAGTTTTAATGCTAAGAAATTTTGTGTATTTTCATGTACAGTATTTTTACAATTCAGGCAGTGGTATGTATGGAATTTTCTGTACAAAATTGGTCTAGATCTATCTTTATTACAGCACTATAATTCCAAGTGCATTGGAGCTTGCTTTATCTTTTTAGTTTTCTTCTCATATACTGTAGTCATTAGTTTCGCAGTCGTTCATGATCAACTACAGTGTAAATAGTACATCATGATCATACATTGCATATCTATATATCTATATAAAGCTATCAGTCCGTTTGTCTGTCTGTCCATCCGTCATGCCACTTACTCACCAAACTCAGTGTGAATCAACACAATCAGTGCTGATAATCAAGCACTCATCATCCAGCTACTCTAAGATTATTATAGCGAGTTCACAAGTGCTTCTGTTCATTCTCTTCAGCGTGTAGATGGTCAAGGTGTAGAGAACAGGGGCGTAGCTAGCCAGAAGGTGATGGAGGGGCAGGCATGCCCCCCCCCACGAAACACTCAAAATCATTCATGATTGCAAAAAAAGGCTAATGACCCAATGGTGGGCTAGCCAACATACGGTGTTGTATTATTACAGCTTAAATAACTAGCTACGTAACTATTTCAGTACTGACTGCTTCCAATCGAGGTAGCTATATTCGTCGAGCATCATCGCACGTGCCACAACTGTACTCCAAGAAATTCAAATGTCATGTATTGCACCAAATCCTGCTAGCAGAACTTGTAAGCTTGACTGATCCACCTGACTGACTGACAAGTAAAAAAGACTGCACTGCTGTACGTACAAAGGTCCAGTGTGATCGACTCGATAAAATAAACTTGGTACATTTATTTAGCTAACACTTTATCACCTCGTAGGCAGTACGTTCGTAGCGTCATCTGGCCTCCTTTGTCGCTTGTGAGTTGTGACTCCTGCCGCGGAGAAGCGGGTTACTCTTTTTAGATTCAAAAATGTTCTATCACGCGAGTAATCTAGGCTAAATATAGAAGTATGTCTCTAATATTTTCGTTCGATGGATTCACGAGCGAGTTGAATGTTGGTGTGTGCGCATTCACTAGCAACACCTGGTGATACCGCGTAGTAGTGTACATAATTTACAGTCATTTGCGTGTCAGTTTAATACTGGTAAACTTGTGATGAAGGTTTAAAAAAAATCATTTAGTGATGGGGGGGCAAATGCCCCCCCTTGCCCCCCCTTAGCTACACCTCTGGTAGAGAAAACTTCATTTGTAAAGCACAACACAAAATGCTTCATAGAATGCATGACTAGCGTGTAGGAGGTTGTGGGTTTGAATCCACACTTTTGGCAATTCTTTTTTTCTTTCTAAACAGTATCTTTTTATGCACACCTTTTAAAACTTTACTTTAAGCTGATAGTATCTTGGCATGAAGGCACTTATCAAAGTGGGATTTTAGCAAAATTAAATGCCCATCATCTGTCAACTTGAGTGTTATTGTAGCAATCAATACATGTTTTAGTTTGTTCTTTATAGGGTGATGAAGGCACTGGTGTAAGGAAGGGATCACTGAAAAGTAGAGCTGAGCGATAGTTCGATACTCGCGATCAAAAAATCATTATCGCGATATGATAATTACAGCTTACTATCGCGATATTGTTGTAAGATTACTAGAAACGTTATTACCAAGTTATTTAACTGTCTTGTAACTCTTTAGGCTTGCTTATTCACGAAATGTTTGGTTGCAAGGCTATAACAAGCTGTGTATATTTATCGGCCGCCCACACAATTAGTCAATCGCTTTGCGAAGGGTCTAGAATTCCACTAAAAAAAGCTGCTTGAGAAGCTGGCTCAACTGTTTTATAGCTACTTGGCTTGCTTTATCATAGAAAAGTTTGGCTGCAAGGCTGTAACAACAATTGTAGAAATATCGGGCCCCCATGCAATTAATTACCTAATTAATGCCCTTACAAAGAAAACAGTAATCTATGATGGTGTTAATTATGTTGAGCATGATTATTTATGAATTGAATACTGAATACTTAGAATTTTACTGAAGACCATTCAAAGTGTAATTATCGTGATATTATCATATCGTGAATAATTCTTCAATATCTATTGTGATAGTGAATTTTCTACTAGCACTCAGCACTACTGAAAAGTTGAGCTACATTCCTGTGAAGACAAAACAGTGGTGGTTTATACACTTCCTTTAGCCCCAAGTGATTATAATCAACCTAGGTCCAATCCCAGCCTAGGTCATACCTTTTTTATTGATTTTTGGGGCATTTTTGATGTACGTACCTTTTTGTTGTTCTTATCCACAAACTCTTATGCTCACAAGACTGCCTTACATCACAGGGACTCTCATAGACTGCCTTACATCACAGGGACTCTCATAGACTGCCTTACATCACAGGGACTCTCATAGACTGTCTTACATCACAGGGACTCTCTTAGACTGTCTTACATCACAGGGACTCTCTTAGACTGCCTTACATCACAGGGACTCTCTTAGACTGCCTTACATCACAGGGACTCTCATAGACTGCCTTACATCACAGGGACTCTCTTAGACTGCCTTACATCACAGGGACTCTCATAGCACTGTTGTGGTAGGGCAGGCAAATTGCCAACATCTTTGTCCATCTGTGTTTGTCCAGTGTGTAGCTTCATTCAAATTACTGGCATATTACTGGCACCATGCAGATAGCTATCATAGCTTACACTTTCAACTGCACTGTGTGTTCAATTGCTTGACCTGGTACAACTATTTAACTGATCCTGCTTACATCTTTTCACCCTATATCTGCCTAAAGGATCATGCATTCATTACCATAGGACATTTAAATTTAATGATGAAGTTTAAGCACCTGGAGTTTTGTATGGCAAGAAGTATGTATATGTGTCACTACAACATTAAAACTGAAAATGCATAGCATAGAGCAAGTTCTGAACCTCTGTTTGCCATGCAGTAATTATAATTGCAATTGTGTTTGCTTTAAAAAAATTATACAGAAGTTCATTTCTTTTCTTGTTGACAGTCTCTTTGTTGACAATAAGGTAAACGTCATGTAGAAACTGTATGTGTACACCACCTGTCATGTAGGTACATACACAATTTCCTTAGCTTACATGTAGTTTAATTAACCCTGCATGTTCATTATTTCACTATGTACTTGAAAGATGGCATAAAGATCATGTACTGTAAAACACTATCAACATTCACACTATATACAGCAATGTAGCATACTAATATCAAAATTTTATGATTGGTTCAAAATGTATCATAATGTTGTCCTGCATGTAAACAGGTACCAGTGGTTTGTTCTTTATAGCGCATTGAAGGAACTGGTAGGGAAAACTCACTAAATAATTGAGCTACATTCCTGTCAAAAGCAGGCACAAACATACAACTTAGGTGTTTTGCATCATTAATTCAGTATACTTGCAGGATGGCATTTAGAAAGCATAGAGCTAGTGCTGACAAGTTCACAAAAAAAATTTGAAAATTTCAACTGGAAAAGGGACTTTTTTAACCAGTGCTGCTGTAACATGAGTCCAGTGGCAGGGTGGGCAACAGATAGACTACAAAATGGATGAAGATGGTAATTGATGAGGAACCTCCTGTTCCTAACATCACCATACATACTACATAGCTACATGAGTTTAATGTTTAGTCTCTGTTCCCAGCATTAAAATATTTAATGTGGAGATGGTCTTAAGTACCAAGTACCAGTGCTAGTAAAAGATAAATTCCACTAGTGTAAAACAGAAAATATGTTGTACTGCTATAAACTTTATCTGTGCTGTTGTTGATTTTACAGATCGACTTAATTTAAAAGATTTAAACAATGTGATGAGACAAGAAGCCAGAGGAATGGCTACTAAATGGTATACTCTTGGAGTGGAGTTACTGGATGGTGACACTGCTGTACTGGATGTGATAGAGACCAACTATCAAAGTGATGATGATCGGTGTAGTAGAATGTTCAAGAAGTGGCTTGAGATGAAACCTGATGCCAGTTGGAGTCAACTAGTTACAGCACTGAATGATATTGGATTAAACACTGCAGCTGATAATGTTAGACATAGCAAATTATACAACAAAGGTTAGGATGGAAGTATGCATTTACAATAGGTCACTGAGTCAGCTTCATAGAACTATGTATATCCTACAAATTTGTATGGTTGTACAAAGTATGTACGTAGCATAGAAGATTGTGTTCCACCAAATGAATGTTGACAAGATGTAAGTATAATATTACCTTAGCAGTATTTGTTTGGTAATACATACCATCAAGTCAACGGTAAGTCCCTACGTTATAATTAAACTGAATTTCTTAATGACTGACTGGCTTATTATCAGACAAGCACAGCTCAGCAATGGCTAATACTGCAAACTTATATTTGTAAGTATAGCAACCCATGAGGCACGTAGCTGGGCCACGCTATTGATTTATAATCTTAATGTAGTTAGTTATCATACAGTACAATAGTATTGTATGTTACTAATCATATAGGTTTGCCAAAATTATCACGCCTAAATCAGCCTTATAATACTTCATAGCATCTTAGCAGTATTGGTAAGGTAAAGTCAAGCCCAAAAGCATCTTCAGAGCAGCCAAAATGCTTCCATAAGTTGCTATGAAATTATAAAATTTAGTATCAGAATTTTCTACTGACTAATTGCCTGCTCATCTGATTCCTTCAAACAACCATCATGCAATAACAACTAAGCCTACGGGTGTGGATTTTCACTGCTAGACATCGCTTCATCCCGACAGATACCTTTTGGCACACTGCAGTATGTACAATGCATGCGTCATGGACTTATACCCATGTCCTTTTTGCTTAAAAGGGTGTCGATTCATGGTAGTGTAATATGGCTTCCCAGTTGTATTAGCTAACCAAAGTTTGATGAGGTAGTGACGTTAGAATGTGAATAACATTACTTGTATCAACAATAGTAGGCTGAGTATTTAGTTTTTAAATGAAATTTAGTTATTGTAGTGATTGCAGCACTTCATACTGTTTGTATATCTTTGCTATATTCTGTGCTTTTCCGTATTTTCATGCACTACCACAGACATGCTGTTCTATTAATCTTGTAAGGCTTCACACACTTTGCTTGACTAGAGACAGTGTGTACATTATATTGTTACACTACTTTTGGCACTTTTCCATATATTACCCTGGTTATAGGTCAGAGTAAAAAAACATATCTTATTTGGTGGCTGAATATATATAAAATTAGCTATACAATTGTGAAAGTGTTGATATGAAAAGGATGTAACAAAGTATTGTACAATGATGTGGACATGGTTTTGCATTACAGTAAGTTGTGTGAAGATGTGTTTAGCAAAAACTATTGACTGGTTCTTAAACTTGTTTCTGTGCCAAATAGTTGTGAATTATATCAACAATTATTCAGTCCTGTGCCATGGGTCAGTTCATTTAGGACACAGCATACTATAATTTCAACAGATTTTACATATTTCCCATACATCACAATCATAATTCTAAAATGTTAAATCCATCTGTAGAATTAACTTCATACAATCTCATTATTTTCAAAACAATCTATATTACACGCGAGGCTCATGCACATGCATATCACCTAGTCATTACTTGAAATTCTGTTAGAGTACGGTACGTATATACTCTTCACACACATGTGGTGCAACAATACGTATACACTTTTAAAAAATCCACTTGTGTAAATACACAGTTGCTATATGTGTTTATGCAAGACTGCAACTTGAATGTGCACATGTCTACACTGGTATAGGCGAGCAAGCCGTATAGCTGCAGCAGAGATGGGCTGTCCAATGACCATTTGCATTGTTGTAAGTGTACTTTGCTAAACCAACAAGCTACATAATTATTATGCTTCTCACTGTGGGGTAATCTACTTTCACAATCATCTCACTGGAGCCACATAGTTAATAATCCAGATCTCGAGAAGGATACAATCACTGCACTTTAAATTGAACATGTTGCATTTAAACATCATAAAATAACGTTATAAAACCTCCACTGTTACTAGAAGCCTTGTCAGCAAGCAGTCTGTAGGTATGGTGGTCACACGATATGCTAATTGATTGTTTATATTCAAAAATTTTAAAACATACAAATATTGTACACTCTATCCAGTTTATCATTGGAGATCCTGATCCTGGTCTATAGCTCCTAAATGTGAATTGGCAATCTCATATGAACTGAGAAAATCTGGAGGCTTATTACACAGATTCATAGCAACACTTTCTAGTGATACAGCTGTACTGTGGATCGTATATATATATGTGTGTCCCACCCATGGTACAATCTATATTCAATGGTGGCTAGGGCTTGTATCCACAGGTTACACCAGTCGTGATCTACAGTGAAAGAACGCAACATAAGTGAATCATTACCACTATGTGTGTATGGTAGCTACTGTACTTTTGCTTCAAGTCATGCTTGTAAAGTAATCTACATGCACACTACAGGCAGGCTGCATGTACCATGTGTATGGTGGGTGCTGCCTTCACATGTGTGGTATTGCTGCTTTCATGGATGTAGCTGTGTGTAGCTACACAAAACCAAACCAGGGTGGTATGGACTTATACGGATTGCCTGTACTCTCAATAATCAGTAGAACTTCATTAATAGCTTAAATGTAAAGTTACTACTTTGGTCTCTCAGGATATTCTGAAAACTCAAGCAAACAACTTAATCAGTTCCTCAGCATTAATACTCTGGAGTGGCACAGTCTTGGGATGACAAATACCTTATCTCCAACACATAGCGATTGCCACTACAACTTCTAGGTAATGGCCCATTATATCCATGACTATCCTTTTCTGAAATGGAGTAGTTACAACTGGAAGAGACATCAGAGAAGATTTGGGCACTCTCTGGTTGGATGATTTCTGACATTAAGAACACTCATCCACATATCTGCTCAAGTTAGGCCAAAAGGAATTTTGTAAAATTCTCTGTCTAGTTTTGTTCTTGCCCAGGTGACCAGCCAAGAACCAGTGCATAGCTTTGCACAACACTGTTCAGGTAAGACTAAATGTGACCAGATTTTACAAAACCAATCCAAATCGCACATTAGGAAAAATCTAACAAATGCCTCTGGTGGTTAGCTACACTATTGTACTAGTAGTTTTGACACTCAGTACCACTCAAACTACTCGAGGCTGGTTTCAACAGACATCTTTACTGGATGGTGTAGAAATCTCAAATGGCAGTATCTGGCCTTGTGAAGGGTCTGGCTTGGCAAGAATCAGTGGTATAGTGGTAGATGGCCTGATAATATTGGCCAGACGTTTTTTCTGTTGATTTTCATGCATATCAGCCAATAAGAAGCCAATGCAATGCTGTAATCTCGTGTCTGGACTCCAAGCATGGTCTGCCTCCATTTTGCATGGTCTACCTCATCTTTTCTATCTTATTTGGTAGGAAACGCTGCAAGCAGCTACAAGTACTGGAAGTGCTCTGAAAGGTAATAGACTGATGCATCCTTTTGTAAATTTCATACATGTGCTTGCTATCCATGGCAAGTTATGCTGACTTCAATTCTTTAAAACCATTTATCTTGAAACTTCTAATGTGCAATTTGGATAGTTTTTCCAAAATCCAGTCACATATAACATTCATCTGGTTGTAAAAGAGCCAAGCAAACAAAATCCTACTTTGGAATCACTCCATGGTAGGTCACATGATCTCACATGATGCTCCAGAAAAAACTTTATAATACAAAATAATTCATGAATAACAAAAATACACTAAATCACAGTATACTTACCTAGCTGAATCAATGATAGCAATAGCATGTATATAAACTAAATTGTGACCCCTTCTAGGAAAACCGGGCTTATCGCCTATTTAAAGTATCGAGAAATGCCATTAAGTATTTAGTGTGTTGTAGCTCGCCAATGGTTGAAGCTATGTGTACCAAATTTTCACATTTTTACACCAATTCCTTACCTTCCAGAGCATCCACTGTGCAAGTAGCCAACAACTAAGTTTCCCGCCATTTTAGATAGTTTTTAAACCAAGGTTGACTGTATCAGGCGAGCTCCAAATCGGGTGGGAGGCGGGGGCCCTGGAAGGCAGACAAGATGGTGTTCAAAAATTGAAAAGGAAGGCCAAGGGATGAATTAGGCCAAGTTTTGGGCCAGTGAGGTTTCAAAACTGGCTAAAATGAAAGGAAATTCACAGCAGAACTACTTATTCAACACCACAGAGCTGTACAGACACATACAGTCATCCCCAGGCTGACCAGAGCTCCATTAAGGCCCCACACCACACGTACGAATCGCTACTGGGCTTGGGAAAAGTAGCCAGCAAAACCAGACCACTCAAGTCTAACTCATTTTGATTGTGGAATTAGATAGTTTATTCATGTAGCTTTGTGTCCTGGGTGAAAAATCGAATCTGTTGACATGGGCAATAAAACCGGTTTTCTCAGACTGGGTCACAATTATATATGGTTGTTCAATTGCTTCTTTAGTTAGAAAGGGATAGTATTAACTGCATGGGTGCCTGATTTCATAACATCAACTTGTCCCACATAGTCATGTTATAATAGCTACCATCATTCATATCACCTGCATGTTTCACTACATTTTATTGTTAGAACACTACTTTATTTTTGAGTTAATAGATTTTTAAATTGTACTAGTTTGTCAACTTTTTGTTATAACATATACACCTGTGGCTGTAGCTGCATTTTTGATCTCCCTGCTTGTCTCGAATGAATTATGTAATAGAGTACGGGACATGGTTTCCGTGTCTAGTTTTCTTCAGCAAAACTGCAGGTAGATTATTAAGGGGCATGGTCACAGAGTACACTGATCATTAGCTGCAAGGCACATGTTCTGATCATTTAGGGAAGTGGTTGGACCAGCTATCATTTTTGATTATAATAAGTGCAGCTAAACATGCAATATCTACTCCACCTACAGTGGCTTAAGCACTTCAAATACTTTTGTGGCCAGCCTTGCAACTGTGGTCAGGCAGGCACAGATGAAAATACAGGTTTTGACAATTCTTTTAAAATTCAATGCTTGGGTGTTTTCAGCACTGAATTTGAAGTTAGATACACAAAAGCTATTCTGTAATAATAATTTTCATCATGTGTCATGTTTAGGCACCGGCCGATTATGCCGGCATAATTTAAAGCATAATAAGTAACCAAAAGCATCAAGCATAATGCCAGCATAATAGGGACGATTTTTGAAAACTTAATTAAAATGCGCAATGCGCACGCCTGAAAGAAAGCAAACATTCACTGCCAATAGAGCATTAGTGCATTTCATAGTTGGAAAAACGTAATATAACTTATTAAACCGTTTCTTTTTTGGTTATTCACACTTTGCAGAAATAAGATCGAGATACTCTAATAGAGCAGTCACTTATTCTAATACAGCAGTCAGGAAAAGTTGATATACTCTAATAAAACAGTCAGTTCTAGAGCATAATCTTGATTTTGAAAGCATAATTTTGAGCATAATAGGCTTAATTTTTGAGCAATGCTCAAAAGCATAATAGGTAAAATTTTGGGCATAATAGGCCGGAGCCTAGTCATGTTTCTATGATGGTGTTGGGCAGCACCCATCACTGTTGGGATAACAGTAATACCATAATATGTGACTGGATTTTGGAAAATCATCCTTATAGGTGCATTGTTAATTCAGAGTGAAACGTATTTTAATAATTTAAAGCTTTGTTACTCACCAGCCTTGGCAGCTGCACATATGGAATTTTCAACAAAGATGGAGCAATTCATAACTTTTAAGGGCAGCTAGAGGTCAAGGTAATCCCTGTAGAGGTTCCTGCCATTTTAGATAAGTTTTTCATCAGTGTTGCTACATTACGAGTCCTCAAAGAGGGGTGGGGGGTGGCAGGTGGGAAAGAGATAGACTACAAAATGGATGAGAATGGTAATTGAAGGTACCAGGCCACAAAACAGCTTGTCAGAGGCAGGAAATTGACTAAAATCTCACAAAACAGACATACATCATACATTAGCTCCCTGCTTGACTGTCCAGAGTGTATGAACCCCCAAAGCACTTCCCTGTTGTTCACAGACCTGTACAGATGTCTAGTGTGGTTATACAGGCTGCCAGAGAACAGTCCACCAAAAGCAGACCTACAAGTTGAAGGCGAGTTTGGTATGGAAATTGTTAGCCGATAGTGCAGCAACTTCATGCTGGTGTTATCTCACTTTTGGCTTTTGTGCCCATATGGTTTATTTTGCTAAATCCGTTCACAGCTAAATCCGTTCACATATGTGACCAGATATGTGAAAAGGGGTCTTCTACACACATCCTATTTAACAACTTTGACAATTTGTAACTTCAGATCGTAAAAGTTTAATTGCCTTGAAATTTGGTCAGACATGAGCACTAACATTGGTTAATAAATAGAGGAATTTTCAGGTTTACATGTTACTTGAATACCAAGTTATGGTCTCTCAAGTTCATGGAATCGGGTGTGTGTGGAAGACCCTTTTTTTGCAAAGCTGGTCACATTATACTGGTATTTGATTAAAATAAATGAAGATCAAATTAGCATACTTATAAATTGCATTATGATATTATGAAATCCTCCTTCAAAAAAGTAACTCTGATAACTACAGTAAGCTATTTAAAGGTAATTATTTATTCAATGATTTTAACAGATACTGAAGATGTGCCAACTGCTGCCAAGAGATTTAAGCCAGATACAAATGACTCAAAAATGTTATACACGGCTGATCAAGCTAGTGTTGAGTTTGGTATTCTTCTTAATGAAATCTTGGAAGAGTTAATGAAAGATGAAAGCAAAAATTTGAAATTGTTGCAGAGGACATCATCTACTCTAACTTTGAAGGACAAGCCTGGTATTAAGATGTTTAGTGATAGTGAAGTTGAAGCCATATATGCTTGTAATGACATTGAAACACTTTTAATAATTAAACTACGTCACTGCTACAGATGGGATGATCACTCCATGTTGACTTTGCTTATGTCATCATTAAATGCAAAAGAATGTTTGAGGTTACTACAATTGTATGAAACTAAAGTATATGGTAAAATGAAGCTACACCAAATATGTGAGCATTATTCACAACATAGTGCTAACATTCCAGAAGGTTACCACAAAATGGTTGTAATAGTAAATAAGATATTCTCATCCATAACAAAGGAGGAGTATGATGAGTTGAAAGAGTTCATTTCACAATATTGTGAAGTGGAGCCTTATGTGATGTCTCCATTTTCTAAAGCATCTCCATTCAATTCAATGGTCATAGAATGGTTTATTCCTGTCAATGCAGTTTCATACATGATAGAAACAGCTAAAAATAACGTTCATATGTTTACTATGAAAATATTTCTGTATTTGAAAATATCATCAACAGTGATATTTGATCACAGAGACAACGTAAGTACCACTGTAGTATGTTGAGTAGTGTGAGCTATGTTAAGTAATGTCAAGGTCTCCAATTCCTGTATACTAGGCTAGGTAATTTAAAGGCTGCAGCACAAGTTGCTGTCAGACCTTCAGTACTGGTCACTGTAAATTAAAGCAGTATTATGTAACAACAATATAGTGTGTTTTAGACCAATACTAATAATACAAGACTTAAACCAAAGAAAAATTACTAACCCAGAATCAAAATATTCACCACTCAGTTGACACTACCCGCTACCCAACCCCCTATTCTATTCTACCTAATAAATACAAATCAAGAAGGATGTATTCGTCACTAAGAAAGATGAACCACACCCAGTAAGATTAAACTAAAACTAAACTCAACCCTCACTTTTTGTTAAATGAAGTTGTGTGTTTTGTCTTTCACTGTCTGCTTTAAACTGACTGTGGTGACATTTATCAACTTCAAAAGTTGGTGGTAATAGCCACTGCATTTATTATACCAGTCTTGCACCCATAACTGGTCTGCAGTCAGCTGTGGGCATGCATCTGATTAGTTTGGCAAAAATTGTATGTACATGTGTATGTCAGTCTAATCATTGAAGTGTGGCATAAGAACCTGTATAATGCTATATTGGACTGTGCCTTTTGCTGTATGATGTTGTAAGAAGCAATAAATCCTCTGCTGGAACAAAGACATGTGTGATGTAATCAATGACAAGTTTTAAAAAATGAGACCAGTTTTAGAAGAATAAAGGTAAGGAAGATAATCTGCCTATGTGTAGGGGTGGATCTAGGATTTTTGAAAGGGGGGAGGGGCTAAGCTAGACAGGGGCATAGGTAACTAGCCAGACATTAGAAGATACCAAGCCTTCTCACAAGGTCCTACTGGTAAGATTCATGTAGTATCCAATTATCCATATATAGTCAAATTAGCTATTCGGAATAATGACTGCATGCCCCCAGGAAATGTTTAAAATTAGACCCTCTAAAGGTGAATCTGAGAGTTTTTTTTAGCATTTTTTCAGTGAAAAATAATAGAATTTCAGTTTATATCATTAAATTTTACTTTTCCATTAATTCAGTCAAGACTGATTGCATATGCATTGAGTAGCTATCATGCATGATAATCTTTTCACTTGTAGCTACCAAGCATTTAGATATAGCTAGCTATATACCATAATGCATCAGCTCCTCTTAGCAATACTCTAATCAGCTAAATCTGTGAGGCAGAAACATGTATAGCTAAGTAGTAGTAGTAGAGGTGTTGAATGTTACTACATCCTAGTGACACTTTGTTAGCCATAACACCAATAAAGTGTACTGAAAAGCAGAATGCAGTGAAGGGTACTAGTGGCTATTAGCTAGTCCACTGGAAATCCTTAGCAAAGTGCAACTATATTTGCATTTATGGGCTTTCTGGATTTACTGTTGTGATAGTCAACTTATTTCTAGATCTGCCGGGTTATGAAGACTGATGTATAGCTTGTTAGCTACAAATACCAGCACCATAACCCACACCATGGGGTCATATCAGAAGGTAACTGATACAGATTTTACATTCATAGACAAAAGTGGGTGAATATGCTATAGCTGCCGTATGAGAATGTAAAATTACCAAAAGGCTACAGTTTGCTAAATGGCTGAGTTGGTATTTAGCTACATATTATACTGAAGCTGACAACTTTAACTAATTAAACTTTTTATATACTATAAAAACCACTCTAATCACCTCTTATAGCTATAGTGGAAAACTGCTAATTATCTGAATAAAACAAAACCCACAATTAAACTTTTGTAACTGGATATGCAACCCACAATCAAAACTAGCTAGTTTGTTTTGAAGAACTCTTGAGGAAGAGGAAGTTATACTCTTCTGGACATAGTTGAACAATAGGTATAGTTACATAGCTTTGGTGCTAAATGGCTGAGTTGGTAACTATACATGTTATACTGAAGAACCAATTAAACCAAATAACACTTTTTGAACAATATAATAAATTCATTTTAAAAATATAAAAACCACACTAATCACATAGTGGAAAACACTGCTAATCATCTGAATAACAAAACCCACAATTAAAACTTTTGTAACTAAAGATGCAACCCACAATTGAAACCTTTTTTTGAAGAACTCTTGAGGAAAAGCAAGCTATACACTCCTGGAACAGAGTTGAACAATAGATATAGTTACATAGAGATTATTTGTGTTGGCAGTGATGCATAGTTCCTGAAATAGGTCTGCTTTTCCTGAAATAAGTCTACTTTTGATAAACATAAAAGATTTAAGGTTTTATTGGCCAAATACTAACTTAGAAAGGAAGGGGAGCTACAGCCCCCTTAGCCCCCCCCCCCCCCCCCCCCCCTAAATCTGCTCCTGATCATTTAACTGAACTTTATGGTGAGTAAAATGATGGTGATTTTTATGAGTTTTTTTAAGGAGGCATGGATAAAATCCAGTTTACCAAATAATGTATTTTTAGTGCTTGTTTTCTTTTAGAAGACAGCTCTACATTTAAGGGAAACAAGAATTTATTACTGACTGTGACTGACTAACTATCATATGATAGGAAACTGTGATGGAAGAAAAGTTGATGAATCCTGACTTTATCAGCTTTGACAAATTAAATGTTGACAAAAATTAAGAAATCATATCTAAAAAATATTATGTTCTTTTAAAGATGTTAATGGACATTAATTTTTATGAACTACAAGCAAATAAATTTACTATTTTCATCAAAGTTTCCTGTGGTACAGTTACTGAAACCTGTACAACTCAATAGTGGATAAGTTACTACATGCTTGATTTTTTCTCAGCTAGATGTTAGTTGGGCCCAACACATTTATTTTAGCATACTGCAAAAGATCAAGACACACAATAGTGTGTCATGCGGCCCAAGAAGATGGCGCACCACACCGTGGGTATATTGACAGGAAGAAAGAAAACGTCATTTTCACATTTTTGTATCTTGGTGATCCCTTATCCGTTTGGAACCAAACGTACTATATAGTTGCCCGCCAGCCAGGGTAATCTACATACCAAATGTGAAGAAAATCGCTCTAACTATTTCCGAGATACGAGCTGCCAAAGTTTTGATTTTTTTTCTTCCTTTTGTTTTCTTATTCTTCTTCGTGTTTTCGCACACTTGCAAAAATTGCTATAAAACGCAAATGTGTACTCCGATCGCCTTGAAATGTGGCGCACAGAAAGGAAGTCCAAAGGTGAATCCTAGCATCAAATTTGGTGCAAATCCGATGAATTGTTCGGGAGTTACGACTAATTATTCGCGTAAAACAAGATCGATTTGTTGTCATGCCTACAGGGTAAACCGCTTCATGGAATGAGTTGGAAATTGCTATGTAGATTGAGTGACCATCATAGGAGTGCCTTTTGGTGGTTTGAAAGGAATCGAGGTAAAGACCACGGAAATATGACACAAAATCCAACCTGTGTCACAATTATGCGATCGATTTTTATGAGTAAAAAAGTATTAGTTTTCACGCCTACTAGGCAAACCGCTTAGAGGAATGAGCTGAAAATCAGTGTATAGCTGGAATAATCTTATAGAAAATCCTTGCAGTAGTACAGAAAAATCGGATTACAAACCACTGATATATGATTCGAAAGTCAACTCCGTGTAGCAAATGCGAGATCGAGATACTCTAATAGAACAGTCACCTTAATAGAGCATTCAGCTAATTTATTTACTCCATTATAGAATTCTATTACATTTATCTGTAGGGAGTTTAGCTGCAAACAGTTAATCTTATAGACAGTTCAGCAAGAAGCAAGTCACCCTATAGAGAGTTCAGTTACAAATATATTGCTGTAGTGATTCAGAACATTACAAGTCATACTGAAGAGAGTTAAGCTATAAACAAGTCATGTACCCTGTAGAAAGTTCAGCTACAAACAATTCACTCTGTAGAAATTCTGCTACAAACAAGTCTTCATGCAGAGAGTTTAACAACCAAAATCCACCATGTAAAGACTTCAACTTTACTAACAAGTTACTCTGTAGAGAGATCAGCTAGAGATGAGAGAGAGTTCAGCTAGAAAACGTCACCTTGTAGAGAGTTCAGCTACAAACAAATCACACTGTAGAGAGATCAGATAGAAGAAACCACCTTGTAGAGGGTTCAGCTGTGAAGTGATCACCCTAGAGAGAGATCAGCTACAAAGAAACCATCCTGTAGAGAGTTCAGTTACAAACAAATCACTCTGCAGAGAGTTTGGCTACAAAAAAATCACCATGTGGAGTATTCTGCTACAAACAAATCACCTTGTAGAGTGTACAGCTAGACACAAGTCACCCAGTAGAGAGATCAGCTACAAGAAGTTACATTGTAGAGAGATCAGCTAGAAGAAATAACATTGCAGAAAGTTCAGCTACAAAGCAACCATCCTGTAGAGAGTTCAGCTACAAACAAATCACTCTGTAAAGAGTTCAGCTACAACCACATCAGAGTTTAGCTACAAAGAAACCATCATGTAGAGAGTTCAGCTGCAAACAAATCACCCTGTAGAGAATTCAGCTACAAACAAATCGCCCTGTTGAGAGATCAGCTAGAAGAAGTCACCTTGTAGAGAGTTCAGCTACAAAAACCATCCTGTAAAGAGTTCAGATGCAAACAAATCACCTTGTAGTGAGTTCAGCTATAAACAAGTCACCCTGTAGAGAGATCAGCTACAAAGAAACCATCCTGTACAGTGTAGAGAGTTCAGCTACAAACAAATCACCCTGTAGAGAGTTCAACTACAAAAAGATCACTGTGTGGATAAGATAGTTCAGCTATAAGAAGTCACCTTGTAAAGAGTTCAGCTACAAAGAAACCACCATGTAGAGAGTTCAGCTGCAAACAAACCACCGTGTAGAGAATTCAGCTACAAAGAAACGATCAAGTTGAAAGTTCAGCTACAAACAAGTCACCCTGTAGAGAGATCAGCTAAAATAAGTTACCTTGTAAAGAGTTCAGCTACAAAGAAACCATCATGTAGAGACTTCAGCTACAAACAAATCACCTGTAGAGAGGTCAGCTACAAACAAGTCACCCTTTAGAGATATCAGCTAGATATATACGAGTTACCTTATAAGGATCAGCTACAAACAAATTATCCTGTAAAAATATGTGTTGGGAACAAATCACCATGTAGAGAGTTCAGCTAGAAAGAAGTCACTCTGAAAAGAGTTCAGCTACAAACAATGGGAGTTTCAGCTACAGTTCAGTTATGTATAAGAAGTCACCTTATTACCTACAGTATGATTATCTTTCATTGTTAGATATACAAATATGTTTAATCAGACAAAAACTGTACTTCCTTTTGTTCCACAACTCCTGCAGAAAAGAAAAAAACAAGTTTGAAGGAAGCACCAAAGCCAGTTAATGGTCGGCTTTGTGGCTTGCAGTACAAAAAGAATTGATATCTAAATCACAACAGCTAAGCTGTAAAAAAAGAGTGCGGCCCCCAAAAAGGCCAGGATGAAAAAAGATGTGAAATCCAAGGTGGCGGCCAAGAAATTCCTGCGATGGTAGGTTAATGGCAAAAATTTAATTACGACAATTCAGGTGAATTTAGTGCCAAATTCTAGTGGAGGAGGCAATGCAAATTCACCTGAATTGTCGTAATTAAAATTTTTGCCATTAACCTACCATCACAGCTATTTCTTGGCCGCCACCTTGGATTTCACATCTTTTTTCATCCTGGCCTTTTTGGGGGCCGCACTCTTTTTTTACAGCTTGGCTGTTTTGGTTTAGATACAATGTTGCATCAAGGATTTCTATTTGTCTTCATATTTTTAGCACATGATTATGAAGTTGTATAGACAATGGCTTCTGTGGTTTTGTTATCAGTGGTATGTACAATGAAAGCAAACTCATCAGTAATTTTTGCACAATACCCACTTGTTACAGTTGAAGTGAGTGTATTAAATGCAGACAAGCTGTTGCCTATTGTCCTCCATATGTAAGGCTGTTAATTGGCAGAAAAAAACTGAATGTATAATGATTTGAAACAGCCATACATTTTGCTTGCTGATATCTGCGGTGTGCACTTTGTCATACAATTTATAACCTATTATAATTATTTATATATCACTACCAGGCCACTCATTGGTGGAATTCATTATCAAATGTTCTTATGGAATCAATTTGCAGACTTTTATAATTACTCCCAGTTACACTTCGTAAATTTTAACTGAAATTTCATGTGCTTTTACTGTGTTTGTGTTATTGTTGTTTTTGTATGTTATAGTTAAAGCACTGCCACACATGTGTACAGATAATACAACATGAGAGGGTATCGAGAGGCTAATACAGTACAAGGTGGAGCTGAGTGATGTATTTACCATGAGACACCCCTGAGTGCTGTATTTTGCATATGCACACAAGTATAGGCAGTGTTTTAAGCATTATATTGTACTTCCTGGTTGTCTTGCTTGGAGCAATTGGCTGGAGTACCCAAATCAGTTTCTGGTGATCACACTATCAGTTACTAGTCATATAATCTATTTGCAGTCATAGAATGAACTAGTAGTATTATAGTTTAGCTAGATGTAATTTATTGTATCACAATAAATTGAAGTTAAAATGAATGCTGCAGATATCGCGATATAGAACTATAAAAACTTACACATAATTTCTGTGACCTAAGTGCACGCTATAGCGTAAGGGTGCGCTATGATCTAAGGACGTGAAGTAATGTTGAGCAAGTATTGTGTAATCAACAAACTGGTTTAACAGGTTTGCGGTCATGTGACATGCCACATTCTTGAAAGGTGAATGGCCTAGTTAAAGAAAAGTTCCCACCCACCCGCTCACTATTTGGATTAAGTAGATATATGTGCACATATAGACTCAGCTGCTTGTACATTGTATGTATAAGGTATACAATTTGTTAGAACTTTTGCTACTTATTATAATAATTATTTATATTAGCTAGGTGGTGACTGAGGATTGAGGGCGGTGAATTAGATGCTAGTTATGTAGCTGTAATGCTTTATCAATTGATGCCAATATTAATGTTCATGACATAGCTTGGTCTGTCATTTTGGTTGCTAGTGATCAATTGCTGCGATTTGACATGTCTTAGTGGTTTGCTATCATCACTTGCAAATGCTATGTTCATTTATCTACGCTATTCATGGAAGAACTTACTGCCCGCCCTATGATTTCCTCAGTTGCCCGTTATTCATCCAAACTCATCCTCTCTATATATCATATTATAATATGATCTATATATTGTCATGTCATGCACGATCTCATGTAGATATAATCTTACTTGCTATTATGGTATCATTGTATTCTTGTTGCATGATTGTTGAACTTGTGTATTGCCACGTACACTACTGGCTTTGTGGGAAAATGTTATGTGATTAGCATTAGGAAAAAGAGTAGGCAATGTAGAGCTTGGTGCAGTGGAAGGGTGGATAGCTAGGTAAATCTAATCCAAAACAGCCAGGCTGTAAAAAAAAAGTGTGCGGCCCTCAAAAAGGCTATGGTGAAAAAAGATGTGAAATCCAAGGTGGTGGCCAAGAAATGGCTGTGATGGTAGGTAAATGGTAAAAATTTTAATAACAACAATTCAGGTGAATTTGGTGCCGCTTTGTCAATTGGCACAAAATTCACCTGAATTTTCGTTATTAAAATTTTTACCATTAACCTACCATCACAGCCATTTCTTGGCTGCCACCTTGGATTTCACATCTTTTTTACCATAGCCTTTTTGAGGGCCACACACTTTTTTTACAGCTTGGCTGTTTTGGATTAGATTTCACTTCTTTTTGTATTTGTATACCCCAAAGCCGGCCTATGGCCAACTTTGGGACTTTTTTAACCTATCTTTTTTTCTTTACCACAGGAAGAAGAAAAGATGAAGCAGATGTACCTTAAATATTTCTGATTTTATCAGTAAATGTATGAATTATATATATAATACATATATTTATTACAGAACTGTCCATGGTGGTTTCTGTGTAACTGAACACTCTTCAAGGTAACTTCTTCTAGCTGATCTCTCTACAGGGTGATTTGTTTGTAGCTGAACCATCAACAAGGTAACTTCTTCTAGCTGTTCTCTCTACAGGGTGATTTATTTGTAGCTGGATTCTGTACAGGTGGTTTTTTTGCTGCTGAGCTCTTTACAGAATGGTTTCTTTGTAGCTGAACTCTCTACAAGGTAACTTCTTCTAACTGATCTCTCTACAGGGAGATTTGTTTGTAGCTGAACTCTCTACAGGTGATTTGTTTGCAGCTGAACTATCTAGATGATGGTTTCTTTGTAGCTGAACTCTCTACAAGGTAATTTCTTCTAGCTGATCTCTCTACATGGTGGTTTCTTTGTAGCTGAACTCTCTACAAGATAACTTCTTCTAACTGATCTTTCTACAGGGCAATTTGTTTGTGGCAGAATTTTCTACAGGGTGATTTCTTTGCAGCTGAACTCTCTACATGGTGGTTTCTTTTTATTGTAGCTGAACTCTCTACAAGGTAATTTCTTCTAGCTGATCTCTCTACAGGGTGATTTGTTTGTAGCTGAATTCTATACAGGTGATTTGTTTGCAGCTGAGCTCTTTACAGAATGGTTGCTTTGTAGCTGAACTCTCTACAAGGTAACTTCGTCTAACTGAACTCTCTACAGGGAGATTTGTTTGCAGCTGAACTCTCTTCATGATGGTTTCTTTGTAGCTGAACTCTCTACAAGGTGACTTCTTCTAGCTGATCTTTCTACAGGGTGATTTGTTTGTAGCTGATTTTTCTACAGGGTGATTTGTTTGCATCTGAACTCTCTATGTGGTGGTTTCTTTGTAGCTGAACTCTCTACAAGTTGACTTGTTCTAGCTGATCTATCTACAGGGTGATTTGTTTGTAGCTGAACTCTCTACATGATGGTTTCTTTGTAGCTGAACTCTCTACAAGGTAACTTCTTCTAACTGAACTCTCTACAGGGAGATTTATTTGCAGCTGAACTCTCTACATGGTGGTTTCTTTTTACTGTAGCTGAACTCTCTACAAGGTAATTTCTTCTAGCTGATCTCTCTACAGGGTGATTTGTTTGTAGCTGAATTCTATACAGGTGATTTGTTTGCAGCTGAGCTCTTTACAGAATGGTTTCTTTGTAGCTGAACTCTCTACAAGGTAACTTCTTCTAGCTGAACTCCCTACATGGTGGTTTCTTTGTAGCTGAACTCTCTACAAGGTAACTTCTTCTAACTGAACTCTCTACAGGGAGATTTGTTTGCAGCTGAACTCTCTTCATGATGGTTTCTTTGTAGCTGAACTCTCTACAAGGTAATTTCTTCTAGCTGATCTCTCTACAGGGTGATTTGTTTGTAGCTGAATTCTATACAGGTTGATTTGTTTGCAGCTGAGCTCTTTACAGAATGGTTTCTTTGTAGCTGAACTCTCTACAAGGTAACTTCTTCTAGCTGAACTCCCTACATGGTGGTTTCTTTGTAGCTGAACTCTCTATGAGGTGACTTCTTCTAGCTGATCTTTCTACAGGGTGATTTGTTTGTATTTGATTTTTCTACAGGGTGTTTGTTTGCATCTGAACTCTCTATATGGTGGTTTCTTTGTAGCTGAACTCTCTACAAAGTGACTTCTTCTAGCTGATCTCTCTACAGGGTGATTTGTTTGTAGCTGAACTCTCTTCATGATGGTTTCTTTGTAGCTGAACTCTCTACAAGGTAACTTCTTCTAATTGAACCCTCTACAGGGAGATTTGTTTGCAGCTGAACCCTTTTCATGATGGTTTCTTTGTAGCTGAACTCTCTACAAGGTAGCTTCTTCTAGCTGAACTCCCTACATGGTGGTTTCTTTGTAGCTGAACTCTCTACAGGTGATTTGTTTGCAGCTGAACTCTCAACATGATGGTTTCTTTAAATTTGTAGCTGAACTCTCTACAAGGTAACTTCTTCTAGCTGATCTCTCTACAGGGTGATTTGTTTGTAGCTGAATTCTGTACAGGTGATTTGTTTGCAGCTGAATTCTTTACAGAATGGTTTCTTTGTAGCTGAACTCTCTACAAGGTAACTTCTTCTAACTGAACTCCCTACAGGGAGATTTGTTTGCAGCTGAACTCTCTTCATGATGGTTTCTTTGTAGCTGAACTCTCTACAATGTAACTTCTTCTAGCTGAACTCCCTACATGGTGGTTTCTTTGTAGCTGAACTCTCTACAAGGTGACTTCTTCTAGCTGATCTTTCTACAGGGTGATTTGTTTGTAGCTGAATTCTGTACAGGTGATTTGTTTGCAGCTGAGCTCTTTACAGAATGATTTCTATGTAGCTGAACTCTTTACAAGGTAACTTCTTCTAGCTGATGTCTCTACAGGGTCACTAGTTTGTAAATGAATTCTCTACATGATGGTTTCTTTGTAACTGAACTCTCTACAAGGAAACTTCTCCTAGCTGATTTCTCTACAGGGAGATTTGTTTGTAGCTAGGAGAAGTTTGTTAGGGAGATTTGTTTAATCGGTGGTAGAAATTTACACCAATTATTTGTTCCAAGTGTTAGAACTAATTATGGAAAACAGTCTTTGGCGTACAGGGGTACGGCCATATGGAACAGATTACCTAAAGCACTATACAGTGCTAAAACTGTGAATGGTTTTAAAACATTATTTTGTACAATGTAATTCTGTTTTGTTGTGTATGTATGTACTTATATTGTATTGTATTTTTTTTTTGTTGTGCTCTCAGGGCATAGCTGAAAAACAGCCTTCTTTGGCTGACGCTATTTTCCCTGATTAAATATCATTAAAAAATAAATAAAAAAAAAGCTGAACTCTCTACAGGTGATTTGTTTGCAGCTGAACTCTCTACATGATGGTTTCTTTGTAGCTGAACTCTCTACAAGGTAACTTCTTCTAGCTGATCTCTCCATAGGGCGATTTGTTTGTAGCTGAACTCTCTACATTGTGGTTTCTTTGTAGCTGAACTCTACAAGGTGATTTCTTCTAGCTGAATTATCTCTTTCTATAGTTGCATGAATTCCCTACAAGTAGGCATTCCAGTATCCGAGATTTTTTAATAAAAACATTCTCCGTATATTCCCCAATAGAACCCTGGCACAAAATAACAACTCGTATTTAACTTGGGATTGCTCCGTCGTCCAAGCTCCAATGAGGATGAAAATCACTGTGGGGTTTGTCCACACGTTGATCATCATGAAAATCTTAGTTTTATCGTGCGCGTTACATATAAGTAAGTTTTGTGTTGTTTTGTAATCTTTTCAACCCTTATAATGTATGTAGAATACTTTAAAACTTTAAAAAACGTACTGTCGGGTGGAAGGTAGTCACTGGTGCTTACTTTAAAGTGCGTAGTTACTTCGCTCGGGTTAGCGATTTTCAGCTCCAGAACAATCTTCTGATGGCTGTGTCATCAGCTCAAAAGTATAAACCACTTCAAAGTCGGCATAACAATACCATAATTGAAACCACAACTCCACCTTAGGTATTGTTGCATCATTGCGGCACCTCCACTTTAGTTTTTTACCTTTATAAGTTGTTAACTTGATGTTTTTACTTACTTGACATAGCCTCTTGCCTATAGGTATACACCATTGTATTGAGAAGTGTGCAATAGGTGAAACATATTTGCTCACCACAAAGTATACAAAGATAGCTGAGATCTGATACAATCTGAAGTTACTCTCATTACATGTACAAACTTGCAGATAGAAGCAACTGCAGTTTCAAGATAGTCCAGATTGCTAGATGGCTTCCTGATTCAATTGTGCCATTTTTCCCTTTAAAATGTATGGGGAGCCCCGGAGAAAAATGTACCTTTTTTCAGTTTTTAAGCACTGTGCATGCCAAAGTAGCTAATTCCAACCCAACAAACTATATATTTCTGAGATCGGCAATCAATACTCTATCTATTGAGCATATAAAAAGCCCATTTTTCCAAAATTTAAAAATCGGGCTGGAATGCCTACTACAAGGTAACTTCTTCTAGCTGATCTCTCTACAGGGTGAATTGTTTGTGGCTGATCTCTCTACAGGGTGACTTGTTTGTAGCTGATCTCTATACAGGTTACTTGTTTCTAATTGATCTCTTGAATTCTCTTCGGGTGACTGCTCTATTAGGATGACTGCTCTATTAGGATGACTGCTCTATTAGAGTATCTCGATCTCGCACTTGCTGCACCAAGTTGGATTTCGTGTTATAACTCCGTGGCTTTAAGTCTGATTCTTCTACACCATTGAAGAGCCTTTCTAAGATGATAACTCCATCTGTGCAGCGATTTTCAAAGCATTACCCGTAGCGGTTTATCTGGTAGGCGTGGCAAGCAGTCGTTTTTATTAGCTAATCTCGATTGCGTAATTGTTACACACTGTTGGTTTTTTCGTTGTATCTTCCTAATTTTTAGCTCGATTTCTTTCAAACCACAAAAGGTTTGAGGTTCAATAGTTAACCTATTCACCCACATATTTTCAGCTTCTACCCATACGCGGTTTACCCTGTAGGCATGACAACATATTGGTGTTATTTTTCGTGAATAATCGCTCATAACTCTTTGCCTGTTTATCGTATTCCAGCCAAAGTTGGTACAGAGATGCGCCTTCATAACCCCCTTCTGTGTGCCAAATTTCTAGGCGATCGGATATGGCGTTCGCGTTTTATAGCAGTTTTTGTAAGTGTGCGAAAAGAGGAAGAAAAATAAGAAGAAAAAAAACCCAAGAAACTAAGCCAATTTTTGAAGTTGCATATCTCGAGAACGCTTGAAGCGATTTCACTTAAATTTGGAATGTGGAGTGCTGAAGGTGGAGGGAGTGTCCACAATAAAAATCATCTTGTTTCATCAAGGCAGTACAGAGCTACGGAGGTGCGAAAATTGCGTTTTCTTTCTTCCTGTCATTATACTCATGGGTATTACGTGCCGGCTTCTTGGGCCGCACGACACTCTACCGTGTGTCTTGATAAATATATTATATATATGAGCACATATGTGTAATTTAATTCTCTATAAATGGTGGCAATTGCCACTATTCCCAGGGGTGGGACCCAGCAACCAACATGTTAATTTTAACATTTTACAGAGTCACGCATGTGATCCTTCATGCTGTCTGTGTGGGGTTGTTGCTGTGACTTTTGGCAATCAGGCTATCAGTGAGTGTTCATATTATACTTTTCTAGTTTTTGAACAAACTGGTAGAACCAGTTTTAGTGATTTGCAATGTCACAGATGTGATGAATCGTGCTGTCTGAATGGGATTGTTTTTGTAACATTCCTTACACAAATTTTCTGCATAACTACATGTATACTGTGTTTGCCCAAGTGTACTGTATTTGTTTAATTGTTCACTGTATTTGCTCTATTAGCTACATAGCCTGTACTGTATAGCTCATACAGTACAATTGTACAGTTAATTGATACTGTATTGAAAATACAGTAGTGGTGTCACTTTGATCCTCCCCCACAAAATATAATATGTGACCAGATTTTATGCTCCAAATCACACATCAGGCAAAATCAAACTAACACCACCAGTGGATAGCTACACTATATTGTACTACCAGATTTATCCCTCACTACTATACTCAAATTATTCGAGGGCGGTTTTAACAGATGTCTTTCTGGGTGGTGTAAAGAACTCAAGTTGCAGTTTCAGGCCTTGTGAAGAGCCTGGCTTGGCAAGAATCAGTGGTTTACTGGTGTATGGCCTGATAATGTTGGCCAAATGATTTTTTGTTTATTTTGCTGCGTATGAGCCACTAAGATGCTAGCACAGCCCTGTAATCTCATGTCTAAACTTCAATCGTGGTCTGCCTCAATTTTGAAATCTATATTTTGCCCACCTTGCCACCCCCTACCCTCCTCCCCTTTGTGAGCACTCATGATACTGCTTTGCTCATCCAACTGCTCAGATTTTATATCTAATTGGGCTTGAAACAAGTAGCTGCAAGTATATGATTTGAAAGGTAATAGATTGATGCACATCTTGTGTAAATTTCATACGCATGCTTGCCGTCCTCGGCAAGTTACGCTGACTGAATTCTTTATAACCGTTTATCTCAAAACTTCTAATGTGCAATTTGGAACATTTTTTTCCAAAATTCAGTCACACATGGTGTAATATTGTGTTGCAACTGTAACTGTTCTGGTTTTGTTCCATTGTTTTGTTTTTGTACCCCATCATGGAGTAATGATTGCTATGAATATGAATCATACAGTACAATAGTACTGTATAGTAGAGACCAGAAAGGTGTAGGAGTAGCCCATGACAAACATCATTCAAAAACCGGCCTCACTTTTCCTTTACGATGAGGAAGTAGTATTGGTTACGTAAAACTAAGCCCAAATAAGCCTTCAGATTGACCAAAAATGCTTTCAACAAGTTGCTATATATATATTGTTTTTAATAATTAAACAGATTTTTTACTGATTAACTGATTGCCTGATTGACTGGTGCCTTCAGACAAAAAAAACATTATGCAACTATGGCTAAGGCTACAGGCTTGATTTTTTTTACTGTTTGACACCAGGGAGGTGCCATTTGGCATACCGCAGTATATATAATGCATTCTTGATGGATTTACAAGTGTCCTCCTTTGTGTCCCATTCATTTTGACTGACAGCAAAATGTGTTGATTTGGCCATAGCACATGATGGCTTCCCTTCGTACCTGAAATCATCTGTATTTTTTATAGTGGTTGCTTTGATTGCATAGGTGCTTTTCGACCATTTTTAAATTCATAATGCTGTGTAACGGATTGAACATAGGTAACAACAAAGCATTATGGATACTTCAATTTTCAGGCAATAATTGGTAGCTGGGGTGTGTGGCACCATTTCTTTTGATGCAGTATGCATATTTTACAAAAAAAAAAGTTAACAAACAAGTACACAAAAATAGGAATTTTCAACTAAAGTAGGGACCATGGCACATAGATAAAAGTACTGAAACAAGCTGGAGTAGTGCATGATATTAAATCACAGTAAAACAATCAGAAGTGTTATATCCCTACTCTGCTCAAGATACTATAATGGAAATGCACAGTAGAGATATAGCACTTCTTATTGTTTTACTGTGATTAATATCATGCACTACTTCAGTACTTTTTATTGATGTGCTATGGTTCCTATTTTAGTTGAAAATTCCAATTTTTTCTGTAGTTGTAATAAATCATGATTATGCCATACTTATCTTTGATGGGACAGATTAATAATAAGTTACAAAAGTTAGCTGACATGTATGAAAATTTTACAGGTTAGTAGTGATCATTATAAAGTGCTGAAACAAGATGTACATCATCACATCTCATCACACAACATGTAAACTTAATCCCTATATTAGGCATTGTTGTTGTAGAGACTAAATCAAGATTAAAATTATACATCAGGTGATGATCTCCCTTGCTTTAGTAATCTTTGTTAATGTCTCCTACTAGGCTATAAAATTCATTATCATTCTTACACTAGCAGCTATAATTGGTTTTTGTTGGTATCAGTTCTAGTGGATTTCCATACTACTACATTTACACAGAAAATTTTATATGTGTAGTGCTTGTTGTCGTGTGATCCTTTTAATGTTTGTGTTATCATGATATTATTACAGACATCAGAATGTGATCAACTACTAACAGCAGCTGAAGCTGGTGATGTTGTTACTGTGGAGAGATTAATACATGCCAGATACATTGATGTGAACACTACTGGTGGCTGGGTTAGTACATTTTATGGTGTATTGTCAGTGTGTGGCTGATAGTAGTATTGAGCGTTGTACACATGTAGTGAATGTGTGATGTTTACCAGTAGTAGGTGATGGAACAATGATGTTTTTAGATATTTTAACGTAATTGGAAAATAAATTTGTAAATTCATGTGATGAAACAAGTTGCAATGGACTTTTATGTGCATAATAGAATAATATAGAATTAGAAGGATCAAACTTCTCACCGCCACAACCGCCATATGGTGGTTTCAATTATAAGCACTCGTAGCATCATATTCTAAATGCTCTGTAACTTCACTCAAGTGTTTTAGGAGCCCCTGCGCTTATTCAGTAGTGGGCACGCCCTTAAGTGAATGGGAACAGGGATAATTGGTCTCTCGCACACTATTCAGCGATTAGATGATGCAATTGCATACTTTCGGAACGTCAATAACAAGCATTATAAACCATTCTTCGACATGATAATGGCAACTACTAATCACGATAAACAATAAGGAGAGGGATTATATAGGTTGGAGTGGCGTATTACTACTTTTGTATGCCTCAAAACAGTGACCTCGTGTCTGTATGTGCTTGCGCACTGGAAAACCTGACTTAGAGATAATCGCTTCAACTGTAAACAGGTTAGTGATGTTTATCGTATTATTATAAACAGTGCTGGCCAGTAAAATAATGAAATTTCACGTTTGGTTTCACTTAGATCGATTTTTGTACATTGAAGTTATATAATGGATTTGTGGTTGCTCTTGTGTAAACAACAGCTTCATAATCGAATACCTTGTTCTATAGCGAGTAATTTGTAATATAGTTTTATAGGAGTATATGGTATGGTGTGTAAGTTACAGCAGCTTAGAAACAGTAGATTGGAGCCTCTACAAATTTGGCGGTGAGGGGGTTAAAATCTAACCACTATAAAAATTTAATCACCATAAAAATGTGAAATTTTGTGAGCCTAGTAGTATTCAAGGGCATGCACAAGTACTATGGACCAAACTGAATTTTACTTGAAAAGCCATCTCTATGGTAATGGGTTGCTATTCAAACATGTATAATAGTTATCAGCAACCATTGCTATAGAAACATGTAATTGATCCATAGCAACCATAGTTTAGCAGCCATTACTTGATACCTATGAACAAGTACGCAAACTCCGAATAGCATTGATAATTAAGATTAATACCACTCTTGCTGCTTTCAAACTGATATTTCAGTGCACCACCCAAACCCCAGATTTTACTGCTACCATGTGAGCTACTATATCACTAGTGTTTTGTGAAGATGTGTACACAACAGCACATGTCTAGTTTCATAATACACATTGTAAAATGTGATCCAGTATAGGAAAACCGGTCTTATCGCATATTTAAAAGTATCAAGAAATGCCAATTTTAAGTATTTAGTGTGTTGTAGCTCGCCAATGGTTGAAGCTATGTGTACCAAATTTTCAAATGTTTTACACCAATTCCTTACCTTCCAGAGCATCCACTATGCAAGTAGCCAACAACTAAGTTCCCCACCATTTTAGATAATTTTTAACCGAGGTTGACTGTATTAGTTGTGCTATAAAGGGGTGGGAGGTGGAGGGCCTGGAAGGTAGGCAAGATGGTGTTCAAAAATTGAAAAGGAAGGCGTAGGGATGAATTATGCCAAGTTATGGGCCATTCAGGTATCAAAACTGGCTAAAATAAAAGGTAATTCACAGTAGTGGTACTTATTCAACACTACAGAGCTGTACAGCCACATACAGTCATCCCCAGACTTCCCACACTGTGTGTATGGATTGACACTGGGCTTGGGAAAAGCAGCCAGCAAAACCAGACCACTCAAGTCTAGCTGATTTTGATTGTGGAATTAGATAGTTTATTCATGTAGCTTTGTGTCCTGGGTGAAAAATCGAATCTGCAGACATGGGCGATAAGACCAGTTTTCCCAGACTGGGTCACAAATGTCTTTTGCTCTCTTGTTCACAGTCAGAACAGAAGCATTGGAACTAGGAGGCCATGGACCCCACACAAGTTTCAAAAGTATGTTTGGCCTCCACACTTTTGGGGCCAAATAGTTCAGGTTGAAAAAATCTTTATACTTCTATGCAAGAAGCCACTATGCAATGGCAAAGTCTCTTGCGGCAGCACCAATCTCTTGTGACTTCACCACAACTTTCAAGCCATTCACTGTATTAAACCCAAAGGTACCTGTAATTTTATTTCTGTTTAGTCCTGGCATGTGATATTTGTTATTCAAATATTTTACTGGAAACCATGCTGTTTGAACTTTAAACAGTGGAGAGGATGCCACATCCATTAAGCTATGTACATGATGGCAAAGATTTAGCTCAAAGGTGGCAATAGATGTAAAAGGGCAGTCACACTGTAGTGCATGAGTATATATAAAAGTTGCTGACTATTGACGATTAAATGGATTTGAAAGATAAGACTTTGGTCAAGTTAATATTATCAAGTAGTATAAAGGTTGACTCAAGGCTTCTGAATGTGAAAGTTAAGCTTTTGGGAATACCTGCTATAACGGACATCCCAGTTCCTTCAAGATATGAAGTTTCACTTTGTGGATATCAACTGTTTATGTTGTAACCTTGTATTAAGTTTGTAGTGCATGCATGCATGAGGTACACAGAACATAATTATAAAAAAAATCTTTACATGAGCATGGCATATCACGTTACATGCATTAGAGCTCATGCATTAGATGTAGAGGAGTATAGCAGCCAAAGAAATGTAGCTATTAGGATTATTAGTTAGTGATAACATACTTCACTATAAATGCACTTGTGAACTGAGCTGCAATAGCCCTCTCAATGGGACCATCTGTGTCTGCATAGTTGTTGATCAGTTTGTAATTGATTGGTGATGGCTAACTTTACCCCAACACTCTGAAAAAATGTTCCTGTACAACCATGACTGAACAACACTGCAGGATAGTCTTTCTTGTAATATTGTTTAGTTAACAGTTCACTACAGTTTATTAAGTTTATATACTACACTATAGTCAGTTCATGTCTCTAAATAACTTTTGTTACATAGGTCAGCTGTCAAACCATTATGGAGGGATGATAATGCCAGAACTGTTTGTCAATACAGTGTATTATATGAATAAGAACAAGTAACTAAAGAGTGATGAGGCTTTAAACATATCCCGTACATTTAGTGTGGATGTGTAAACATAATCTAATCCAAAACAGCCAAGCTGTAAAAAAAGTGTGCGGCCCTCAGAAAGGCTATGGTGAAAAAAGATGTGAAATCCAAGGTGGCGGCCAAGAAATGGCTGTGATGGTAGGTTAATGGTAAAAAGTTTAATAATGACAATTCAGGTAAATTTTGTGAAGCGGCACAAAAAGTCACCTGAATTGTCTTTATTAAAATTTTTACCATTAACCTACCATCACAGCCATTTCTTGGCTGCCACCTTGGATTTCACATCTTTTTTCACCATAGCCTTTCTGAGGGCCGCACACTTTTTTTACAGCTTGGCTGTTTTGGATTAGATTTCATTTCTTTTTGTATTTGTATACCCCAAAGCCGGCCTATGGCCAGCTGTGGGACTTTTCTAACCTATGTTTTTTTTCTTTACTACAGGAAGAAGAAAAGATGAAGTAGATGTACTTTAAATATTTTATCAGTAAATGTACAAATTATATATATAATACATATGTGACCGGATTTGCGAAAAGGGGCCTTCCACACACATCCAATTTGCCAACTTTGACAATTGATAACTTCAGATTGGAAAGAGCTATTGCCTTGAAATTTGGGCAGTGGTGATTTCTTTGCAGCTGAACTCTCCACATGATGGTTTCTTTGTAGCTGAACTCTCTACAAGGTAATTTCTTTTAGCTGATCTCTATACAGGGAGATTTGTTTGTAGTTGAACTATCTACAAGGTAACTTCTTCTAGTTGATCTCTCTACAGGGTGATTTGTTCGTAGCTGAATTCTGTACAGGTGATTTGTTTGCAGCTGAGCTCTTTACAAAATGGTTTCTTTGTAGCTGAACTCTCTACGAAGTAACTTCTTCTAAGTGATCTTTCTACAGGGTGATTTGTTTGTAGCTGAACTATCTACAAGGTAATTTCTTCTAGCTGATCTCTCTACAGGGTGATTTGTTTGTAGCTGAATTCTGTACAGGTGATTTGTTTGCAGCTGAGCTCTTTACAGAATGGTTTCTTTGTAGCTGAACTCTCTAAAAGGTAAGTTCTTCTAACTGATCTTTCTACACGGCAATTTGTTTGTGGCAGAATTTTATACAGGGTGATTTCTTTGCAGCTGAACTCTCTATATGGTGGTTTCTTTGTAGCTGAACTCTCTACAAAGTAATTTCTTCTAGCTGATCTCTACAGGGTGATTTGTTTACAGCTGAATTCTGTACAGGTGATTTGTTTGCAGCTGAGCTCTTTACAGAATGGTTTCTTTGTAGCTGAACTCTCTACAAGGTAACTTCTTCTAACTGATCTTTCTACAAGGTGATTTGTTTGTAGCTGAACTATCTACAAGGTAATTTCTTCTAGCTGATCTCTCTACAGGGTGATTTGTTTGTAGCTGAATTCTGTACAGGTGATTTGTTTGCAGCTGAGCTCTTTACAGAATGGTTTCTTTGTAGCTGAACTCTCTACAAGGTAACTTTTCTAGCTGATGTCTCTACAAGGTGGCTAGTTTGTAGCTGAACTCTCTACAAGGTGGTTTCTTTGTAACTGAAATTTCTACAAGGTGACTTCTTCTAGCTGATCTTTCAATAGGGTGATTTGTTTGTAGCTTCACTCTCTACAAGGTAACTTCTTCTAGCTGATCTCTCTACAGGGAGATTTGTTTGTAGCTGAACTCTCTACAGGTGATTTGTTTGAAGCTGAACTTTCTAAATGATGGTTTGTTTGTAGCTGAACTCTCTACAAGATAACTTCTTCTAGCTGATCTCTCTACAGGGTGATTTATTTGTAGCTAAATTCTGTACAGGTGATTTGTTTGCAGCTGAACTCTTTACAAAATGGTTTCTTTGTAGCTGAACTCTCTAAAAGGTAACTTCTTCTAACTGATCTTTCTACAGGGCAATTTGTTTGTGGCAGAATTTTATACAGGGTGATTTCTTTGCAGCTGAACTCTCTACATGGTGGTTTCTTTGTAGCTGAACTCTCTACAAGGTAACTTCTTCTAGCTGATCTTTCTACAGGGTGATTTGTTTGTAGCTGAACGATCTACAAGTTAACTTCTTCTAGCTGATCTCTCTACAGGGAGATTTGTTTGTAGCTGAACTCTCTACAGGTGATTTGTTTGAAGCTGAACTCTCTAAATGATGGTTTCTTTGTAGCTGAACTCTCTACAAGTTAACTTCTTCTAGCTGATCTCTCTGCATGATGGTTTGTTTGTAGCTGAATTCTGTATAGGTGATTTGTTTGCAGCTGAGCTCTTTAAATAATGATTTCTTTGTAGCTGAACTCTCTCAAGGTAACTTCTTCTAGCTGATGTCTTTACAGGGTCACTAGTTTGTAGCTGAATTCTCTACATGGTGGTTTCTTTGTAACTGAATTCTCTACAAGGTAACTTTTTCTAGCTCATCTTTCTACAAGGTGATTTATTTGTAGCTGAATTCTTTACAGGTGATTTGTTTGCAGCTGAGCTCTTTAAAGAATGGTTTCTTTGTAGCTGAACTCTCTACCAGGTAACTTCTTCTAGCTGATGTCCCTACAAGGTCACTAGTTTGTAGCTGAGCTCTCTACATGGTGGTTTTTTTGTAACTGAACTCTCTACAAGATGACCTCTTCTAGCTGATCTTTCTACAGGGTGATTTGTTTGAAGCTGAACTCTCTACAAGGTAACTTCTTCTAGCTGATCTCTCTACAGGGAGATTTGTTTGTAGCTGAACTCTCTACATGATGGTTTCTTTGTAGCTGAACTCTCTACAAGGTAACTTCTTCTAGCTAATCTCTCTACAGGGAGATTTGTTTGTAGCTGAACTCTCTACATGATGGTTTCTTTGTAGCTGAACTCTCTGCAAGGTAACTTCTTCTATTGATCTCTCCACAGGGCGATTTGTTTGTAGCTGAACTCTCTACATGGTGGTTTCTTTGTAGCTGAACTCTACAAGGTGATTTTTTCTAGCTGAACTATCTCTTTCCATAGTTGCATGAACTCCCTACAAGGTAACTTCTTCTAGCTGATCTCTCTACAGGGTGACTTGTGTGTAGCTGATCTCTATACAGGTTTCTTATTTCTAGCTGATCTCTTGAATTCTCTTCAGAGTGACTGCTCTATTAGGATGACTGCTCTATTAGAGTATCTCAATCTCGCACTTGCTGCACCAAGTTGGATTTCGTGTTATAACTCCATGGCTTTAAGTCTGATTCTTCTACACCATTGATGAGCCTTTCTAAGATGATTACTCCATCTGTACAACGATTTTCAAAGCATTACCCCAAGCGGTTTATCTGGTAGGCGTGGCAAGCAGTCGTTTTTTTATTAGCTGATTTCGATTGCATAATTGTTACACACTGTTGGTTTTTTCGTTGTATCTTCCTGATTTTTAGCTCGATTTCTTTCAAACCACAAAAGGTTTGAGGTTCAATAGTTAACCTATTCACCCACCGATTTTCAGCTTCTTCCCATACGCGGTTTACCCTGTAGGCGTGACAACATATTGGTGTTATTTTTCGTGAATAATCGCTCATAACTCTTTGCCTGTTTAACGTATTCCAGCCAAAGTTGGTATCGAGATGCGCCTTTATATCTCCCTTCTGTGTGCCAAATTGCATGGCAATCGGATATGGCGTTCAAGTTTTATAGCAGTTTTTGTAAGTGTGCAACAAGAAAAAGAAAAATAAGAAGAAAAAAAAAAACCAAGAAACTGAGTCAATTTTTGAAGTCGCATATCTCGGGAACGCGCGAAGCGATTTCACTCAAATTTGAAATGTGGAGTGCTGCAGTTGGAGGGCATGTCCACAGCAAAAATCGTCGTGTTTCATCAAGGAAGCACAGAGCTACGGAGGTGCGAAAATTGCATTTTCTTTCTTCCTGTCAATATACTCACGGGTGTTACGCGCCGGCTTCTTGGGCCGCACGACACACTACCGTGCGCGCCCTCGGGCATCGTGCGCACATATCAGGCAATGCACTCCTTACAGTGTTACAACTATTACATGTTCACTATCAATAGTTTTATAACATGTGTTATGAAGACACACGGTAGTGTGTCGTGCGGCCCATAATGATATATTCAACCACCACTGAGGATCCTGGACAAATGCCAGACCACATTAAAGGCACCCTCAACCACATCAAAGGCATTTAACTTAAAAGTAAATTAGCAGCTTAAAACTACTGTAAAAGTAACTTGAAAGGGTTAGAACTACTTTAAAAAGCACCTTCAAAAGCTTAAAAAGCTACTTTGAAGTGTAACATATTAGTTGCAACGCTGTAGGTCGTGCATTGCCTGATATGTGCGCACTCGCCCTCGGGCGCGCAGTAGTTCTAACCCTTTCAAGTTACTTTTACAGTAGTTTTAAGCTGCTAAATTTACTTTTAAGTTAAATGCCTTTGATGTGGTTGAGGGTACCTTTAATGTGGTCTGGCATTTGTCCAGGATCCTCTATGGTGGTTGAATATATCATTATGGTTACTATATCAAAGCTTCACATTAGCTCTTACTATAACACTAGCACTTACTATGTAAGGTTTTCAAAATGTATAAGAAACCTTATCACCATTAGACAGTTTTGATTGTGGGATTCGGTTGGTCTCAATTGAGAGCCACAGGAGGGCTCAATTGTAGGCCACAGGAGATCACTGAAGCCCACAATGTAAAGTGGATGTTGCTCATATAGGTTTCATATACATTTTACTACAGTATTCAATAGTAAGAAGCATTAAAGCTGTACAGTTTGTGGAATGCAGTAATGAGTTGTCAGCACACTTTGCAGTGCAACATCTAGATGTTGCACTGCTAAGTGTGCCACATCACATTTGTAGCATAAAGAATTCCTTTGATCTGCGGTGTGAAAGTGTTACATGTGTACATGTTCACCTCTTTGATATTATTCGTTTTGTTGGATGTCAGGCTTAAATAATTGTTCAAGGTGATAGGAAAATTAAGCCACTAATTATTGACAGATTTTATATTCTGTATACAGTTATCTAATCCAAAACAGCCAAGCTGTAAAAAAAGTGTGCGGCCCTCAGAAAGGCTATGGTGAAAAAAGATGTGAAAAAAGCGGCACAAAAATTCACCTGAATTGTCGTTATTAAAATTTTTACCATTAACTTACCATCACAGCCATTTCTTGGCCGCCACCTTGGATTTCACATCTTTTTTCAACATAGCCTTTCTGAGGGCCGCACAACTTACCATCACAGCCATTTCTTGGCCGCCACCTTGGATTTCACATCTTTTTTCACCATAGCCTTTCTGAGGGCCGCACACGTTTTTTTACAGCTTGGCTGTTTTGGATTAGATTTCATTTCTTTTTGTATATTTATACCCCAAAGCCGGCCTATGGCCAGCTTTGGGACTTTTTTAACCTATGTTTTTGTTCTTTACTACAGGTAGAAGAAAAGATGAAGTAGATGTACTTTAAATATTTTATCAGTAAATGTACAAATTATATATATAATACATATGTGACCGGATTTGCGAAAAGGGGTCTTCCACACACATCCAATTTGCCAACTTTGACAATTGATAACTTCAGATTGGAAAGAGCTATTGCCTTGAAATTTGGGCAGTGGTGATTTCTTTGCAGCTGAACTCTATACATGATGGTTTTTTGGTAGCTGAACTCTCTACAAGGTAATTTCTTCTAGCTGATCTCTCTACAGGGAGATTTTTTTGTAGCTGAACTATCTACAAGGTAACTTCTTATAGCTGATCTCTCTACAGGGTGATTTGTTCATAGCTGAATTCTGTACAGGTGATTTGTTTGCAGCTGAGCTCTTTACAAAATGGTTTCTTTGTAGCTGAACTCTCTACAAAGTAACTTCTTCTAAGTGATCTTTCTACAGGGTGATTCGTTTGGAGCTGAACTCTCTACAAGGTAATTTCTTCTAGCTGATCTCTCTACAGGGAGATTTGTTCGTAGCTGAATTCTGTACAGGTGATTTATTTGCAGCTGAGCTCTTTACAGAATGGTTTCTTTGTAGCTGAACTCTCTACAAAGTAACTTCTTCTAAGTGATCTTTCTACAGGGTGATTCGTTTGTAGCTGAACTATCTACAAGGTAATTTCTTCTAGCTGATCTCTCTACAGGGTGATTTGTTTGTAGCTGAATTCTGTACAGGTGATTTGTTTGCAGCTGAGCTCTTTACAGAATGGTTTCTTTGTAGTTGAACTCTCTACAAGGTAACTTTTCTAGCTGATGTCTCTACAAGGTGACTAGTTTGTAGCTGAACTTTCTACATGGTGGTTTCTTTGTAACTGAACTTTCTACAAGGTGACTTCTTCTAGCTGATCTATCAATAGGGTGACTTGTTTGTAGCTTCACTCTCTACAAGGTAACTTCTTCTAACTGATCTTTCTACAGGGAGATTTGTTTGTAGCTGAACTATCTACAAGGTAACTTCTTCTAGCTGATCTCTCTACAGGATGATTTGTTCGTAGCTAAATTCTGTACATGTGATTTGTTTGCAGCTGAGCTCTTTACAGAATGGTTTCTTTGTAGCTGAACTCTCTACAAGGTAACTTTTCTAGCTGATGTCTCTACAAGGTGGCTAGTTTGTAGCTGAACTCTCTACATGGTGGTTTCTTTGTAACTGAACTTTCTACAAGGTGACTTCTTCTAGCTGATCTTTCGATAGGGTGATTTATTTGTAGCTTCACTCTCTACAAGGTAACTTCTTCTAGCTGATCTCTCTACAGGGAGATTTGTTTGTAGCTGAACTCTCTACATGATGGTTTCTTTGTAGCTTCACTCTCTACAAGTTAACTTCTTCTAGCTGATCTCTCTACAGGGTGATTTCTTTGCAGCTGAACTCTCTACATGATGGTTTCTTTGTAGCTGAACTCTCTACAAGGTAATTTCTTCTAGCTGATCTCTCTACAAGGAGATTTTTTTGTAGCTGAACTATCTACAAGGTAACTTCTTCTAGCTGATCACTCTACAGGGTGATTTGTTCATAGCTGAATTCTTTACAGGTGATTTGTTTGCAGCTGAGCTCTTTACAAAATGGTTTCTTTGTAGATGAACTCTCTACAAGGTAACTTCTTCTAACTGATCTTTCTACAGGGCAATTTGTTCATGGCAGAATTTTATACAGGGTGATTTCTTTGCAGCTGAACTCTCTACATGGTGGTTTCTTTGTAGCTGAACTCTCTACAAGGTAACTTCTTCTAGCTGATCTCTCTACAGGATGATTTGTTTGTAGCTGAACGATCTACAAGGTAACTTCTTCTAGCTGATCTTTCTGCAGTGAGATTTGTTCGTAGCTGAATTCTTTACAGGTGATTTGTTTGCAGCTGAGCTCTTTACAGAATGGTTTCTTTGTAGCTGAACTCTCTACAAGGTAACTTTTCTAGCTGATGTCTCTACAAGGTGACTAGTTTGTAGCTGAACTTTCTACATGGTGGTTTCTTTGTAACTGAACTTTCTACAAGGTGACTTCTTCTAGCTGATCTTTCAATAGGGTGATTTGTTTGTAGCTTCACTCTCTACAAGGTAACTTCTTCTAGCTGATCTCTGTACAGGGAGATTTGTTTGTAGCTGAACTCTCTACAGGTGATTTGTTTGTAGCTGAATTCTTTACAGGTGATTTGTTTGCAGCTGAACTCTTTACAAAATGGTTTCTTTGTAGATGAACTCTCTACAAGGTAACTTCTTCTAACTGATCTTTCTACAGGGCAATTTGTTCGTGGCAGAATTTTATATAGGGTGCTTTCTTTGCAACTGAACTCTCTACATGGTGGTTTCTTTGTAGCTGAACTCTCTACATGGTGGTTTCTTTGTAACTGAACTTTCTACAAGGTGACTTCTTCTAGCTGATCTTTCGATAGGGTGATTTATTTGTAGCTTCACTCTCTACAAGGTAACTTCTTCTAGCTGATCTCTCTACAGGGAGATTTGTTTGTAGCTGAACTCTCTACATGATGGTTTCTTTGTAGCTTCACTCTCTACAAGTTAACTTCTTCTAGCTGATCTCTCTACAGGGTGATTTCTTTGCAGCTGAACTCTCTACATGATGGTTTCTTTGTAGCTGAACTCTCTACAAGGTAATTTCTTCTAGCTGATCTCTCTACAAGGAGATTTTTTTGTAGCTGAACTATCTACAAGGTAACTTCTTCTAGCTGATCACTCTACAGGGTGATTTGTTCATAGCTGAATTCTTTACAGGTGATTTGTTTGCAGCTGAGCTCTTTACAAAATGGTTTCTTTGTAGATGAACTCTCTACAAGGTAACTTCTTCTAACTGATCTTTCTACAGGGCAATTTGTTCATGGCAGAATTTTATACAGGGTGATTTCTTTGCAGCTGAACTCTCTACATGGTGGTTTCTTTGTAGCTGAACTCTCTACAAGGTAACTTCTTCTAGCTGATCTCTCTACAGGATGATTTGTTTGTAGCTGAACGATCTACAAGGTAACTTCTTCTAGCTGATCTTTCTGCAGTGAGATTTGTTCGTAGCTGAATTCTTTACAGGTGATTTGTTTGCAGCTGAGCTCTTTACAGAATGGTTTCTTTGTAGCTGAACTCTCTACAAGGTAACTTTTCTAGCTGATGTCTCTACAAGGTGACTAGTTTGTAGCTGAACTTTCTACATGGTGGTTTCTTTGTAACTGAACTTTCTACAAGGTGACTTCTTCTAGCTGATCTTTCAATAGGGTGATTTGTTTGTAGCTTCACTCTCTACAAGGTAACTTCTTCTAGCTGATCTCTGTACAGGGAGATTTGTTTGTAGCTGAACTCTCTACAGGTGATTTGTTTGTAGCTGAATTCTTTACAGGTGATTTGTTTGCAGCTGAACTCTTTACAAAATGGTTTCTTTGTAGATGAACTCTCTACAAGGTAACTTCTTCTAACTGATCTTTCTACAGGGCAATTTGTTCGTGGCAGAATTTTATATAGGGTGCTTTCTTTGCAACTGAACTCTCTACATGGTGGTTTCTTTGTAGCTGAACTCTCTACAAGTTAACTTCTTCTAGATGATCTCTCTACATGGTGATTTGTTTGTAGCTGAATTTTGTATAGGTAATTTTTTTGCAGCTGAGCTCTTTAAATAATGGTTTCTTTGTAGCTGAACTCTCTCAAGGTAACTTCTTCAAGCTGATGTCTTTACAGGGTCACTAGTTTGTAGCTGAATTCTTTACATGGTGGTTTCTTTGTAGCTGAACTCTCTACAAGGTAACTTCTTTTAGCTGATGTCTCTACATGGTGGTTTTTTTGTAGCTGAACTCTCTACAAGGTGACCTCTTCTAGCTGATCTTTCTACAGGGTGATTTGTTTGAAGCTGAACTCTCTACAAGGTAACTTCTTCTAGCTGATCTCTCTACAGGGAGATTTGTTTGTAGCTGAACTCTCTACATGATGGTTTCTTTGTAGCTGAACTCTCTACAAGGTAACTTCTTCTAGCTAATCTCTCTACAGGGAGATTTGTTTGTAGCTGAACTCTCTACATGATGGTTTCTTTGTAGCTGAACTCTCTGCAAGGTAATTTCTTCTATTGATCTCTCCACAGGGCGATTTGTTTGTAGCTGAACTCTCTGCATGGTGGTTTCTTTGTAGCTGAACTCTACAAGGTGATTTTTTCTAGCTAAACTATTTCTTTCCATAGTTGCATGAACTCCCTACAAGGTAACTTCTTCTAGCTGATCTCTCTACAGGGTGATTTGTGTGTAGCTGATCTCTATACAGGTTTCTTATTTCTAGCTGATCTCTTGAATTCTCTTCAGAGTGACTGCTCTATTAGGATGACTACTCTATTAGAGTATCTCGATCTCGCACTTGCTGCACCAAGTTGGATTTCGTGTTATAACTCCATGGCTTTAAGTCTGATTCTTCTACACCATTGATGAGCCTTTCTAAGATGATTACTCCATCTGTACAACGATTTTCAAAGCATTACCCCAAGCGGTTTATCTGGTAGGCGTGGCAAGCAGTCGTTTTTTTATTAGCTGATCTCGATTGCGTAATTGTTACACACTGTTGGTTTTTTCGTTGTATCTTCCTGATTTTTAGCTCGATTTCTTTCAAACCACAAAAGGTTTGAGGTTCAATAGTTAACCTATTCACCCACCGATTTTCAGCTTCTTCCCATACGCGGTTTACCCTGTAGGCGTGACAACATATTGGTGTTATTTTTCGTGAATAATCGCTCATAACTCTTTGCCTGTTTAACGTATTCCAGCCAAAGTTGGTACAGAGATGCGCCTTTATATCCCCCTTCTGTGTGCCAAATTGCAAGGCAATCGGATATGGCGTTCGAGTTTTATAGGAGTTTTTGTAAGTGTGCGACAAGAAAAAGAAAAATAAGAAGAAAAAAAAACGAAGAAACTGAGCCAATTTTTGAAGTCGCATATCTCGGGAACGCGCGAAGCGATTTCACTCAAATTTGGAATGTGGAGTGCTGCAGTTGGAGGGCATGTCCACAGCAAAAATCGTCTTGTTTCATCAAGGAAGCACAGAGCTACGGAGGTGCGAAAATTGCATTTTCTTTCTTCCTGTCAATATACTCACGGGTGTTACGCGCCGGCTTTTTGGGCCGCACGACACACTACCGTGTGTCTTGATACATACTGATGTTTGCTCTTCTGAAAAATAAAATTTACATTGCTGGTTTATAAACTATTACCATATTTAATTTGTAAATGAAGCACCTTCAACAGTAGCCACACTTGAGTAGTGCCACAATTGATATTAAAATTATGAGCTTAAATATTGATTTTGAGTATTGAATAGTGGTCAAATTTGAATACTTACCACACTAAATGCCATGGTGTTTAACCACATTTAAATAGTATGGCTAAAAGATCACAATATTATTCAGCTGCAGAGAATTATGAACGTTTCTATAGATTATGTTGAAATTGTTTTGTTGTTCACACATAACATATACTTGGTTATTTGAATGATCCAAAGATGTGTTATAATTGATGAAATCATATCATGTTACCTGTATATTATTACAGGTGGGAAGGACTGCTTTACATCATGCTGCTAGGATGGGACATGTTCAAGCAATAGGAACATTGATCAGATTAGGAGCAGATATAAATGCACTTGATGAGGTTAGTTAGTATGTTAGTGATGAAATAAGTTGAAGTGTTAGTGTTCCTAGTAAGTAACACAATTCAATGTAGTAAGACACGACTATCCTACCAGTGTGTTAGTATGTAGTGTAGTAGAGGTGTGGTGTGAAGGATCATGTGACCCATATACTAGATTATACTACAGTATAGTCAGTTCATGCTCACCCAGCCCCTAAATAACTCTAAATAGTTACATGGGCCAACTGCCAAATTATTTAGGAATTTAATGCTTAAAAGCCCTTTAAGTTTTTCAATAAAGTGCTTTGTATGGGTAAGAACTAGTGAGTGATGTGATTGAGGCGGCTTTATAAGAATATCCTATACATTTAGTATGGACAACTCAGGTGTGTAAAACTATTGATAGTGAACACATGTACATGTTCAGCTCTTTGATACTATTGGTTTTAGTAGGTGTCAGGAGTGTTGGAGTATTGCTGTTTTTTGTATTTGCAAATTGCTTAAATAAATTTTCAATGTGCTGGGCAAAGCCACAAATTATTGACATATTTTGTATATAATTATGATATACAAAATATGTCAATAATATCAAAGAGGATATTTGTGGATATCAACTGTTTATGTTGTAATCTTTGTATTAAGTATGTAGTGCATGCATGCATGAAGTACACAGAACATAATTATAAAAAAGACCTTTACATGAGCATGACATATCACGTTACATGCATTAGAGCTCATGCATTAGATGTAGAGGAGTATAGCAGCCAAAGCAATGTAGCTATTAGTGTTATTGGTTAGTGATAACATACTTTACAACACTTTTATATAAATGCACTTGTGAACTGAGCTGCAAGAGCCCTCTCAATGGGACCCTCTGTGTCTGCATGGGTGTTGATCAGTTTGTGATTGATTGGTGATGGCTAACTTTACCCCAACACTCTGAAACATGTTCCTGTACAACCATGACTGAACAACACTGCAGGATAGTCTTTCTTGTAATATTGTTTAGTTAACAGTTCACTACAGTTTATTAAGTTTATATACTACACTATAGTCAGTTCATGTCTCTAAATAACTTTTGTTACATAGGCCAGCTGTCAAACCATTATGGAGTGATGGTAATGCCAGAACTGTTTGTCAATACAGTGTATTACAGCAATTCGCTTTATTTCGTACAAAATTTTTTTGTGATAAAAATTTTCATGTAAAAAATATCTAAACCAAAACAGCCAAGCTGTAAAAAAAGAGTGCGGCCCCCAAAAAAGCCAGGATGAAAAAAGATGTGAAATTCAAGGTGGCGGCCAAGAAATGGCTGTGATGGTAGGTTAATGGCAAAATTTTTAATTACGACAATTCAGGTGAATTTGTGTTGCCTTATCCACTAGGATTCGGCACCAAACTCACCGGATTTGTCGTAATTAAAATTTTAGCCATTAACCTACCATCACAGCCATTTCGATTCTTGCTGCCACCTTGGATTCACATCTTTTTTCATCCTGGCCTTTTTGGGGGCCGCAATTTTTTTTTTACAGCTTGGCTGTTTTGGTTTAGATATCACTTCTTTTTGTATTGCAAGCCACAAAGCTGGCCATTAACTGGCTTTGGTGCTTCCTTCTAACTTGTTTTTTTTTCTTTTCTGCAGGAATTGTGGAACAAAGGAAGAAATGTTGTGTACAGTTTCTTGTCTGATTAAAATATTTGTATATTTCACAATGAAAGATAATCATACTGTAGGTAATAAGGTGACTTCTTATACATAACTAAACTGTAAATTAAACTCCCATTGTTTGTAGCTGAACTCTTTTCAGAGTGACTTGTTTCTAGCTGAACTCTCTACATGATGATTTGTTTCCAACACATATATTTCTACAGGGTGATTTGTTTGTAGCTGATCCCTATAAGGTAATTTGTATCTAGCTGATATCTCTACAGGGTAACTTGTTTGTGACTGATCTCTCTACAGGGTGATTTGTTTGTAGCTGAATTCTGTACAGGTGATTTGTTTGCAGCTGAGCTCTTTACAGAATGGTTCCTTTGTAGCTGAACTCTCTACAAGGTAACTTCTTCTAGCTGATCTCTCTACAGGGTGACTTATTTGTAGCTGAACTTTCAACTTGATAGTTTCTTTGTAGCTGAATTCTCTACAAGGTAACTTCTTCTAGCTGATCTTTCTACAGGGTGACTTGTTTGTAGCTGAACTCTCTACGTGATGGTTTCTTTGTAGCTGAATTCTCTACAAGGTAACTTCTTCTAGCTGATATCTCTACAGGGTGACTTGTTTGTAGTCAACTCTCTACATGATGGTTTCTTTGTAGCTGCAACTCTCTACAAGGTAACTTCTTCTAGCTGATCTTTGTACAGCGTGACTTATTTGTAGCTGAACTTTCAACTTGATGGTTTCTTTGTAGCTGAATTCTCTACAAGGTAACTTCTTCTAGCTGATATCTCTACAGGGTGACTTGTTTGTAGTCAACTCTCTACATGATGGTTTCTTTGTAGCTGCAACTCTCTACAAGGTAACTTCTTCTAGCTGATCTCTCTACAGGGAGATTTGTTTGTAGCTGAACTCTCTACAGGTGATTTGTTTGAAGCTGAACTTTCTAAATGATGGTTTCTTTGTAGCTGAACTCTCTACAAGGTAACTTCTTCTATCTGATATCTCTACAGGGTGACTTGTTTGTAGTCAACTCTCTACATGATGGTTTCTTTGTAGCTGCAACTCTCTACAAGTTAACTTCTTCTAGCTGATCTTTGTACAGGGTGATTTATTTGTAGTTGAATTCTCTGTAGGGTGGCTTGTTTGCAGCTGAACTCTCTACAGGTTGATTTGTTTTAGCTGAACTCTCTACAGGGTGATTTGCTTGTAGCTGAACTCCCTACATTGTGTCTAGTTTCTAGCTGATGTCTCTACAGAATGATTTTTTTTTGTAGCTGAACCTTCTACAAGGTGATTTGTTTCTAGCTTATATATATCTACAGGTAGATTTGTGTGTAACTGATCTCTTTACAAGTTGATTTGTTTGTAGCTGATCTCTCTGCAGGTTGATTTGTTTCTAGCTGATCTCTCTACAAGTTGATTTGTTTGTTGCTGATCGCTCTACAGCTTGATTTGTTTGTAGCTGAACTCTCTACAAAGTGTTTTGTTCGTAGCTGATCTTTCTACAGGGTAATTTGTTTGTAGCTGAACTCTCTCCACAGTTACTTGTGTGTTGCTGAATTCTTTAGAGAGTGACTTAATTGTAGCCAAACTCTCTACAGGGTGCATGACTTGTTTATAGCTGAACTCTCTTCAGTGTAACTTGTAATGTTCTGAATCTCTACAGTGATATTTGTAGCTTAACTCTCCACAGGGTGACTTGCTTCTAGCCTAACTGTCTATAAGAGTAACTGTTTGTAGCTGAACTCCCTACAGAATAACTGGCAAAGTAATAGAACTCTATAATTGAGTAAGTCATGAACTAGCTGAATGCTCTATTAGGGTGACTGTTCTATTAGAGTATCTCGATCTCGCATTTGCTACATGGAGTTGGCTTTCTATCAGTAGTTTGTAATCCGATTCTTCTGTACTACTGTAAGGACTTTCTAGGATGAGTATTTCAGCTACATACCGATTTTCAGCTCACTGCTCTACGCGGTTTGCTAGGTAGACGTGCAAATTTTTGGTATTTTTATTCACGAATCTCGATCGCGCAATTGTTACACACCTTCGGTTTCGTGTCATATCTCCATGGTCTTTATTTCTATTGTTTTCAAACCATCAACAGGCACTCCTACAATAGTTGCTCTATCCACAAACCGATTTTTAGCTCATTCCATGAAGCGGTTTACCCTGTAGGCGTGACAACAAATCGATCTTGTTTTACGCGAATAATCGGTCATAAATCCTTAGCCGTTTATTTTTATTTATTTATTTTATTTATTATCAATTTTTCCAAAGAAGGGTTCCACAAAAGGCTAGTAAGCCTGTACTAGGTGGTCCCCAACACAGAACATACATACATATACACATACAGAGCATACATACATACATACACAGAACAAGTAGCCATATACATAATCAAAACAAATTACAAATGAGAAATGATATAGCTATTTACAAAACAGAAAATGTTTAAGCTTATGCTTAAAACTGCCTGCAGTTGGCTGTGACAAAATTGTTGGAGGTAAGAAGTTCCATAGAAATGGCACAGCCACAAAGAATGAGTGCCTAAATGCGTTGATCGTAGAACACACAAGGTTTAATGAGATCTAGTAGATAGTGTGTTAAATTGAAAATATTTAGAGAAATCAATGGCTGTTCTCTTATGGAAGATGGAATACAGAGTCCAAATAGATATATAGTCACGACGTGCTTTGAGTGAGGGCCATCCCAGTTCATTGGCACAAATAATTGAAGATTTGGACCATTTATTAGTAGATGAATCCCAAAAACTTTTGATCCGTTCATCGGATTTGCACCAAATGTAATGCTAGGATTTGCTTTTGGACTCCCTTTCTGTGTGCCAAATTTCAAGGCGATCGGAGTACGCGTTTGCATTTAATAGCAATTTTTGCAAGTGTGTGAAAAGAAGAAAAAAACCCCGAAATGTTGGCTGCTTGTATCTCGGAAATGGCTACAGTGATTTCCTTCAAATGTGGAATGTGGACTCCACTATTTGGTGGACAACTCTGCAGAAAATTTAGTTACAATCGAATAAGGGATCACCGAGATACAAAGGTGTGAAAATGACATTTCTTTCTTCCTGTTAATATACCCACGGTGTGGCGCGCCGGCTTCTTGGGGCGCACGACACACTATCATGTGTCTTGATATTGACAGTGAGTATGTGTACATGTTCGCCTCTTTGATATTATTGGTTTTGTTGGGTCAGGCTTAAATAATTGTTCCATGTGATAGGGAAATTAAGCAACTAAATATTGACAGATTTAATATTCTGTATGCAGTTACTGATGTTTCCACTTCTGAAAAAATTACGTTGCTGGTTTATAAACTATTACCATATTTAATTTGTTAATCCTACTTGAGCAGTGCCACAATGGATATTAAAATTATTATATGAGCTTAAACATTATTTATTTTTGAGTTCTTAGTAGTGGTCAAGTTTGAATAATTACCACACTAAACACTACAGTGTTTAACCACATCTACATAGAGTATGTGTAAAAGGTCATAATATTATTCAGAGAATTAAGAGACTTTGCTATGTGTACAAATGTTGAAGTTGTTTTGTTGTTCACACATAACATATACTTGGTTATTTAAATGACCCAAAAATGTTGTGTTATAATTGATGAAGTCATATCATGTTACTTGTGTATTATTACAGGGGGGAAAGACTGCTTTACATTTAGCCGCTGTGATGGGACATGTTCAAGCAATAGAAACACTGATCAGTTCAGGAGCAGATGTGAATGCACTTGATGAGGTTAGTTAGTATGTGTGTGATTAAATGAGTTGAAGTGCTAGTGTTACTAGTAAGAAACATAATTCAATGTAATAAGACACAACTATCCTACCAGTGTGTTAGCATGTAGTATAGTAGAGGTGTGGTGTGGTGTGGTGTGGTATGAAGGATGATGTGACCCATACACTAGTTTATACTACACTATACAGGCCTGTAGCCAGGGGGGGTTCGGGGGGTTCTGAAGAACCGCCCTCTTGGAAAAAAGGTCCACAATTTCAGTAAAAGGTCCACAATTTTAGCAAAAAGTTCCACAATTTTAGTATACAAGTCCAAATTTTCAGGAGCAAAAGTCCATTAGCTACAGTTTACTAGATACCACTATAATAAGAAGCTAAAATAAGTGCTCCGAGTAACTCATTCAGTGCTTGCATTAAATGCAATGCAAGATCGAGATATTCTAATAGAGCAGTCAACCACTCTAATAGAACAATCACTCTAATAGAACAGTCACAATTACATTTTCTTTTAAAAGCTACTTAATTTACATGTAGATTGTCTAAATCGAGCTTTCATTAAAATATAAGATTTTGGTGGACAAGCCCCTCCATGCAGAGCCCACGAATAGCATCCATGCTTCAACTCCATGCAATGTGTAAATTTCATTGTTTAAGACACCCTTTGTTCTGCTACACTGCCCCTGTTGATCATGGCAGGGTGCTCAATCTTTCCCATTCTTATTCATTGTGACATTCCAATATATTATATTTAGACACATGTATGTGCAGATGGTATAATTACAGTAGCAGTAGAGATACTTTTCCAGATATCATTCATACAGCTGGTCTTCAGTTTACCTAAAAAAATTGTTATTTTTATTGACTGAAATGCCACTAAATTCAACCTTAGTATCTGTTTTCAAAAAAGTTTCTGGGGGGGCATGCCCCCAGACCCCCCTAGATTGGGTGTGCTTCGCACACCCAGTCTCAGTACCTTTATTTATCATCATGCAAGTAAAGGTCCACTTTTGGTCAAAAAGAACCCCCCTTTCAAAATTCCTGGCTACGGGCCTGCTATAGTTTATTCATGTTCACCCAGCCACTAAATAGCTCTTAACTGTTACATGGGCCGGCAGCCAAATTATTTAGGAATGCTTAAAAGCCCTTGAAGTTTTTCAGTAATGTGCTTTGTTTGAGTAAGAACTAGCGAATGATGTAGTTGCATTCACAAAGATTCCAACACTGATTGCAAGCATAGGCAGTGGAGGGGGGGCCACGGGGGCCATAGTCCCCCACTTTTATGGGATACTGTTTGCAAAGAAAGATCAAAATACTCTAATAAAACAGTCAGGAATGGATACTCTAATAGAGCAGTCACAACATTCAGAGAAGCAGTGTAGCAAGCTACTTAGCTATGTATGCGTAGTTTTTTTTTTGGTCTTCAACTTACAGTTGGCCTGGCCCCTCACTCTTTGGCCTGCTCCACCACCCCTGTTTCAAGCTCACCTTGATGTTTATCCTTTTCTCCTCAACTCTTAAAATGTGGAACAGTTTACCAGTTACAGTTATTGAAGCAACAAAATTAATCTAGAAGATTTTAAGAAGAGAGTATTGAAATATTTTTGTATTAACCTAGCTGCTGTATAAATTTTGTGTAATTGTTTGTATCTGTGCATATAGATACTCCATTTTGGGAGGTTCACACAGTATTTGATATAAATATATATAAACATGCAATGATGATAAGGTGGCTTATTATTCTGCTGAATGAGCAAGGGAGTCTGCATGGGGGCATGTTCCCTCAGTAAAGCATAAGCACTGCAACTTTTAGTTTTAAGGTGATTGCTAGTTTGAAAGTTTGTTTAATTTTTAGTGGTGATCAAGGCTGTGGTCTCATGCATGCACTGGTTGCATATACTGAACTCTGATGTCCTTTTGGGTGTGCAGTACTGTTTCCATCTCCCCAGGTCTTGATGATTGATCATGAGTTCTCTAATCCTTTCTCTGCTACTCCAATCCTGAAGTTGTGACCGCAATGTTACAAATGGTTATATGAAAATGACTCTCCATAGTAAAAATAAATATTATTTTAGCTATGTGTATCCATGCAATCTATATTATTACATTTGTTTGCTTGATATAATATACATCCAAGTACTATGAGAAATGTGCATGAGGTAGCTCTATAGCTAAGTTTTATTGCTGAATTATCTGATGCTTTATTGCTTTACCTTCAGCCTCTACATCTTCTATAATGTGTCCTAGAAAATCCACAAGCCTTCAGTAATTGTGAATCCAGCAACACAAAATAAGAACACCATGAACTATTTAGACACCCATGACTTGCTAATTATGCTAGCTTAATTTTGAGCATGCATAAGGTGCCTGAAGTATGATTAATTTACTACAGATGTGAGATACTATATTGAATGTCACAATAAAGATAAATCTACTCTAATAGAACAGTCAAAAGCTAGCTGTGTAGTAACTTTGAACTGTTTGATTCTGTTTTATTACACCAGAAGTATGAATTTGAATATACTGACTTTTCTATAGAGTAGATCTATCTTTAGAATGTGATATTCTTTTACTACAGTATTTACAATATCTCATATCTGCATGTGGTAATTGCTTCAGACACCTTATGCTCAAGTGTTTGTATAATTGTCAAGTGCCTTCAATAGTTATCCATGCCTTTTATAACACTGTAAAAAAAGATGAAAATAATCAACAGGTGCATCCCAAGATATTTTTTATTATACGTTTTACTTGCTCATTTCCAAATATCAATTTGTACCAATTTACTGTTCCATCAGTGAGCCTATCACTGACAAAATGAGTGATATCCACCCCAAAAACACCTTTGCTGTAAAAAAAAGGCGCATCCATGAAACTATAAGTACTTGTAAAACAGCTCAGTAATTGTAGAGAAAGACCTCATAAGAGCAAAAACAACTGGCAACTCAAAGAGCTGATATCTGGAGTGGCCAAGAATAAACCTTATCATACAACTAACTGCCATACATTGGCTGTAAAATAGGTACACCCATCAAAGTGAAAGTAACTGGCAACTGAAACAGCTGATATCTGAAGCAGCCAAGAATGAATGTTGACATACAATCAAATGCAATTAACAAAAATTTAATATTGAACCTTTATCATTCAGCCATGTTCTATATTCACTGTATATAGCTACATCCTAAATTAATTTCTTTTAGCTCTAATTGGCTGGTAATTTGGCTGCCTTTTTTGCTCTGTACACTATTATAAAAGGCGGCCAAATTACTCAACATTCATTCTTGGTTGCTTCAGATATCAGCTGTTTCAGTTGCCAGTTACTTTCACTTTGATGGGTGCACCTATTTTACAGCCAATGCATGGCAGTTAGTTGTATGATAAGGTTTATTCTTGGCTGCTCCAGATATCAGCTCTTTGAGTTGCCAGTTGTTTTTGCTCTTTCTCTACAATTACTGAGCTGTTTTACAAGTACTTGTAGTTTCATGGACGCGCCTTTTTTTACAGCAAAGGTGTTTTTGGGGTGGATTACATTTACGTGGCTGCACTAATGTTTCATTAAGTGGCGATAATTTATTTATTTATTTTTTGTGCTGGGGCCATGATATACATGCAGCGATAGTAACGTTCATGCAACAGCCACAAATGGAATTGGGCAACTGAGGGAATCAGGTTGGGGTCACTAGATGCCGTAGTAGCCATACTTGGGCAGTATTGCATATCGACCAATTGATGTCTGGAATACATACACTTTAACGGAAGCAGTAATAATCAGAACAATAGCAGTAGCAACAATAATATTCATGCAACAGCAGCAGTAATAGCATTCTTGCAGCAGTAATAGCATTCTTGCAGCAGTGATAACATTCACACAGCAGCAATAGCAATATTCATGCAACAGCACCCTCAGTGCAATAGCAGCAGCAATTATTATAGCAATACTCATGCAGGACATGCAGCACCCTCAGTACAATAGCAGCAGCAGCAGCAATACTCATGCAGCACATGCAGCACCCTCAGTGCAATAGCAGCAGCAGCAGCAGCAGCAGCAGCAGCAGCAGCAGCAGCAGCAGCAGCAGCAGCAGCAGCAGCAGCAGCAGCAGCAGCAGCAGCAGCAGCAGCAGCAGCAGCAGCAGCAGCAGCAGCAGCAGCAGCAGCAGCAGCAGCAGCAGCAGCAGCAATACTGCACTTACTTGATTGAACACCGCCCTTTAATAGTCGCAGCATTTGAGTGGTCCCACAATTGATTGTGAAAATAATGGCTTAAACATCATTCACGAGAAGCGAGTGGTAGTTGAGTTTGAATAGTCGCCGCATTGATTTTTGGAACTAAGGTAATAAATGCCATTGCATTTAATCAAGTAAATACAGTATTCATGTAGGAGCATCCTCAGTGCAGCACCCTCAGTGCATTGGCAGCAGCAATAGCAATATTCATGCAGCAGTACCCTCAGTGCAATAGCAGCAGCAATAGCAATATTCATGCAGTAGCACCCTCAGTGCAATCGTAGCAGCAATAACATTCATGCAGCAGTACTCTCTTAAGTGAATCATGCAACATACTTTGCATAGCATAAAAGCACAATAGCCTCATACACTTGCAACAGCTTGCGAGCGACCAGCCATCAAACATACAAAGTTGTGAGCCTTATGTATAGCATGCTACCAGAGAAAGCTTGTCCAGTAAATACTTGCCCATTGGTTGTGGTCCCATCCGCATCCCTCAGCTGCCACCAAACTATATGGAGGAGTGTACAAACAAAGTGTAATTAGAACGTGTTTTTTTATTTTTTTTTGCCGGTGCTACATTTATACGGCAGTATTCTCAGCCAATTATGCGACAGCAGCACTCTCATTATGCAACAGCAGCATATCCTGCAGCGGCACTCTCATTATGTAACAGCAGCAATGCAGCACTCTCAGTCATGCAATGGCAGCATATCATGCAGCAGCACTCTCATTATGCAACAGGAGCATATCATGCAGCGGCACTCTCATTATGCAACAGCAGCAATGCAGCACTCTCAGTCATGCAATGGCAGCATATCATGCAGCAGCATTCTCAAAAGCCATTACGAGTTTTTGATTTTGCTTTTGCCAGCGATATAAGCTTGATAACACCATATGTGACCCTTAGCTGTAACCTAGCCAGTGCCTATATGTATCCAGCATAAGTAGTGTCTAGTGTCAGTGACCTAATAGAAGCTGAACAGTCAGAGCACTTACAGCTGGAAAATCATTGACGTAACACATTATTAGTAAAGCACAATAACATTCATGCGGCATCATCATGCAGCAGTGCCTTATGCGATAGCAGCATGCAGCACTAGCACTTAACTAAGGCATGAGCAACAGTAGTGACATACATAGCATAGAAAATAAACACTGCAAGACCTCATGCAAATCAAGGCACATGTTAGCTGTGCATATATAAACATGCTAATGGTGAAAGCTTATTACACCCTGATAACAATTAAACAACTCAAACAAACAAGCGTAACAGCTGACAACACTTGAACAGACGTTTATGACAAACTTGAACGGACAAGCCTGGAAGCTAACGACACAATGTTAAAAGGACAAGCTTGAAAGCTAACAACAAGACTAAGCCAGTACAGCAATTTGTCGCAGCGTCACTTTAATTATGCTAAACTTCTTATAGAACATGCGTGAGAACTCGGCTAGTATCCCTCGATAGCCGTTCGTCTTATTGTAAAGGTGCGATCAGTTTTGTTCAATTTAGTGCGCCGCATGCAACACGTGTCACACAAGGAACAAGCTCACTGGTTATAATGAACTCCCAGCGATGATGACCTTGTTTCTTGTTTACCATCTCGATCGATTCCGTAGGCTGGAAGGACTGCTATGAAGAACCTCTGGCCATGGTAGCTCGGCTCATACACAACTCATGCGAGTGGCACATTTTTTGTTCACCATCCACTGTCCCAGGTACACAACGCAACACTAGCAGTCTTGTTTCACCTACTAGAACTTTTCTTTAACTAGGCCATTCACCTTTCAAGAACGTGGGATGTTACGTGACCGCAAACCTGTTAAACCAGTTTGTTGACTACACAATACTTGAAACCATCTCAACATTACTTCACATGCTTAGATCATAGCACACCCTTACGCTATAGCGTGCACTTAGGTCATGGAAATTATGTGCAAGTTCTTATAGTGCTATATCGCAATATCTGCAGCATGCATGTTAACTTCAATTTATTGTGATACAATAAATTACATTCAAGTTAAAATAGTTACCACACTAAACACTACAGTGTTTAACCACATCTAGTATATAGTAAGTCTAAAAGGTCATAATATTATTCAGAGAATTAAGAGACTTTGCTATGTGTACAAATGTTGAAGTTGTTTTGTTGTTCACACATAACATATACTTGGTTATTTGAATGATCCAAAGATGTTGTGTTATAATTGATGAAGTCATATCATGTTACTTGTATATTATTACAGTGGGGAAGTACTGCTTTACATGATGCTGCTTTTGGGGAACAAGTTCAAGCAATAGAAACACTGATCAGATTAGGAGCAGATGTGAATGCACTTGATCAGGTTAGTTAGTATGTGTGTGAGGAAATGAGTTGAAGTTTTAGTGTTACTAGTAAGAAACACGATTCAATGTAGTAAGACACAACTATCCTACCAGTGTTAGAGGTGTGGTGAGAAAGGATCATGTGATCCATACACTAGTTTATACTATGCTGTAGTCAGTTTATGTTCACCTAGTCCCTTATTTCCCCTTAAATATAACTCCTGTTACATGGACCAGCTGTTAAATCATTTAGGATTGCTGTAAAGCCATTTAAATGTCAGAAATATTTATTTAGTATGTGTGTGATGAAATGAGTTGAAGTGCTAGTGTTACTAGTAATAAACACAATTCAATGTAGCAAGACACAACTATCCCACCAGTGTGTAGTGTAGTAGGGGTATGGTATGTTATGGTGTGGAGGATCATGTGATCCATGCACTAATTTATACTACACTATAGTCAGTTCACATTCACCTATTCTCTTATTTCCTCCTAAATATAACTATTGTTACATGAGCCAGCTGTTAAATCATTTAGGATTGATGTAAATCCATTTAAATGTCGAAAATGTCAATAAAGTACTTTGATACCTATGAACAAGAACAATTAAGGGATGAGACTTTATGAACATCTCATACATTGAGGACAATTCAGGTGTGTGCGCAAGAGTGATAATACACCTTTGTCCAATACAAAACTATTAATAGTGAACACATGTATATGTTCACCTCTTTGATGTTACTAGTTTTGGTGGGTGCCAGTTGTGTTGGAGTAGCACTGTTTATTGTATTGGCAAAATACTTGATAACTGTTTTATGTATATATATGGTAGGTAAAGACACACAGGACACAAAATACTGTATAGCTTACATAAGTAATATTTCGAACTTTTTGAAGATACAAAGATGGTGTGTTGTTATTGATGAAATGATATCATGTGACTTGTAGCTTCATTGATTGTAGGCATCAGGTTCAATATCTTGGGTATGAGAGTGTTGAGATGTGTACTGGTAATGGACCTTATCATGTTTTGAATACATAATTAATACAAGTATAAGAAAAATTTGGAATTTTAAATTAGATTAGGGACGGTGTATAATGCTGCAATAAATTGTACTGAAACCAGCTGGATTGGAGTCCAAGTACTGTAAAACAATAAGAAGTGAACATCCCTACTGTGCTACACTCAATGCACAGCAGAGATATTCACTTCTTATTGTTTTACAGTATTTGGACATTATGTACTACTCCTATCCAGCTTGTTTCAGTACTTTATTGCAGCATTATACACTGTCCCTAATCTAATTTAAGATTCCAAATTTTTCTTATACTCGTTTGTGAAGTTTTTTTGCAAGCTCATGACCACTAAATATCTGCTGAGTTACTCACAGCACTATTATACTAGATTATGACTCATACAATAACAACTGATCAGTGGGCGTGGCTCTACATAACCCTGCAGACAATAATGGACGTGGATTCGTGCATACCTACAGACTGATGAATGGGCATGGCTACCATATGTCTACAGACAGTAATTTACGTAAGTGGGCATGTATTCATGCATACCTACACACTGATGAAAGGACGTGGCTACCATATGTCTACAGACTGTAACATAAGTGGACGTGGCCCACGAAAGAAGCAGACCTAAGCTACGACGTGTAGTAACACGTCCACATTTAATTTAGCACGTAGGATCAGACCTGAATAATCTGTAAAGCAGGACCTGGATGACCCGACTTGGTTTAACATTGTTAAATAAACTATATTTATTGGCCTTACACATTGCTATATAGTTTGCCGTGAGTTGCTCTCTCTGATCAATATCAACAGCGAGTCACGTACGTATGTGTTTTTGGTGCAACCGGTGACCATGCATATTCGAATAGTTTGATGCAATATGCACTGGTATGGAAGCCGTACTGTAGTCTATTAACACTCAGCAGTAGAACCTTGACTGATGGCCATGGTAAAGAAGGATAAAAGGTAAGACAATATTGTATGCTTATCAATATGCCAAAGGTTTTTTCTTAAGCAAACTAGAAACGTTTCTGCGAAAAAATTAGGGCTGTAGCTATAGCCACTTTTACGCTACGCTTGACTGAAGGCATCAGGCAGGCAAGCAGGCATGCATGCAGGTAGGCACGCAGGCAGGCACGCAGGCAGGCAGGTAGGCAGGAAGGCAGTCAGGCAGGCAGGCAGTAGAAAATTCTGTTGAATTTTTTTTTTTCTAAATTCTGTACCAACTAGATGCAAATGTTTCGGATCGATCTGAAGACACTTTTGGGCTTGGTTTTACCCAACTAATACTGTCATGTCGTTGTGAGGAAAGATCGTGGCTGGTTTTTGGATTATATTATATCATGGATCGCCTCCACACCTTCGATGTCCCTATTATACAGTACTATCGTACTGTATGATTCATGCAAGGTGTTTCATGTTCTTTTACCTGTTGGTTTTAAAGTACTACAAAATTAATGATAATAATGAAAAGTGTGCATTGTGCACTAGTGAGAATCTCACCATACAATTCCATGTTGTTAGTTTAACAAAGCTTATGATAATGCGCTAACATCAGACAAAATCTGATCAAATTGCATAGATATCTGACCATAATTCAATCTGTCCAGACACAGTGTCTCATCAAAGCTCTAGAAGGGATCCCGAGGGAGCCTACACACTAAGTTATGTGTGTAGCATGTCTGTTGATTGTATCAACAGCAATAGTAACTTGGTTGCTAGCAGATAGTATACATTCTTACAACCCAAGGGAGTGACCACAAATTTACAATTGCCAAACCTCTGGTGTACTGTAACTAGATAACAGCTGCAGCAAGGCAAGTGACATAATCCCAGTATAACTGCTATGTTATAAAATTATAGTGGACACAGTAGACATCTACATGTTCAGTCAATGTAGGCAACTGTCTGACCAATTCTGGTTTGTAAGGACATTGTGGCAGGCAACAGCAATTTCATATCTTAACCCTCTCACTGCCACAACCGCCATATGGCGGTTTCGATTATAAACGCCTGTAGCATCACATTCTAAACGCTCTGTAACTTCAGTCGAGCGTTTTAGTAGCCCCTGCGCTTATCCTGTAGTAGGCACACTTTGGAACAGCGATAACTGGTCTCTCGTGCACTATTGCATGGTTAGATGATGCAATCACGTACTTTCGGAACATTGATAACAAGCATTATAGATGATTCTTCGACGTGATAATGGCACTACTAATAAAGAGAAACAGTAAGGAGAGGGATTATATAGGTTGAAGTGGTGTGTTGCTACTTTTGTACACTTCGATACAGTGACGTCGTGCTTGTATGCGCATGTGCACTTGCTCAAATGTTGGAAAACCAGACTTTGAGGTAATCACTTCAACTGTAAACTGGTTAGTGATGTTTATTGTGTTTTTATAAACAGTGCTAGCCAGTAAAGTAGTGAAATTGCATGTTTGGTTTCGATTAGATCGATTTTCATACTTTGAAGTTATATAATGGATTTGTGGTTGCTCTTGTGTAAACAACAACTTCATAATTAAATTCCTTGTTCTATAGTGAGTAAATTGATATATAGTTTTATAGGATTATATGGTATGGTATGTAAGTTATAGCAGTTTAGAAACAATAGATTGGAGCCTCTACAAATTTGGTGGTGAAAGGGTTAATTAATTAATAATTAATTAAGCTATGGTATAATCTGTTTAAAAAGTTAGTTTATTACGGCTGTGAGGGATTTTGCTGATATATACACCCGCAGCCCTCGGGCCTGCGGCCCTCGGGCTTTGGGTGTATATATCAGCAAAATCCCAAGCAATTGTGGTATAAGTGATATATATCACTTGGGGTGCACTCACCTAATAGGTGAAAGAACTAATGAGAACTCATCCCATTTGTTTTATACAGTAGCATCTGAAAATTGATCGTGGTTTTAAAAGCGTGGACTAATAGCCATCAAAATGTTGTCCATACTTTAAAACATCATTAATACGTTACTATGTTTCAACACGCTATGTTAGAAAACTTGCGATTGTGGGATTGAGTTTATATTGTTATCATTTTTGTACTAAGTTAGGCCAACTAACTTCGCTATTGGGACAGTAAGTACGTCATTATTAAATTAAGTATTTAGGACTGTAAGTTGCTAACCTATTTCAGCGTAGTAGTAGTAGTTTTTCCATTCTGTGGTCTGTTCAAAGGCTGATACGCGGTGGGTAGAAATACGCATCCACGATCGCCCAAACAATTATTTTGTGCCTTCATTATCCTTTACTAACAATCAACTAGTTCATCTTAGAGAATATACTCAGTTTAGCGACCACTATAAAATCGAGTCCCAAATTGCAAAGCTCTATGTCGCTCAACATAACAAGTCAAAGCATATCATTTCTTTGAACTGGCTGGGTATCAAAGCCATTGGCAAACTGCTTTCCCATGATATTGCCCGTGCAATATGTGAGTTAAACACCGAGCAGCGCCTTTGAACACCCACGCTAAAGTAGTATATATCTGATTACTACTGTGGCCCTTCAAACACTTATTGAATTGGTCTGGTGACATTATGACTAATTACCATTTCTATGGAATGTAGGGGGGTGTGAAGTATAGCTGTGGCAACAGCCTTTTCCATAGATACTTAATATTTTATTATGCTACTGCTGGGACTATACATATAGCACAGCTGGCACAAGTGACAGAGTATTATACTCATTAGTTGTCCCTTAACAACAGTGGCTCTTTGTTGCCAAACAAAGGTAAAACCCACTAATACATGCATTTATACTAATTGCTCACACACGTAACATTTACGTATACTAATTGTGTATTGTAGTACAGGTGTAGTGTGGTGTAAAAGATGATTTGACTCATACACTAGGTTATACTACACTATGGTGTGAGTTCATATACACCTAGTCCCTAAATAGTTACATGAGCCAGCTGCCAAACCTTTTAGGAGTGCTGAAAAACCCTTTAAGTTTGTCAATAAGGTGCTTTGATATGAGTGCGAACGAGTGATGATTGAAGCTTTATAAACTATCCTATACATTTAGTGTAATAGAGTGAATGATGTAATCTAATGATGTAACATTATGATGTAATTAATATTTGCTGTACTATAAGTATTCTGTCCTGTAGTTGTAATTCATTCATTTCTGTGTGCTTAATAGTTATTCATTAATAATCCTACCTGTGGTCTAGCTGTGCTGCTTTTACTCGGTCATCTACAAACCTGCGATAGAACACTGGCGACGAGGATGGCCGCTAAACAGTACCTGGGACATATATCTGCTTTTCAGCCTGACTCAGAGACTATTTCAGCATATTTGGAGCGCGTACAGCTGTTCTTCGACGTTAATGGAATAGAGGAGGACAAGAAGAAAGTCCCTGTATTCCTTAATACAGTTGGGTCACGGACGTACGCTTTACTACGAGACCTACTGGCACCAGCAAAACCTGCAGAAAAGAAATTTGAAGATCTACAAAAGGTCTTAACAGAACATTTTGAGCCGAAGCCAATAGTTATTGCTGAGCGTTTCTACTTTCACCAACGTACACAAGGACCAAATGAGTCTGTCCTAGAATACATCACTGAACTTCGACGATTAGCTACCCATTGTGAGTTTGGTGATTTCCTGCAAGAAGCTTTACGCGATCGTCTTGTCTGTGGCTTACGAAGCACTGCTGCACAAAAAAGTCTGCTGTCAGAAGAAAACCTCACTCTGGAGAAGGCCATACGTCTCGCACAAAGTTTGGAGGCTGCAGATAAGAATACAAAGAAACTCAAAGGAGATGAAACAGCAGGCACCTCCAGTACTATTCACAGAACAGGGCGTTTTGCTAACGCTCCAAGGCAGCACACCAAATCTTGCTATCGCTGTGGCGATACAGACCACATGGCAACTACTTGTAGATTCCGGGATGCTGAATGTAAAAAGTGCCATAAGAAAGGACACTTAGCCAGAGTATGCAGAAGTGGATCAAAGAGATCTACCAAAGAACATTCTCGAAAACCGACTGGACACAAGAAAGAACTGACTATCAGAGAACCTGACTCCGATGATTCAGGGGAAATGTCACCATTGAACCAAGTTGGTGGAAAACTACACCCAATTTTGGTAGAGCTTACCTTGAACAAACAGAAGACAACAATGGAATTAGATACGGGTGCTGCAGTATCGGTGATGTCCAGCAAGGCAAAGGACAAGCTGTTCCCCAATTTGAAGTTAGAAACTACATCAGTGATCCTCACAACCTACACTGGTGAGAAAATAACTGTATTGGGTAAATTAATTGTGGAAGTGAAATATGGCAAGCAGCACAAACAGCTTCCATTGTATGTGGTTAAAGGTAATGGCCCTAGCCTTCTGGGTAGAAATTGGCTTACTGTAATTAACCTCAACTGGAAAAGTTTAAAGTTGATGTCAACCACTGACACCCAAGCCACTCCTAAGCCACAAATGAACTATGAACAACAAATGGAAGCCTTACTAGAAAACCATAAGGCAGTATTTGAGGAAGGGCTTGGTGAAATTAGCACTTTTGAGGCCACTTTGCAGATGAAGCCAAATGTAAACCCCAAATACTGTAAAGCCAGACCAGTACCTTTTGCTTTACAAATAGCTGTTGAACAGGAATTAGACCGGCTGGAAGATGAAGGAATACTAGAGAGGGTTGCTTATAGCAAATGGGCTGCTCCTATTGTGCCAGTACCCAAACCGGGAGGAGCTATCCGCATATGTGGAGATTACAAAGTAACTGTCAACCCCCACCTTGAGGTCGACCAGTACCCTTTACCAAAGCCTGACACAATCCTTTCAACACTTTCTGAAGGGAAGTGGTTTTCTAAAATTGATCTTACTCATGCCTATCAGCAATTGAAGTTGTCAACAAATTCTCGAGAGTTGGTAACAATCAACACACATAGAGGACTATATCGTTATACCCGTTTGCCTTTCGGTGTAGCTTCTGCCCCTGCAATTTTTAAAAAAGTAATGGACACGGTACTACAAGGCTTACCCAAAGTTATTTGTTACCTGGATGACATCTTAATATCAGCTAGTACCCCAGAGGAGCACCTAGAGAATGTCAAACAAGTTTTACAATGCTTAGAGCAGTACGGCATACGGGCAAGGAAATCTAAGTGTGCTTTCATGTGTACAGCTGTGGAATATTTGGGACACAGGGTAGATTCAAAAGGTTTACACACCTTAGAAAGCAAGGTCAAGGCAGTAGTGGAAGCTCCCCGTCCCCGTGACTTACAAGAATTACGTTCATTTTTGGGACTTGTACACTATTACGGTAAATTCTTACAAAACCTCTCAACCCTACTTCATCCCCTTAATAATTTACTAAAACAAGGAAGTAAGTGGCATTGGTCAAAAGAGTCTGACACAGCTTTCACAAAGGCTAAACAAAATCTGGTTTCAGCACTAGTACTAGCCCATTACAATCCAAATTTGCCGATCCACCTAGCAGCAGATGCCTCTGCTTATGGCATAGGAGCAGTGATGTCTCATGTATTTCCGGATGGTTCAGAACGTCCGGTGGCTTTTGCTTCACGTACTTTGACAGCAACAGAGCGTAATTATGCTCAAATTCAGAAAGAGGCCTTGTCACTTGTATATGCTGTACAGAAATTTCACCAATATCTATATGGCTGATCTTTTACACTAGTTACAGATCACAAGCCACTAACTACTATTTTGGGTCATAAGAGGGGTATACCATCACTAGCTGCTGCTCGACTACAGCGATGGGCACTGATTTTGTCAGCTTACACCTACACAATTGAGTTTAGACCAACCAAACAGCATGCTAATGCTGATGGCCTGTCCAGACTTCCATTAGGTACTCATAAAGAAGCAGCTTTGGACTGTATTCACTCATTCATGATTGGTCAACTTTAGGCTATGCCGGTCACAGCTGAACAAATTCAGAGAACTACTCGTCGAGACCCAATATTAAGCCAAGTTCATCGTTTTGTTCAAGATGGATGGCCAAGGCAGGTGGAGGACAACTACAAGCCATTTTTCAAATGCAAAAATGAACTGTCCATTGAAGCAGGTTGCTTACTATGGGGAAATCGGGTAATTATTCCTGAGAAGTTCAAATCTACTCTACTGGAAGAATTACACCGAGACCATCCAGGTGCTTCACGAATGAAGTCAGTTGCCTGCAGCTATTTTTGGTACCCTGGGCTGGACAAAGATCTAGAAGATAGAGCACATGGCTGTGTAGCATGCCAGGCAGTGAAGAACAGTCCCCCTGTAGCTCCCCTACATCCGTGGGTATGGCCAGAGCAACCTTGGCAACGAATTCATGTGGACTTTGCAGGTCCTTTCTTGAACAAGACTTACCTGTTAGTAACTGATGCCCATTCCAAGTGGCCAGAAATCATTGAAATGCATTCGACCACATCTCAGAAAACTATTACAGAGCTAAGAAAAACTATTTTCTGCTTACGGATTACCTATGCAGTTGGTATCTGACAATGGGCCACAGTTTACTTCTGAAGATTTTGCACAATTCATGAAGTCTAATGGCATCAAGCACATTCGCTGTGCACCCTACCACCCTGCCTCTAATGGGGCTGTGGAACGCTTGGTTCAAACCTTTAAGAAAGCTATAAAGGCAGCAAAAGAATGTGGTAAAGACTTGCAGCAAGCACTTTCTAATTTCTTGCTAACTTACTGTTCCACTCCTCATGCTACTACCAATGAGACACCAGCCAAATTGTTTTTGAACCGCAAACTCCGAACCAGACTAGACTTATTGCTACCTGAAAAGAACAAGATTCTCATAGATGCTCAAGCCAAACAGAAGCAGAATCATGACCACAAAAAGAATGTGTTGCGTGAATTTAAAGTGGGAGAGGCAGTTATGGCAAGAAACAATGTAGCAGGTTCACCAGATGTTAAGGCAGTGATTAAGAAAAGGCTGGGTCCATTGACCTATAAGGTACAGACCAATACTGGTCTTATATGGAAACGACATGTCGACCATCTGAAAAGCCTGGGAACTGTAGTAATTGATGCTCCACCAGTAACTGAAAATGATGTGATTATTCCTACATGGCTTGAGGAGACCCCTTCGAGTAACACCGAAAGCAATGAACAGATGCCACCTGAAACTGTGAGAAGGTATCCTCAAAGAGAACACCGGCACCCGAAACATTTCAACCCAGAGACTGGTAATAACTAATATAGTTAGGCCATTTATATTTTATGGGTTAGTTGTAGTTATTATTACTTAAGGACATTGTATTTTATTAAGTGAGGAAGGAGTGTAATAGAGTGAATGATGTAATCTAATGATGTAACATTATGATGTAATTAATATTTGCTGTACTATAAGTATTCTGTCCTGTAGTTGTAATTCATTCATTTCTGTGTGCTTAATAGTTATTCATTAATAATCCTACTGTGGTCTAGCTGTGCTGCTTTTACTCGGTCATCTACAAACCTGCGATAGAACATTTAGTATGGACAATTCGTCTATTGACAGTGAACACATGTACATGTTCACCTCTTTGATATGATTGGTTGTGGTGGGTATCAGGAGTGTTGCAGTATTGCTGTTTATTGCATTTGCAAATTGCTTCTTAAGTAAATGTTTAATGTACTGGGGAAAGCAATAAATTATTGTCATACTTATCTTGTAAACAGTTATGCATATTGTTATATAGAATCCTGTAAAAATTTTTTTCAATACATTGCTGGTTTATAAACTATTACCATATTAATTTTGCTAATGCAGCACTTTCAATAGTAGTCATACTTAAGTAGTGCCACAATTGATATTAAAATTACTGTATGAACTTAAACATTATTTTGAGTATTAAGTAGTGGTCAAGTTAGAATAGTTACCACACTAAACACTACAGTGTTTAACCACACCTAGTATATAGTAAGTCTAAAAGGTCAATACTATTCAGAGAATTAAGAGACTTTGCTATGTGTACAAATGTTGAAGTTGTTTTGTTGTTCACACATAACATACAGGGTTTTGCGGACTTCTTGCCACATAGGTTTTTCACGCATGCACACGCTACCCTGAAATTTGAATTTGTTGCGGGTGCATGGAGCAGCGGAATCATGGATTCCTGTAAGCATTCACGATCTTCTGCATACGGGGAGGATCTTCATTGGCGCATAGTTTGGCAAAAGGAAGGACTGGGGCTCAGTGATGATACAATTGCTTCAAATGTAAACATAGACAAGTCTACCATGTCAAGAACGATGCAAAGGTTTATTACTACAGGAACAGTAGCTAAATTACCATATCCAAAAGAGAGAGTGAATAGAAAACTTACAGATCCAGCAAAGCTGTTCATTGTTTTGAAAAGTCCAGGAATCACTTTCTATGAGATACTAGAAGAGCTATTGCACACACTGCTGACTCAAATTGATGTTTCAAATATATGCAGACTTTTACAACAGAATGGATTTACAAGGCAAAAACTGAAAATCTGTGCATTGCAGCAAAGTGAATTTTTGAGGCAATGTTTTATGGAGAAAGTTTCAATTTACAACCCAGAAATGCTAATTTTTTTTAGATGAGATTGGAGCAGATTGAAGAAATCTTATCAGAAGGTATGGTTACAGTATAATTATGTGGAAAGCCACTTGTAAATCACCAATTGTTGTGTCGAGGGTATCGACTATCTGCACTAGCTTTCATGTCTGTAAGTAGTATTTTAGATGTCCGAGTAGTAGATGGAGTAACCAATGGTGAAACATTTTACAGTTTTATTGAAGAGTGTCTATTACCTCAGTTGATGCCATTTGATGGCAGTAATCCACATAGTGTTGTGGTAATGGATAATTGCTCCATTCACCACATCAATGAAGTTGTAAAGATGATTGAAGAGGTTGGAGCAATTGTCCACTTCTTGCCACCTTACTCACCAGATCTTATGCCGATAGAAATGGCATTTTCAAAAGTGAAAACATCTCTGACAATGGATGGAATGGAAGAAGTGGCTTACATGGAGATTGCTTTATTAGAATCCTTTACTACTATCACACCTGCAGATTGCTAGGGCTGGATAGCTGAAAGTGGAATATATTTCTAGTTGTGGTTTTGTCAATGAATACAATACAAGTATAAGAACAGTTTATGAATAACAAAGAAAAAATTAATGGTAACACACAGTAAAGGTTCTAAGTTGCTATACTAGCTAATAGTAACTATAGCTTGCTTACGTAGTGACAAAAGGTTCTAAGTTGCTATACTAGCTATAGCTTCCGTAGTGATGACAATAATTATGTTGGTTTTTTGTTCCGCATATTCTTTCTCAGTTAGTATTCCATCCTCTAACAAATTCTGTAAATATCTTAATTGCTCCAAGTTCTTCATTCTTAGCTCTACTGCCTTTCCGGGTGATATTCCAGTTGCTGCAGACATTGAGGTTTCCACACAAGACATCGTTGGAGTTTGTGGTGAAGCGCTCGATTCTTTTAGTGCTTTTGCAAATGTAACAGTAGCACCAGTAATAGTATCTCCAAGCGATTCTTTCCTTGGCCTTTTAGTACTACTACGGAAGGCAGGGATGTCAGGTGGACTTTCCGTATCACTGTGCAAACCTGCACTAACTATTCTCGACCACAACCTTAGCTGTGGTAGTGAGTATTTGTCTGCATGTTTGTCTTTCAAATATTTGAAAGCCTTCTCCAATTCTTCTTCCTTTTCTTGACGCTTCAGCAAGCCACCTGACTCTGCATCATGTTTTTGGCCTTTGCAACGATCTTCGCACCACAACAACACTTCTCCTCCCAACCTGTGCTTGGAATACATAGCTTTCAAATCTTCTACACTAACCAGAGACATTTGGTGCCTGCCATCAAAGTAACCCACTCCAAATTTCAATGAGTCTGGTACTTGCTCCTCAAGTTCTTCAATTAACTTTACCCGCAAATGATTGACTGTGGCAAACTTAGAATGAATGCTGTGTAACTGACGCACTAAAACATCTCCTTTTCTCTTTGGGTTAATAATCTTAACTTTATAGACGAAATAAGGCTCCTGGCGGTATAAAACCCAATACGACTCATAATTTCACACGTAATAGGTTACCTTGTCAGATGCAACCGGACTTTGCGATGAATGAGACGTTGATAAGACTTGTACGGTGACTGCGTGGCCGCTGTTACTAGCAGACTTTTGAGAAGCCATTTCTAACCTACTACACATGCGCAAAAAACCTGTATGGCAAGAAGTCCACAAAACCCTGTATGCTTGGTTATTTGAATGATCCAAAGATGTTGTGTTATAATTGATGAAGTCATATCATGTTGCTTGTATATTATTACAGGAGGGAAGTACTGCTTTACATGATGCTGTTTTTTGGGGACAAGTTCAAGCAATAGAAACACTGATCAGATTAGGAGCAGATGTGAATGCACTTGATAAGGTTAGTTAGTATGTGTGTGTGTGAGGAAATGAGTTGAAGTATTAGCGTTACTAGTAAGGAACACAATTCAATGTAGTAAGACACAACTATCCTACCAGTGTGTTAGTGTGTAGTGCAGTAGAGATGTGGTGTGGTATGAAGGATCATGTGGTCCATACACTAACTTATACTACACTGTACTCAGTTCATGTTCACCTAGTCCCTTATTTCCCCCTAAATATAACTCTTGTTACATGGACTAGCTGTTAAATCATTTAGGATTGATATAAAGCCATTTAAATGTCAGAAATATTTGTCAATAGCTAAAGTGCTTTGATACATATGAACAAAAACAATTAAGTGATGAGACTTTACAAACATCTCATAGATTTAGGTACATGCACAATTGTGAGAATACACCTTTGTCCAATACAAAACTATTGAGAGTGAACACATGTACATGTTCACCTCTTTGATGTTACTAGTTTTAGTGGGTGCCGGGTGTGTTGGAGTAGTACTGTTTATTGTATTGGCAAAATGCTTGATAACTGTTGTATGTATATATATCCACCTCAAAAACACCTTCGCTGTAAAAAAAGACGTGTCCAAGAAACTACAAGTACCTGTAATCCAATGTAATTAAAAACAGCTCAGTTGTAGGGAAAGACTTCATAAAAGTAAAAATAACTGGTAACTTAAAGAGCTGATATGTGGAGCGGCCAAGAATCAATCTTACTCATACTAATTTTTTTAATCCATGCAAGAATACCTTGCAATGGCTGTAAAAAAGTACACCCATTAAAGTAATGGGAAATTGGAATAGCTGATATCTGAAGCGGCCAAGAATGAATGCTGATATACAACTAATTGGAATTAACAAAAAGTTTAACATTGAACCTTTATCTTTCAGCTGTGTTCTACATTCACTCTTGCAGCATCATGAATTGATTTCTTTTAACTCTAATTGGTTGGTAATTTGGCCACCTTTTTAATATTCAGTGTATAGAGCAAAAAAAAGACGGCCAAATTACCAGCCAATTAGAGTTAAAAGAAATCAATTTATGATGCAGCAAGAGTGAATGTAGAACACAGCTGAAAGATAAAGGTTCAATGTTAAACTTGTTGTTAATTCCAATTAGTTGTATATCAGCATTCATTCTTGGCTGCTTCAGATATCAGCTATTTCAATTGCCCATTACTTTCATGGGTGTACTTTTTTACAGCCAATGCAAGGTATTCTTGCATGGATTAAAAAAAATTAGTATGAGTAAGATTGATTCTTGGCCGCTCCACATATCAACTCTTTAAGTTACCAGTTATTTTTACTTCTATGAAGTCTTTCCCTACAACTGAGCTGTTTTTAATTACATTGGATCGCTCCAACCCTAGCTCGCCTCGAACTTACCCAAAAACTTACTTTCATACAACTAATATGTTTGGTACTAGAGTTATAGGTGACACTTCCCAACAAACGACCGGTTAAATAAATATTTGCACCGTGACCGGTAACTGGCTAAATATCCACTTCGATCAATTTATTTGCTCAGTCGGCTGTCTAGTGCTGGGTTTTCAACACTGCTTAACTTAGGAAGCTGAAACTTAGCCAGTCCATTCCTCTGTCCCTGTAGAAAACAAAGAACAAATAAAATGCACTTTGATAATTGTGCGGATATCGACGGTTATCTAAAATTAGGTAACAATTTACAATCGCCAAACCTCTGGTGGACTGTAACCACAAAACAGCTGGAGCAAGGCATGTGACATAATTCCAGTACAACTGCTATGCTATAAAATTATAGTGGATACAGTAGACATCTACATGTTCAGTCAATGTAGCCAACTGTCTGACCAATTCTGGTTTGTAGGGACATTGTGGCAGGCAACAGAAATTTCTTATCTTAAGCTGTGGTATAATCTGCTAAGAAAGTTTGCTTATATCTGATTAGTACTGTTGCTCTTCAAACACTTATTGAATTGTTCTGGTGACATTATGACTAATTACCATTCCTATGCAATATAGGAGTGTGTGCAGTATACATAGCTGTGGCAACAGCCATTTCCATAGATACTTAACCCTTTAAGGACCACTGCCATAATATTACATCCAAACTAAGCATTGCTCGAAAGCCCAGTACCATAATATTACATCCAAGATTATTGGCAGTAAACAAAGAGCTAGAACTCTGCAACAAATTAATGAAGCTATGATATCAAAACAGGGGCTATTTTATTTGCCATTCATAGGCGATTCTTTTGGCCAACTTATCACGCAAAACTTAGCCAGTGTAAAATTCCTAACAAAGTACAAACATTTAATATTTACACAATAAAACTATAACCTTGTAAAAATTGCTCCATAACTTTGACTGCGTTCATCATATTAACTTCAAATAAAGCTCAGAGTGCTCACTAATTAGTGGAAAATAATTTGATATACAAGATCACGTGATGTGGGTTTTAAAAACTAAATGGTGAACTGTTTTTATTGATTGTGTCACAAAGAAATGGATCGCGTGCAGGTGTTTGAAACTAACCTTAGTGCTTCTAAAACATTGGTTCTACACTTTGGTAAGTTAGATAATGTTGTTTATTATTGCCAGGTGAGTCTTTTAGTATAATTTGTTATACCATTGAGCACTTGTAGGGGCTTTGTCAACACTATAAACTTATTATATTTTTTAAAAGATAAAATGCGCAATAATCATAAAACTTGTGGGCTTTCAAGGTAGACTGTGCACACAATTCTTGGTCTTTAATTATGCTACTGCTGGGACTATACATATAGCACAACTGATACATTAAAAAGGTTATTAGTCACTGCTATTGTCCCTTAGCAACAGTGGCTCTTGTTGCCAAACAAAAATGATATTGAATTTATGGAGATTTTTTTGGTGGTTGCCCTGTTGCCTATCTAACTAATGAAAATTATTGATGTAATAATTTGTGGCAGTGTAAGCCTGACCTATGTGGCCTAGATTTTCTTTAACATAATTAGGCTTGTGCCAATTATGCCAGCATAATTTGTGATTGGATTTGCAAATAGGAGTCTTCCACATACATCCAATTAAAATTTTACCAAATTTTGACAATTAATAACTGAAGGTTTGAAAGCAGTATTGACTTGAACTTTGACAGTTAATACCTTCAGATTTGGAAACAATATTGACTTGAAATTTGGTCAGCAGTGAACACCAACATACATAGCTTAATAGATGGGTAAAAGTTCAGTTTTAAATGTTACTGGAAACTGAGTTATGGTCTCACAAGTTCATGTAATTAGATGTGTGTGGAAGACCCCTTTTCACAAATCTGGACACTTTTCAAACATAATGAGCAAAATGATCAAGCATTATGCCAACGTAATAGAAGATATAAGGAAGAAATCCATCCCTCCTGGAGGAGACTGAGTGTGGCCCCGACAAGACATTGGGTGACCTGCAGTTCGAATCCTGGGGTTGGAGGGATTTTTTCCTTACTTTGGCCCCTTTTCTGTTACACCTTTTCAGCTATAAGCCACTAAGTCTAAGTCCTTGCAATTAGGTTAGGTAATCCTAAGGCTGCAGCACATGTTGCTGTCAGACCTTCAGTGCTGGTCACTGTAAAGCGCTAATAACAATAACAATAACGATATAAAATGTGCAATTCTCATTCCGAAACACAAACACAGTTCACCTTATTTCATATCAAGAAAATGTGTAATGTTATTATTTTATTGTTTCTTAGCTATTATTCAAACTTAATGGAAGTAAGATTGAGATACTCTAATAGAGTAGTCACTTACTCTAATACAACAGGTAACTCTAGAGCATATTTTTTAGGCTGGATTTTTGAGTACTACATGCTCAAAAGCATAATAGGCTATTTCCAAAGCATAATTGGCTCAAGCCTATGTATCATTCATTATTAAAATTATTATAGTGAATTCATTAGCTCATACAGTGTACATAATAATACTCTAAACCCTATAGAGTTTACTGTTCTCTGTAACAAAATTTAGTCCAAACCTGCATGGTTGACTGCTTCATTATAGAGTTTCAAAATAACTACTAAGTGAATAACTTATTCCAGAAACAATTGCTATACTTTAGTTGTCAGTTGGTACTTCAGCCAATGAAATACCTTACATGCATTATATCATTGCATAAAGACAGGCATGACACATTTGGTTTCTTAAATGTGATTGGTGGCAGAGGTGGATCCAAGTATGGTAAGGGGTGCACAGTAGTAATTGAGCTGGGGGGCTCAGCCCCACAGAAGCTAAAGTCATTTCATATATTTCAGTGCTAAAATTTTGATGTACAATGGTTTTATGCACTAATATCTAAATCATACTACTTTCTAAGTGTACTACATTGATCAATAGTTGATAAGTATAACAGTCATAAGTAGTTCAGCTAGCTATAATTATAACTATTATGTACCTAAAGAATGGCATATATACACATAATCATGTGCATTTTCATTTACAAAATATCATTAGCAGGCTCCTCTCAGGGGTGGCACAACCGGTCCGCTTGGTCATGTTTTAACCTGACCACGGGTCTCTGGTATAACCAATAAAACTAAGGAATTTGGCCTAGGGGTTTTCACCATCACTATTTGGGTTCATACTTCAATTTATAATAGCTAAGTGAACATAGTATGAACTGTAATAATGCACTGTACCTGCACATATAAGCGAAGTTAAGTCCGTGAACAGTAGCTAATCATTTGTAGTAAAATCAAGTGTAAATCCTGCTGGCACTATGGAAGTTACTATACGTATCTCTCATTAAGTCATTCTGTAACTTTTGTGTGCCATTGTGTCCATTGTATTCTAAATTTTTAATGCGATGGTATCTTACTAAAGAGTTTTATATTGCACTTGGCAACGGTCTATGAGTTTTTCAACTGAGCAACTACCTGGTTTACCTTGTATTCCTCACCAACCAACTGCATTTGACTTTATTAATAATTGATGAGCCGGTGGCCTCAGCCCCATCCTTGCTAGAAGCTATTCCCAATCTCCTTATAAGGTTACCTGGAAGGTTACAACCAAATGTATTGGGAGTTTCCAGGGTATTTGGGACCAGTGTATATAGGTCATCAAGTAAACTGTTGTCATCCATCTCTGTCAGACACTTTGTGGAGGGAAATAGAATGTGAGAAGTAAGTATAAATTATATTCAAGTGTGTGCATGGGTGTGTTATGTATGTATTGGTAGAGAAAAGCACCACTCTTCTTAATGGTCAGAGATAAGTAGGTTATGGCTGTTGTACATATGTATCATACAACTAGCCATAGCTGAGGAATGCTTTTTTAGTTGGCATTGCATGGTTATGCAGAACAACCAGTAACAACCAGCTGCAACCTGTAGAAAATAGTAAATCAATAAGTAATATACAGCTCTAACTACAAGTGCAGCAATTCCTAAGACTGTACTTGTATAGAGGTTACATGTGCCCCTTTACATTATAATTTTATTTCTGGGACTCTGACTAGTGAAGTTCTGCACTTCTGCTATACAGCTTTGTTTTGAAATTGATTGAGTGCACAGTCCTCCAGATTCATTCTCACAGTGTCTATTTTTCAAAATTTTCCTGGGGGAGATGCCCCCAGACTCCCCTAGTTAGAGCATGCCACATCAGTATGTTCCACACACATCAGTATACTCCATGCACATCATAACCTGACCACTTCAAGAATTGCTGCTCTGCCCCTGAGCAGACTAAGTGTGTTCATGCATGTGATGTTCCTTCAGATGCTAATTTTTCATTCTCAGTTTCTATGGAGGATTCTCAATAGTGTTGTATGTGGTGACTGTTCTATTAGAGTATTTGACTGACTGCTCTGTTAAAGTGTATATTTTATTGAAGGAAAGGGGGGAAATGTGACCCCCACCCCCTTAAATCCATCTCTTCCATGTGGTGCAGAAACGTTCCAAAAGTGTTCTATAAAACAATGACATCATTGAATGTATTTTCATACTCTAATATATAATTCAGTAAAGTCACTATATTGCTAGCTGACTATGTATATGTTCATATTTTCTAGTTTGCGTATGTCTTAAACTTCTGTGTAAGATTGCATGGTTGTGCCAAACACACGAGTCAGATTTATAATCAAACAAACAAATGTTAGCAGCTTTAGGAAGATAACATTGGCAATGAAATCTAACAGTAGCTAGTAGTAATTGATAAACTAGTAGCATGCATTTAATAAATGAGGGGAGTCATATATAGTGTACTAGTATTAAAAATTGTTAATTTAGAAATGAAGTAGGGATCTATGCAATAAAAAGTAGTGAAACAAGAGATAAATGATTATATTACAGCATATCTCAGTGGGAAAGTCCCTACTTTTGCATTGAGCAAATAATTGTTATTACTAATGTGCCAAATTAGAGACTTTCTCACTAAGTTATATGCTGTAATAACATCATTCATCTCGTGTTTCACTACTTTTTATTGCATAGACCCCTACTTCATTTTTAAATTTACATTTTTTAAAAACAGTATAGTTTGTTTAGTATTTTGTTGTAGCACAATGAAACTTGTGACTGTTCTATTAGAATATCATAATGACTTTTGTATTACAGTGACTGTTGTATTAGAGTATATCTCAAGTCAGCCAAGGGGTGTGCAGCTAGCTAGACCAATAAGGGGTGAGGTCATCTTGTATACTGTGAAGTAAGTAGCTAGATTGTTAAGAGGTGTGGTCTCCATACTCTATTGCTATTAGCCCATCAGATCTTCCATTGATGCGGGTGGTCACAAACCTATCGCAAACAGGATTCCAATCGTGAACTTGCTGATATCTAGCTAGTATATCTCCTATAGTAGCGCCAGGACTGAAGCGCTTCTAAAATCCAGCTGTGAAATAATGCTGTGGCATCTAAGAATGCTGTTGATAGAAAGTGTTGATATGGAAAATTAATGCCTCAATATGGTTTTGTTGAATGAAGAAGACAAGCTGCCTGATTGAAGATAAAGGTGCAGAGGGCCAACACCCATCAGAACTGCAAAAGGCATATTTCACTGGTGAATTTGATATTGTGGCATAAAATGGTAGCTGTGCACTATTTTGTTTGGCCTCTAGCCTTGTAAATTTCTGGATTTGGTCTAAGGTCAACTTACTCTAATAGAACAATCATACATACATTCTTATAAACAGTCCAGTAAAGTATATCTAATCCAAAACAGCCAAGCTGTAAAAAAGAGTGCGGCCCTCAAAAAGGCTATGGTGGGGACAAAATTCACCTGAATTGTTGTTATTAAAATTTTTACCATTAACCTACCATCACAGCCATTTCTTGGCCGCTGCCTTGGATTTCACATTTTTTTCACCATAGCCTTTTTGAGGGCCGTACTCTTTTTTACAGCTTGGCTGTTTTGGATTAGATTTCACTTCTTTTTTGTATTTGTATACCCCAAAGCTGGCCTATAGCTGGCTTTGGGGCTTTTTTTTCTTTTCCTTCTTTACCACAGGAAGAAGAAAAAGATGAAGAAGATTGTAAATATTTTATGATTTTATCAGTAAATGTACAAATTATATAATACATATATTTATTACATGTCAATTATTCCCTAAGGATAACTTGTTTCTAGCTGATCTCTCCACAGGGTGACTTGTTTCTAGCCGATCTCTCTACAGGGTAATTGTTTACACAGTAGCTAAATTCTCTACAGGGTGACTTTTTTCTAGCTGAACTCTCTACATGATGGTTTCTTTATAGCTGACCTCTCTACAAGGTAACTTCTTCTAGCTGATCTTTCTACAGGGCAATTTTTTTGTAGCCGATTTCTCTACAAGGTGATTTGTTTGCAACTGAACTCTCTACATGGTGGTTTCTTTGTAGCTGAACTCTCTACAGGGTGATCTTTTCATAGCTGAACTCTCTTCAGGGTGATCTTTTCGTAGCTGAACTCTCTACAAGGTAATTTGTTTGCTACTGATCTCTCTACATGATGGTTTCTTTGTAGCCGGACTCTCTGCAGGGTGATTTGTTTTGTAGTTCAATTCTCAACAAAGTGACTTGTTTCTAGCTGAACTTTCTACAGGATGCATGACTTGTTGATAGCTGAAATCTCTTCAGAGTAATTGTAATAATTATACAGTGATATATTTGTAGCTGAACTCTCCACAGGGTGTCTTGTTTGTAGCCGAACTGTCTACAATATTAACTAGTTGCTGCTGAACTCCCTACAACATAGCTTGCAATGTAATAGAATTCTATAATGGAGTAAGTCATGAACTAGCTGAATGCTCTATTAGGGTGACTGTTCTATTAGAATATCTCGATCTCGCGTTTGCTACACGGAGTTTGCTTTGGAATCATAACTCAGTGGTTTGTAATCCGATTGGTCTGTACTACTGCAAGGGCTTTCTACAATGACTATTCCAGCTATATACCCATTTGCAGCTTACTGCTCTAAGTGGTTTGCCTGGTAGGCATGAAAATGTATTGGTATTTTATTCATGAATCTCGATTGCTAAACACCTTCGGTTTCGTGTCATATCTCATGATCTTTATTTCGATTGTTTTCAAACCACCAAAAAGGCACTCATACAATGATTGATCTATCCATATAACGATTATCAACTCATTCCATGAAGCAGGGGCATAGCCAGAACCCAGGCCGCCCGGGCCCAGGCTCGGGCATCAATAATTCGACATAGTCTAATAGAGCAGTCAGATCGAAATAATCAGTCTCAGTATTCAGAGAAGCAGTGTAGCAAGCTACGTATCTAGTTATAAATAAGTAGGTGAAGTTGGTGGAGGGGAGTAGCTGGAAAGGGGGGGTCGGGTCGAACGAACCCCCCCCCCTTCAGAAGCAGAATCTTTTAAAACTAAAAATCACTGACATCAAATCTTAGCAGCCCTATAGCTGTCCGGTAGCTACTTACACACTAGCACTCCTCTGTTCTACTCTTGAGGGTCGCATTGCATCAATACTGAACAAATCATTATTATTATTATTATTAATGGACCAAAAATTGCTTGGAAGCACAAGGCTATCAAGCTAGGCCGCAGGCCTTTGAGAGTGCCCATATCTTGTTGTTCTCCATACATCATCAAGATTCTTCTTAAATAATGCTACAGTTGGTGCAGAATAATATCTGCTGGAAGAGAATTCCACAAATTAACTACTCTGTTGGTGAAAAAATTATGCCTCACTAGCAGCCGAGATCGAAATTTAAAGAGTTTACAGTGGTGACCTCTGGTGGTATCCATATTACTCAAAGTGAAAAATGAGGTTATGATTATGATTATGATTATGATTAGATACTGGAAAGACAGCACTCAGTGCTGGTTACATCCAGGAGGGGGGGGGACCCTCAAAACAAAAAGGGGGTTAATTACAACAAATCTAGTCCAAAAATACAATTATTAAACTGTTCTAGTGACTCTGTATCGATGATGTGATTAGGGAGGTTATTCCATTGCTTGATAGTTCCTGGAAAGTAACTCTGTTGGTAAGCAAGTGTTCTAGTTGGAGGAATTATATATCTGTATTGGTGATGCAATCTAGTTGGATATGAAGTAGGCTTGAAATACTCAGGGAGCTGGATAGATGGCAAAGCGTGATGTAATACTCTATATAGTAAGTTCAAACGATCAATACATCTTCTGCTCTGTAGGCTCTTCCAATGCAGTTGATCCAACAGGTAAGTGACACTACTCATTGGATTGTAATCCGATGCTACCCATCTTGCAGCACGACGTTGTACCTTCTCTAAAGTATTAATTAAGTATAGCTGGTGAGGGTCCCAGACACAACTAGCATATTCCAGCAGAGGACGTATTGATGTTAAATAGGCTGTTATCTTAACTTCTTTGGAGCATTTACTTATATTACGTTTAAGAAAGTTGAGACTTTTAGTTGCTTTGCCGCAAAGATGATCGATGTGGTGGGACCAAGACATTGATTGGTGGAATATGACCCCTAGATATGGATGCTGACTCTTCAGTTCCAGAGCTTTATTGTCAATGCTGTAGGTGGTGAGCATGGGAGTTTTGCTTCTTGAACAACGTAGAAAAACACACTTTTCAACATTTAGTTTCATTTGCCAAGTTTTAGCCCAGTGGAAGACTTTATTTAGATCTTGTTGTAGGATACTATTGTCTTCTTCTGAATCAATAATTCTGTAAATAATACAGTCATCGGCAAAGAGACGAATCGAGGAGTTGATATTTGTAGATATGTCATTGATGTAAAGTAGGAACATTAATGGCCCAAGTACAGTGCCTTGTGGGACACCTGACTTTACTGGAACAAACCTGGAAGTTACATTATTTAGCACTACTCTTTGTTTGCGTTGTGTTAGCCAAGCCTTAATCCATTGATGAAGGTCTCCTTGTATTCCATAGTGTGATAGTTTCTGTAATAATCGTTTATGAGGAACTGAGTCAAAAGCTTTTGAGAAATCTAATAAAATTAGATCTATTTGTTTCTGTTGGTCCATTACCTTTAAGATTTCCTCTGTTAGCATTACTAGTTGGGATTGACATGAGTACTTAGGCCTAAAACCGTGTTGGCAATTATTGAGGATATTATTTTGGTCTACATGATTCATAATTGAGTGAAAAACAATATGTTCCATTACCTTGCAACAGGTAGAGGTAAGAGAAATTGGTCGATAATTATTAGCTGAGTTTCGGTTGCCTTTCTTATGTACAGGGACAACATTTGCTGTTAGCCAGTCAGTTGGAAGATTGTTGGTGGTAAAAGATTGAGTAAAAATTACCTGGAGTATAGGTGCAATTTCAGCTCTGCATAATTTCAGTATTTGCGTAGGAATCCCATCAGGACCTGGAGCCTTGCTAGTATCCAATTGTTGAAGTAAGTTTTCAATTCCTTCGGTTGAAAATATAATGTGGTCACAAATGGGATACGTAGGAATGTCCAGATTTGGAGTTTCGTTATCTTCGTCAGTAAAAAAAGTGTAGAACTGATCATTAAATGCATTAGCAATGTCAACAGAAGAAGTAAGCAGGGAGTCATTACTTTCTAAGGTGGTAACGTTTGGATGGTCTTTCTTTAAGTTCTTGATTAATGACCAAAATCGTTTTCTGTTGTTGCAGTGGGAGTCGTCAAATAGGTATTTACAGTAATTGTTATGAGCTTTATCAACTAAACTGTTAACTTCGTTCCTTAGCTTCCTGTACGCTTTCCAGTCGTTTTCATTTTGTGTAGCCTTAGCTTTGTTGTACAATCTACGCCTTTTAGATATCTTACGTTTAATTTCTCGATTTAGCCATGGAGCTTCTTTGCGATTCTTGACCATTCTTGATGGAACGTGCCTGTTCGTCATTTCAAAAATCATATCTTTGAAATTATTCCAGTTATTTTCAACAGGTCTTTTGTAGGGATCACTCTGGAAGAACAGGTCTTTAAAAGCTCTAACATCTTCTAGCATTGATTCTGTGTTTGCTTTGTGAAAAAGGTAAGTTCTGTGCGGATTGTTATTAGGTGCATCGCAAGTTGTATACAATGTAAAAGTAACTGCTTCATGGTCTGACATTCCAGGTACAACCTTGATGTTGTCAATAAGATATGGTGATGTTGTCAGGACTAAGTCCAATACGTTATCGTTTCTCGTAGGTTCAAGTATCTGTTGTTCCAAGCTGAAATCATTAATTACGTCAACAAACAGGTTATTCACTTCTGCTCCATATGTTGGTCCAGGTTTAACATGACCGATTCCGTCACTCCATTCTATACTAGGAAAGTTAAAGTCCCCTGCTAGTATAATATTAGATTGGTTTCCTTTAGTTCTACTGATGTGTTGAAGGGCCTCTTTCAAACTTAGGATAGGGTTGCTTAGAGCATCAGGTGGCCGGTAAAATGAGCAAACAAGGCATGGCTCATGAGAGACTGGGTAAATTTCCGCCCATATCATTTCAGCATTTTGTGATAAGTTGGGTTGTTCTGTGAATTTCAAGTTTTTTGTAAAGGCGAGAAATACCCCTCCTCCTCCAGAGGTTCGGTCTTTCCTTATCACAGAGAAATCGTTAGGAAATATTTCAGCAGTGGAGTAGGTTTCATCTAGGTGTGACTCACATCCTATTATAATATGGGGTCGGTTTTCAAAAATTAAAGTTTGGAGCCTCCCTCTTTTGTTTAAGCTCCTTAGACTGCAGCAATTAAAACTAAGTACTCTCAGCTCAGATTTGTTGTTGTTTGTGCATGTGTAATTAGAATCATTTAGGGTGGGATTATCAGTGCTGGGGAGTGAGTTGCTAGTAATTATGGTCTCCTCGGCGCTATTGTGCCGTTTTTTATTATGTAATTCTTACCATCTTTGTTCATCTCATTTAGTTGGTTTCTTAACATTTTGTTCTTCTTTTGTTCAAGTGGCGTGCAGTCAGCAGATACGTAAACTGGCTTTTCTTGGTTTAAATTATTTCCATTCTTAAGTTTAGACTTGTTTCTCAAAATTGCAACTTTATCTTGGAGGTTGGAAACGGTGACTTTGAGTAAGCGGGCTCTACCACCTTTCTTTCCGATTCTGATAGCATTAGTAACTAAGGTTTCCACTCCTAAACTTTCGGTAAACAATGATGTAGCTGTTTTAATATCATCTCTCTTTCTGGTTTGTGGGTCTTCTTCCTTTGATTCTTCTATATTGTGCAAAATTAGATTAAGCTGTCTTTTTTCTTTTTCTTTCTGCTCAGAAATGATAGAAGAAGTCAAGTGGGCAACAGATTCTTCATCACTGGGGTCAGGGGTTATCTTTGACAAGGGTTTGTTGTAATTCTCTAATTGTTCATTTATTCCCTCCACAATTCCAGTGAGTTTTTCTTCTACTGCTTCAAGCCTTGCATTGACATTCTGCTGCTCCTGTTGGAGTGCGGATGTACCAGAATCTACTTTCAGTGCGAAAGCAACTTTTGTATAGCATAACGTACAGAAAAACATAATTTTCTCACTGCTACCACTCAAAATGTTATACTCGTTTTGAGTTAGACCTGCACATATTCTGTGTTCCCACTTACAGCACCACTGACATTGTACAGCATCTTTCTTAGCTTCTTTTTTACAAGTAACACATTTCTCGACTTGTGGGGCTTGTTTAGTTTTCTTACTATCTCTTTTGGGAGGTGAGGTGTCTTCTGGTAGCTTGCGTTTGATGATTGAGGTTTGGCTAGCCATCTCAGCGATGTTGTTCTAATTAATGCCCACTATGACCAAAAACAAACAGAGACAAACGCATGTACTGCAATAACAAACAACTGGCCTTTGGTGGTACCGTTAAAATCGCCACGGTACAACAGCTGGAGAGCTTAGGAGTCGATTTGACGAGTTGAGAATGAAGAGCAAATTTCGCGTAAACGATCGATCACGTGATTCTTCATTTGTTTTGTAGGGTTGATGTCATAGTAACCATTCAATATCTTGTAGGCCTCAATTAGATCTCCACTTTGACATCTACAGTACAGTGAATATAAACCAAATCATCAAGATATATTGCATCACATGATCAGTAGCGCATGTGATGCATGGTGGAAATGGCAAAAGAGTGTTGATTGGTTGAGGTAGACATATTACAAGACAGCAGCTGTGATAAACTTGAGTGGTCGTGTTATACATGTGTCAGGTGAGCACAAACTCTGACTAGTTGATGTATATTTATCTGATGAATGGTTTGTTTTATTTGTCACATGTTGCGGGCACGTGATGTCTCGAATACATTGGAGTACAATCCAAGTCTAAAGTTACTGACCATCAACAGGAGGGCTGACCAACAATAATGTATACCTGGAAGGAAGTATTGCCAACTAAGCGACTTGGGGTGTGGAGGGTTCCCGTGTGCTAAAATTCGAAATTCGCTGTCATAATCTGGAAGTGAGGATTAAGTTGGTAATAGCTACAACAGATTTATAGTTTCTATAAGCTGCATAAACAGCTGTGTGCAGGTTTTAGCTAGTTAGATGCACAAACAGCACCTTTTAATGTTACTGCCTAAGGGCACATTTGTGTATGCATCATTTTCGTTCAGACATGATCTAGGGAGAAGCACCCAGGACTTCCCCCAACAACATTCCACTTGACTTATTTTAGCTTATAACTAGGCCCTGGCATCATCAAAAGCCTGGCTACGTCCCTGCCATGAAGCGGTTTACCCTGTAGGTGTGACAACAAAACGATCTTGTTTTATGCAAATATTTGGTCATAAATCCTCAACCGTTCATCGGCTTTGCACCAAAGTTTATACCAGGATTTGCCTTTGGACTCCCTTTCTGTGTGCCAAATTTCCAGGTGATCAGAGTACGAGTTTGTGTTTTATAGCACTTTTTGCAAGTGTGCAAAAAGACGAAGAAATAAAATGTGAAACTTTGGCTGCTCATAACTCAGAAATGGCTTGAGCGATTTCCTTTACACTTGGAATGTGAACTCCCCTGGCTAGCGGGAAACTCTGCAGCAAATTTGGTTCCAATCGGATAAGGTATCACCAAGATACAAAGGTGTGAAAATGACATTTTCATTCTTCCTGTCAATATACTCATAGTGTGGCGCGCCGGCTTCTTGAGCCACACGACATATCGTGTGTCATGATTCTACTGTTGTAATAATCTTCAAGACAGTTTGTTGTCATATTATCTACTAACTTCCCATGAGACTGCTAACTGTGGCCAAATGCTTTTTTGGGAATCATACAGTACGATAGTACTGTATAGTAGAGACACAAAAGTGTGTGGGGGAGATCTGTGATACAAAAAAAAACCTGCCTCGATTTTTCCTCACAACAACATGACAGTATTGGTTGGGTAAAACAAAGCCCAAAAGTGTCTTCAGATCGACCCGAAACATTTCCATCAAGTTGCTACAGAATTTTAAAAATAGTTTATTCAACATAATTATCTACTGCCTTCCTACCTGACGCCTTCAATCAAGCATAGTAGAAAACTGGCTACAGCTACAGGCCTAATTCTTTCACAGAAACGTTTCTAGTTTGCTTAAGAAAAAACATTTGGTATATTGATAAACATACAATGCTTGCGCTATTGTATTACCTTTTATCCTTCTTTACCATGGCCAAGGTTCTACCACTGAGTGTTAATGGACTACAGTACAGCTTCCATCTACCAGTGTATATTGCATCAAACTATTCAAATACACATGGTTGCTGGTTGCACCAAACTATTTGAACATATGCGTACGTGACTTAATTGCTGTTGATATCAATCAGAGAGAGCAACTCATGGCGAACTATATAGCAATGGGTAAGTCAATAAATACAAGTATACAAAAAAATTTGGAATTTTAAATTGGATTAGGAACAGTGTATAATGCTGCAATAAAAAAAGTACTGAAACAAGCTGGATCGGAGTAGTACATAATGTCCAAATACTGTAAAATAATAAGAAGTGAATACTCCTACTGTGCATTGAGTGTAGCACAGTAGAGATATTCACTTCTTATTGTTTTACAGTATTTGGACATTACATACTACTCCGATCCAGCTTGTTTCAGTGTTTTTTATTGCAGCATTATACACTGTCCCTAATCAAATTTAAACGTCCAAATTTTTCCTTATACTTGTTTGTGAAGTTTTTTGCAAGCTCATGACCACTAAATATCTGCTGAGTTACTCACAGCACTATTATACTAGATTATGACTCATACAATAACAACTGATCAGTGGGCGTGGCTCTACATAAGCCTGCAAACAATAATGAACGTGGATTCGTGCATACCTACGGACTGATGAATGGGGGTGGCTACCATATGTCTACAGACAGTAATTGACGTAGGTGGGCGTGGATTCGTGCATACCTACACACTGATGAATGGGCGTGGCTACCATATGTCTACAGACTGTAATTTACATAAGTGGGTGTGGCTCACAAAAGAAGCAGAACTATGCTATGACATGTAATAGCACGTCCACATTAAATTTAGCATGTGGGGTCAGACCCAAATAATCTGTATGTAAAGCAGGACCTGGATGACCCGACTCGGTTTAACGTTGTTACTAAATAAACTATATGACGGATTTGACAAAACCAGGCTTCCACACACATCCAATTTAATGATTTTGAAGGAACATAACTCAATGTAGATGTATACAATCAGTTTCATATTTGGACCTGCTATTTCATAATTGTATGAAAAGAACGTGTGAAAATTCCAGGGCAATAGCATGTTGGGTGATCAAGTTACAGTAGGTTAAAGGCAAAGAATTGGATGTGTGTGGAAGCCTGGTTTTGTCAAATCCGGTCACATTTGTTGACTTACACATTGCTATATAGTTTGCCATGAGTTGCTCTCTCTGATTGATATCAATAGCGAGTCACGTACGCATGTGTTTTTGGTGCAACCAGCGACCACATGTATTTGAATAGTTTGGTGCAATATACACTGGTATGGAAGCCGTACTGTAGTCTATTAACACTCAGCGGTAGAAACTTGATTGATGGCTATGGTAAAGAAGGATAAAAGGTAAGACAATAGCGCAAGCATTGTATGCTTATCAATATATCAAAGGTTTTTCTTAAGCAAACTAGAAACGTTTCTGCAAAAAAAATTAGGCCTGTAGCTGTAGCCACTTTTCCGCTACGCTTGACTGAAGGCATCAGGCAGGCAGGCAGGCCGTAGAGAATTCTGTTGAATAAATTTTTTTCTAAATTCTGCAGCAACTTGACGCAAACGTTTCGGGTCGATCTGAAGACACTTTTGGGCTTGGTTTTACCCAACCAATACTGTAATGTCGTTGTGAGGAAAAATCGTGGCAGGTTTTTGGGTTAAATAATATCACGGATCGCCCCCACACCTTTGATGTTCCTAATGTACAGTGATATTTTACTGTATGATAGTTTATTTAGTAACAATGTTAAACTGAGTCGGGTCATCCAGGTCCTGCTTCACAGATTATTCGGGTCTGATCCCATGTGCTAAATTAAACGTGGACATGTTACTACATGTCATAGCGTACCTCTGCTGCTTTCATGAGCCATGCCCCTTTACGTAAATTACAGTTGGTAAACATATGGTAGCCACGCCCATTCATCAATCTGTAGGTATGCACGAATCCACGCCCATCACTGTCTGCAGGCTTATGTAGAACCACTCCCACTGATCACTTGTTATTGTATGAGTCATAAATAATCTAGTATAATAGTGCTGTGATTAACTCTTTTAAAATACTGTGACTGGCTTTGTGAAAAGCAGGCTATATTGTACGTATTTAGTGGTCATGAACTTGAGAGAATGAGAACCATTAAGAGCTTATCACCAGGATGCTAATATATTCTTGGCATGGTGATGCAAATGGAAGTTATATATCATACTGAGCAGTTGCTGTCCTTTGAATACCAACTGCTACAACTCAGAAGATCAATCAAAAATGATGCATAATATTTTATTTGCATACAATACTATAATGATATTAGACAATAAAATGTCTATAGCTTATGAGGGACTATAGATATTCCCCCAGACACCCTACTCTAATATGCCTATGAACTCTGGAGCACATCCACTTTCAAGTTATTGCTATTATTTGTATGTTGCAGTTGAAGTGACACTTCTCCATTTGCATTGTATCATATTAAGAGCTTCTCTTCACAAAGACATGCAAAATAAAAGCACAATGCATTTCTGAAAAACATAAAAAGAAGCACAATAGGCAGAAAATTATGGAAATTCCAAAAAGCATAATAAGCTAATTTTGGAGCATAATAGACTCAAATATTGGCCAGTATTGATACTTTTTAATATGATATTGTATCATTACTTTACATGTATAAATTGTTAATTTTCTTACACAATTTGACACACTAGAGATTTTCCCACCCACGAGCCAATTGTGCTTTGAAAGTAGCTTATTATGCTTTTGAGCAGTGTGTGCATGTGTGTGTGTCTATCGCAGTGCTAAAAAATCCTGCCTATTATGCTGCTTCAAAATCAAGATTATGCTTTACAATTGGCTGTTTTATTAGAGCCTTTCCTTACTGCTGAAGAGTAAGTGGTTGGTCTATTAGAGTATCTCGATCTTATTTCTACAAAGTTTGAATAATCAGCAAAGAAACAATAGAAATAACACTTTTCTTGATATGAAATGCAGTAGCTATATTAAGATGCAGTGTGTTCATGTTTTGTGTTTTTGGTGTGCGCATTGCACATTTCATTAAAAATCTTGAAAACCATCTCATTATTCTGGCATAATGCTTGATGCTTTTGCTAGCCTACTATGATTGAAATTATGCCAGAATAATTGGTGCAAGCCTACCCACATATACAGAGTAATAAATTACTCAATAGGTAATTGATACAATACAACACATTAAAGAACGATTCACGTGCTATAATATTTTGAAAGTTAATGCAGATCACTTGATATATAGTATTGAAATATTAATTTGTGTGAAAGGTTTTACATTTTCAAAATATTAAACAGAAAACAATAGAAGAATAATCCCTAGTGCAATCAGTGAAACTTAATTCTATGGTTAGTTATACTAACTCATCTAGTCCACTATTATTATAGTCCACACAGTCAAAGATTGAGATGATGTTAGAACGCAACTGGTTATCAAGCCATGGGAGTGACCTATCAACCTGGGGTGAGTGTTTAGTATTATTACATAACAATTATACTGATTAATTGCATGCTTTCCATTATGTAGAAGAGGAACAAATGAAATACAAAATCACCGGGCCATCAAGTAAACAACCCCAAACTCAAAGCCATACTAGTACTGAGAAATCACCTAGTCCATCGTCCTTCACTACCAAACAAGGTAGCACATTCAGTGATCACAAAAGTATAACTAGTGAAAGTAGAGCATCATCTCATGGACTAGGTGAGGGTAGTGATATTATGTGATGTGATCCATTGTATGGTATTCCATTAGAGGTGAAACAGAAGGAACAAGAACAATTTATCAAGTAACACTTTATAGTATATCACATTGTGTTGTTATCTGTTGACCACAGGAGTAGCGATGATAATGATGATGATGGTGGTATAGTAGTTGACACTAACACAACAGCTCAAGAATATGTATTCTGATGTAATATATTATAGCTAGACTATACCATGTATGCATGCAATGTTATTATTGCACCACTGCACCAACTGAAAGAGGGTGTGATGTGATTTTGCTGTTCATCTTATTAGTAGTGAACATGTCAATGGTTGTAACATATACATTGCCTCACATACATCTTGAGGATCACAGACCTAAGGACTGGGCATAGAATATCAGGTGCTCATGATACAACTATTAGGTGAAGGGGTTGACTACTATTGGATGGTGATGATGAACAAGTGGCTGACACCAATACTAGTAACTAGTTAAGCTATCCATAACGTTTATTTCAGGGCCAGAGTCCAGAAATTTTCAATGGTCAGGCCATGCATGGACTGCAGGGCCAGCACTTTTCAGCTACTTAAATTGTAAAAAGATCGACATACTCTAATAGAGCAGTCAATATGATAATACTTTAATAGAACGGTCATTGCAATACTCTAGTAGAGCATTCGGTATATAATATAGCCACTGTTCTACTTAGTCTAAGCCATTATACATGTATGTTAATTGTCTTCAAATCACTCAAAAGTTCCAGTGAGTCATCTGCATGGCATTGCATTGGGCTAATTGATCATGCATGTCATGCAATGCATTAGCAATTACAATCTCAATGGTTTCTGTATCTCAAAGAACTAAGCTTTCACTAAAAGTGTGAAAGTAAATTTTACATATGAAACTGGTATTGTAGTACTTGATGTTAACAAAAAGGAGAAAGAGGCCTTACAAGTAAAATAGCTTCTAGATGCCATTTCAGAGCATCTATTTTCAAAAATTTCCCAGGGGGGGCATACCACCAGATCCCCCTAGCTTGGCATGCTGTGCGTACATATCACATGCAGTTGAATTTAGTATCTCATGAAAGCAGATAATCTAAAAATCATATCCGATCAATATAAAAGTAGTGTGCATGACCATGACTTCCGTTGCAATCCATGGCTGGCCAGACCACTCAAAATCTCTGGGCTCCAGCCCTGATGGACTGCATTGTAGTCATAGTCATGCACACTATGCTTTTTATTGATCTGCTTCAGGGGCATACCAAGGGCCAGGGGTTTCAGGAAACCCCTTTGGATTTTACACACTACTTGAAACATTACAAAATTGAATCTTTAGGTTTCAGAATCTGAAATCTGTTATGGAACAGGACACATCTTAGATAAATAATAGTTTGTAACACGATAGCAGCACTTATAGCATTGTTCTGAATTATGATTTTGGTGAAAAGATCGAGGTACTCTAATAAAACAGTCAGGTAATCTAATATAACAGTTACTTAGCTGTAGTGGAAACCCCTTTTCAAAATACCTGCGTACGCCCCTGTGCTTGGTGTGGCATTTAAACCAGAGTTTATCTGCTTTCATGTGATACTCAATTGCATGCACTTAGCACATGCAGCATACATCAGTATGCTAAGCTAAGGGAGTCTGGGGGTTGTATTGTTCCTATTAAAGTATCATGATCTTTTACAAATTGGAGCTGAAATTAGCCCGGCCAATGTCAAACCAATGTCAATTTGTGTATAGATCTATATTTATTTATTTATTTATCAAGACTTTACAGCACAAGTGCTGAAAGTCTGTAAGACACCTGGCCCTACAGCCTGTTTGAAGTTGTTACATATAGAAATAAGGTATGTATTATATGTGATGTATAACAGAAGTGGAGTGCTACATTGATCATGAAATGAGTACATTGAGCAGAAATATTCAGAAACATTCTTTGTCAGTGTTAGGGTATGTTATACAGATGTGGGAAAGGCTGACCATGCAGAGAATGTCTGAAAAGCAGAGAGTCTGGGGGTGAAGCACTATAGATGTAGGATAGCCAGTTTTCATTTCACTGTTGCCTTAAATTTTAGTAAAAAACAATTAATTACATAGCTTCATTCACTTTCCGGTAGGGACCCGCCGATTATGCTGGCATAATTATGAGCATAATAGGTGTCTGAAAGCATTGAGCATAATGCTAGCATAATAGGTAGAATATTTGTGTAATAGTATAGCTATCACAGAAAGATCGATATACTCTAATAGAACAGTCAGTAACTCTAATAGAACAATCACATAGCTGACTGTTCTATTAGAGTATATCTATCTTTTCTGTGATATGCATTTTGACAAGTAAGTTTGTGCTTCAGCCACTTATAATTTATCCATAAATTGGAAATTATTAGCAGAGCTTGAGAACTGAGGCATAAATAATTGGGCATAATTTGAGCATAATAGGTAAATTTTTGAGCAGTGCAGCATAGCATAATAGGTAAAATTATGAGCATAATCGGCGGGTCCCTACTTTCCAGCCATGCAAAACTAGTCAGATTAAGATGTACAAGTGTCCATGTGTTGGAGTTGGTGTAGTTTATGGCTACTTAATCAGATCCAGTTGGTGACAATAAAATTTAATTTCTTCTTTCTGAACTACGCACTTTACTAGAACTTCAGTTATTATGTCCATTTGATTCCTTGCGTATAATATTCAGTGTGCCATAACTCTGGTGTATAACTAGCACTGTTGTTCAGGGGTTATAAATAGGTTATTGCATATAATTTGTTTCTCTTCCCGGCCCTCCCATGCAGTTGATCGCTCATTATTTATACACCACCACTTTAAACAACAATGATTGTGATAAACTCTTATACATGCATACAGAAATAATGTGTATACTTGCATATACTGATGTTATCAACTATAGATCTTTGTAATCATACACTATGATAGTAGTGTATAGTAGGGACCATGAAGGAGTAGGCATGGCCCACAAAATGAAATCACCCAAAAAACAGCCTCAATTTTCCCTGACGATGATGAGGCTGGGTAAAACTAAGACCAAACCTTGGATTGACCAAAACAAATTGAAGTAGCTAAAGCCTACAATACACTTACAAAATTTGCAAAAATTTTGCAACTCATAATAAGCACTATGTGATTATCATCACAATGTAGTGATGTAATGTATATACATTGTGTACTATCAATAAAAATAGTACACACAATAATAATAATATAGCAGTGGTACCAAGTGTTGTTATTAAACATTTTGTTTTAAATCAGCCACATAATTATAATATGTCACTTAACACACTGTTTAGTATAGGTATTAATTATAACATGCGAATACCTAGAAATACGTATGTAATTCGACTCAACTGTAGTATGCATTTCAGGCTTTCAAATGGCTCAAATCATGTAAAACATACCAACTAGCTAGTAAAAAGCATTGAAATAAACAATGCCAATAATTTATAATGCAACTCAGCTTACCTTTATAGGGTTTTCAGAGCATTTTGTCCAGGTATACCTATGGTTATCATATTATTGACCAAAAATGGAAATGTCAATGTTGAATTTACCATATCAATTAAACCTGGATTAAATCAGCTGGCATACTGTAATGTCACATGTTGTCTCATTTCCTAAAATATAGGAAATTTCATGTGTCTGGACGTTTCCTCTGCCAAACATTTGACATTTTGCAATTGTTAGCTATAGATTTCCTGGTATTCAGAAATTTGACATTTCATGAGATTTCCTAAGTCAAGGACACATGGCTTGCAGTAAGATTTCTTATACTATTCAGAAATTTGACATTTACATGAGATTTCATTACCAATAGCATTAGTTTGGAGTGCTTATCACCTAGCATTTAATATAGTCCTTGGCTGAACTTTTTTTCATGGTATAATATAGTTTACTTTATATCACAAAGTACTTCTCCATAGACTATAAATCGCACTTGCTATAATTTCACTAGCTATACAGGGTAGGTTTATTACTAGTCGCATGCATGAAATATGTGCTTACTCATCCTTGAGGTGTTGTCAAATCCCCTACTGTTGGGGTGGGGACATAGTGGGGATTTGACAGCCAATTTTGCCCCAGTAGTGGGGAATTTGCTGACACCACGATTTGTCAAATCCCCTGTATTCCGGGGAGGAGGGTGGGGCATGAAATTGACAAGTGCATAATAAGAAGCATAATAGGCTGGAGTGCTATGTCAGCATAAGGCTTCAACTAAGTTTAATTTCTCGGACTAAAACTAGTTAAAAAGTGGGTCGGTAGGTAGGTATAAATAATAGGTGCATGGCTAATAATTTTTTATAGGTTTTTTTGCAATTGAATTCGTCGCCTTTGCGATTGAATTCGTCCCGGTTGCAATTGAATTCGTCGATATTGTAATTGAATTCGTCCCGTTTACGATTGAATTCGTCCCGTTTGCAATTGAATTCGTCGGTTTTGCAGTTGAATTAGTCGGTTTTGCAATATAATTCGTCGCGTTTGCATTACAATTCGTCATAAACAAAACGGCTCCAAGAAACCAACCCGTTCATTAAGAGATGAACTATTTATACCTTGGAGAGTTACACTTGAAACACTAGAAAGTAATTGGAGCTGGTAGTACGCGAAGTTGATAGCTGTCTGACAAGTTAATTAACTTGCTCGCGAGTGACCACATGCACACATCGCGAATGGCGCAGTACAGTTTGGAATGTTGCTGGATAGGCTGTAGAGGAAGAATTATTGCCTTATAAAGAGTTGTTTGCTACTGTTGTACTTGAACAAGTTCTTGTAGCAGCTGCTACATAATGTTTTCGTGTTTCTTCCAGCTGCCATTCTTGTTACGGACGAATTTAACTGCAAAACCGACGAATTCAATTGCAAAACCGACGAATTCAAACCGACGAATTCAATTTGGGTATCATAAACCCAACTCTTATTGCAGCTGAGGAGTATTCAGCCTCGTGTCACATTGCTGAGCCTCTTTCACAATTCATTCTGGACCGGGGTATCAATTCGGCTATTGTTAAAACAGAACAGCTATCTCGCAAGTCCGCAATCCGCAATTCCAAATCTTCCAACTATTCGGATAGATCTTCCAGTTTGCGTACCCACTTAGATCCCTCCTCTCAACGCGCTTTAGATCTAGCCTCAGCCAAAGGGGCCTCCAACTGGCTTACCACCCGGCCCCTACAGGAACATGGCTTTGCACTGCATAAGTCCGCGTTTCACGATGCCGTGGCACTACGTTATGGGTGGTCTCCTCAGCGGACTCCTGCTCACTGTGCATGTGGGACTTCCTTTTCAGTGGAGCATGCTTTATCCTGTCCCAAGGGTGGCTTACCTTCTATCCGACACAATGAGATCAGAGATCTAACTGCTACCCTGTTGACTGAAGTATGCTCTCAGGTAGCTGTTGAACCAGAGCTCCAGCCGGTTTCACAGCAGGACTACCCTGCTTCTGCCAATATCCAAGATGGTGCCCGTCTTGACATCGCCATGAATGGTTTTTGGGGTGGAAGAAGTGAAAGATGTTTTGTGGATGTGCGGGTGTTCAACCCTCTGGCTGCTTCTAATGCGTCCTCATCACTGGCCTCCTGTTATCGGAGGCACGAGAACATTAAGAAACGTGCGTATGCTCAGAGAATTCGTGAGGAGGAGCATGCCTCTTTTACCCCCCTGGTAATGTCTGCCTCTGGTGGTCTGGCTCATGAGGCTTCTGTTTTTTATCAACGCTTGGCTCATCAACTTTCAAACAAGTGGGGCGATGATTACTCTGTTGTCATGGGGTGGTTAAGGTGCTGTCTATCTTTTTCTCTCTTGCGGTCCTCCATACAATGCATCCGCGGAGCCCGCTCATCCATCGGTCACTATGTTAAGACTCCCCCAATTGTGGAGCTGATTCGGGCAGAGTCTCAGTTTGCCGTGGACTAAGAAAGTCCCGGTTTGTCCAGCACAGGCCATTTATGTACTGGGGGTGGTAGGCAAGGGCAGTCCATCAAGCCCGGGTAAAAAAAAAAAAAACGAATTCAATTGCAAACGGGACGAATTCAATTGCAAAATCGACGAACTCAATTGCAAACGGGACGAATTCAATTGCAAAACCGACGAATTCAATTGCAAATGGGACGAGTTCAACTGCAAAGTCGCCGAATTCAATTGCAAAAACCTGTAAACTGAAGTTATGGCAACACGTATAGACGGGTTGCCTATTTAGGGCGTGTCCCTTGTGTAACGTGAGAAAATGCGACTTTCCGTTTTACGCATGATTACAATGTTGGTCAAGAAGTCAACAAAAAACCCATTTTTAAAAATAGTTTGACAAACGTTTTTGGCTCTTCAAATGTACAAGATGAGTTAAAATCATCCAGTCTATCATTCTAAGTAGTAGCAAAGTCTTACAAAGAATGTTTTCAGCGAGTTTTATCGCTTTCCAAAAACCCGAGATTGAGAGAAAATCATCTTCTAGTTCAGCCTTCACCTTACACGCTGGATATGTTATAGCTCAAACCTTTCTCTATAACATACTTTCTGTTCTGAAGGCTGGCTAACTCTTGCTTGCTAAAGTTAACCGAAATGTTCATTTTCTCCAATAGCTGTAAGGCCAATGAAACTTGATTACTAGTTTCTCGCTCAGATTTTTGAAAATTTGATGCGGGCGGGCGGTTATTGTTCATTGTTCATTATTTTTCCAAAAGCACAACACACATCCAAACATGAAGATTTCTGCCAAAAAAAACAGAAGGATTATACACTGATTATTCTTGCATTAAATAGCTGTACGTTACTAATCTATAACAAGTGATTTTTCCATTAGAGTATAGCTGATTGCTCTATTAGAGTAAAAGTGACTGTTCTATTAGAGTATTTCGATCTGAAATACCAATAATGAAATTCCATGCGGGTGTATCAAAAGCATGCGGGCGATGACTCGAAACTGCTAATCAAGTTTCATTGGCCTAATACATTTTTTACTTAGCAAACTCGGAAAGTATGTGGAAAATTTACGGTAAAACGACCACGCCTTAAAAAGGCAACCCGTCTATAACTACGATGTTCGATAATGATTAGTACATTTAAATGACCAAGCGCCCATCCATAGTCTGCTTTTACAACTGTTCTTGTAATAACTATAAGCTCACCCCAAGCAGAGCAGATATGGATGGCCAACAATACATCGACGCCACAAGCTCATGTGATCAAACACATGACCAATGAACAAAAATATTTCATTAACAAATTTTATGGGTCGGTCGGGTCCGAGAAAAAAGGAATTTAGTTGAAGTGGCATATTAAGTGAATATTCAAACTATGGAGTTTAATTCCATGAAGATATGTCGATACTCCCTAATAGAACAGTCACTGGAAACTGCAATAGAGCATTCAAATGCATTGTACATAGCTCCTAGGATCGATGCTCTCTAATAGAACAGTCATTTATAGTGAAATACTCTAATAGAGCATTCACTAATTAAAATGTTCCATAATAATTGTCACAAATGTTGTAAACTTAGGAGCATAGCTAATGCAAGTATAATGGAACACTGAAAAAGCATAATGGGTGAAAATTTAGGAAATTCCCAAAAGCATTTTGAGCAATTTTTTGAGCATATTTGACTGAGGCCTAATGAAAATTCTGGGAAATTCCTGAAAGCAAAATTTTGAGCATAAAATATTATATATTTGACTCATGATCAGGCCTACTGTTGGACCTCTGTCAGCATTGAGAAAGTTGGAATATTAACTTATTAGCATTTGGAAGAAATTGAAACTATTAACCAATTATTTTCAAATTTGAAATTTCTTCAAAATTGACACAACGACAATGTATCATGAGACAAAACTATACACCAAGTTTTACTTGATTCCTTTCTTCACATTTCATAATAATTTATATTATGCTTGTTGGTACTGTATTATGTGATTGCACAATATTATACTTCTACTGTTGAACTATACAGTGAAACCTATAACTCAGATCACTGTATAATAATGTCACCTGACTAATGATCACCTCACTAAAGTGACCACTGACTCCACTGCATTATAGTCTCCGTAAGTGTTATTTGTTTACAAAATGACCTGTTTAGCTCCTAATTAATAATGTCAGGAACTTTTGACCCAAAGGTGACTGGAATAGACAGGCTTGCTCACTATTACCTTTATGCTTAGCAATTAGGTAAACTTGTAGTAGATTAACCAAAAATCAGACACTTAGGACTCCACTAAGTGTCCTTATTGAAAAGTTGTCCTGATCCCAGAGATATGTGCAAGAATAAAATTAATGCATAATCATTATCAGGTGTGCTATTTCAGGGTGTCCTGTTTGATGTGGTTTTCCCTTGTATCACTTGGTGGTCACATACAAGATGAAGATATTGCATGCTTACACAGGAAAAAAAGTCACATTTCCGGACCAAAAGTCAGCATGGAAATATACAGGAAATGTAACTGTTGAATTTACTATATCAAACCTGGAGTAAACCTGTATACCGTAAATGTCACATGTTGTGACATTTCCTAAAACATTGGAAATTTTATGAGTCTGTACATTTCCTCTGCCAAAAATTTGACGTGTTGTTAGATTTCCTGCATGTATTCAGAAATTTGACATGTACATGATATTTCCTTAGTCAAGGACACATGGCATGCAGTGACATTTCCTATACTATCCAGAAATTTGACATTTACATGAGATTTCCTTAGTCAAGGACACATGACATGCAGTGACATTTCCTACACTATCCAGAAAATTAACATTTACGTCAGCGGCGGAGGAAGTAGTTCATATGAGGGGGGGCTGGGCTGACCCAGACTTATTTCTATAATTTGGTCAGGTGAGACCAAAAAAAAAAAAAAAGGTCACAACCAACTGACAAGAGCTTTCCATCTCACCAGCTACCATTTCTAGCTGATAAACTACATAAAAATCCTTACATAGCTTGCTACACACTGACTACTTTATTAGAGTGACTGCTCTATTAGAGTATCTCGATCTTTATCACGGTTTTCAGCCCCACTCCAAGAAAGATAATTTCGTGTGATATCATTCTGAGGGGGGGGCTAAGCCCCCCCCTTTCCGCCGCCTATGATTTACGTTATATTTCCTAAGTCAAGGACACATGGCATGCAGTGATATTTCCTACACTATCCAGAAATTTGACATTTACATGAGATTTCCTTATTCAAGGACACATGGCATGCAGTGAAATTTCCTGTACTATTTAGAAATTCAATGAGATTTCCTAAGTCAAGGACACATGGCATGTAGTAAAATTTTAGTCCGAGATTGTCACTCCAGCTGCTGTCATACCTGAATACTGTAACACTTTACAGATTAGGATAAGGTCTTGGTGTAACCTAAATGCAATATATACGGTACATTATAGAGGCCAAGGACACGTCATGTAAATTTAAAGAAATATCAAGACACACGGTAGTGTGTCGTGCGGCCCAAACAGCCGGCGCGTAACACCCGTGAGTATATTGACAGGAAGAAAGAAAACGCAATTTTCGCACCTCCGTAGCTCTGTGCTTCCTTAATGAAACAAGACGATTTCTGCTGTGGACATGCCCTCCAACTGCAGCACTCCACATTCCAAATTTGAGCGAAATCGCTTTTCGCGTTCCCGAGATATGCGACTTCAAAAATTGGCTTAGTTTCTTGGTTTTTTTTCTTATTATTTTTCTTCCTCTTTTCGCACACTTACAAAAACTGCTATAAAACGCGACCGCCATATCCGATCGCCTTGAAATTTGGCACACAGAAGGGGAGTATAAAGGCGCATCTCTGTACCAACTTTGGCTGGAATACGATAAACAGGCAAAGAGTTATGAGCGATTAATCACGAAAAATAACACCAATATGTTGTCACGCCTACAGGGTAAACCGCGTATGGGAAGAAGCTGAAAATCGGTGGGTGAATAGGTTAACTATTGAACCTCAAACCTTTTGTGGTTTGAAAGAAATCGAGCTAAAAACCAAGAAGATACAATGAAAAAACCAACAGTGTGTAACAATTACGCAATCGAGATTAGCCACTAAAAAACGATTGCTTGCCACGCCTACCAGGTAAACCGCTTGGGGTGATGCTTTGAAAATCGCTGTACAGATCGAGTTATCATCTTAGAAAGGCTCATCAATGGTGTAGAAGAATCAGACTTAAAGCCACGGGGTTATAACACGAAATCAACTTGGTGCAGCAAGTGCGAGATCGAGATACTCTAATAGAGCAGACATCCTAATAGAGCAGTCACCCTGAAGAGAATTCAAGAGATCAGCTAGAAATAAGAAACCTGTATAGAGATCAGCTACACACAAGTCACCCTATAGAGAGATCAGCTAGAAGAAGTTACCTTGTAGGGAGTTCATGCAACTATGGAAAGAGATAGTTCAACTAGAAAAAATCACCTTGTAGAGTTCAGCTACAAAGAAACCACCATGTAGAGAGTTCAGCTACAAACAAATCGCCCTGTGGAGAGATCAATAGAAGAAGTTACCTTGTAGAGAGTTCAGCTACAAAGAAACCATCATGTAGAGAGTTCAGCTACAAACAAATCTCCCTGTAGAGAGATTAGCTAGAAGAAGTTACCTTGTAGAGAGTTCAGCTTCAAGCAAATCACCCTGTAGAAAGATCAGCTAGAAGAGGTCACCTTGTAGAGAGTTCAGTTACAAAGAAACCACCATGCAGAGAGCTCAGCTACAAACTAGTGACCTTGTAGAGACATCAGCTAGAAGAAGTTACCTTGTAGAGAGTTCAGCTACAAAGAAACCATTCTTTAAAGAGCTCAGATGCAAACAAATCACCTGTACAGAATTCAGCTACAAATAAATCACCCTGTAGAAAGATGAGTTGGAAAAAGTTACCTTGTAGAGAGTTCAGTTACAAAGAAACCAAAATGTAGAGAATTCAGCTACAAACTAGTGACCCTGTAAAGACATCAGCTAGAAGAAGTTACCTTGAGAGAGTTCAGCTATAAAGAAACCATTATTTAAAGAGCTCAACTGCAAACAAATCACCTATACAGAATTCAGCTACAAACAAATCACCATGTAGAGAGATCAGCTAAAAGAAGTTATCTTGTAGATAGTTCAGCTACAAGCAAATCACTCTGTAGAGAGATCAGCTAAAAGAAGTTAACTTGTAGTGAGTTCAGCTACAAAGAAACCATCATTTAGAGAGTTCAGCTTCAAACAAATCACTTGTAGAGAGTTCAGCTACAAACAAATCACCTGTAGAGAGTTCAGCTTCAAACAAATCACCTGTAGAGAGTTCAGCTACAAACAAATCTCCCTGTAGAGAGATCAGCTAGAAGAAGTTACCTTGTAGAGAGTTCAGCTTCAAGCAAATCACCCTGTAGAAAGATCAGCTAGAAGAGGTCACCTTGTAGAGAGTTCAGTTACAAAGAAACCACCATGCAGAGAGCTCAGCTACAAACTAGTGACCTTGTAGAGACATCAGCTAGAAGAAGTTACCTTGTGGAGAGTTCAGCTACAAAGAAACCATTCTTTAAAGAGCTCAGATGCAAACAAATCACCTGTACAGAATTCAGCTACAAATAAATCACCCTGTAGAAAGATGAGTTGGAAAAAGTTACCTTGTAGAGAGTTCAGTTACAAAGAAACCACCATGTAGAGAATTCAGCTACAAACTAGTGACCCTGTAAAGACATCAGCTAGAAGAAGTTACCTTGAGAGAGTTCAGCTATAAAGAAACCATTATTTAAAGAGCTCAGCTGCAAACAAATCACCTATACAGAATTCAGCTACAAACAAATCACCATGTAGAGAGATCAGCTAAAAGAAGTTATCTTGTAGATAGTTCAGCTACAAGCAAATCACTCTGTAGAGAGATCAGCTAAAAGAAGTTAACTTGTAGTGAGTTCAGCTACAAAGAAACCATCATTTAGAGAGTTCAGCTTCAAACAAATCACTTGTAGAGAGTTCAGCTACAAACAAATCACCTGTAGAGAGTTCAGCTTCAAACAAATCACCTGTAGAGAGTTCAGCTACAAACAAATCTCCCTGTAGAGAGATCAGCTAGAAGAAGTTACCTTGTAGAGAGTTCAGCTACAAACAAATCATTCTGTGTTAGATCAGTTAGAAGAAGTCACCTTGTAGAAAGTTCAGTTACAAAGAAACCACCATGTAGAGAGTTCAGCTACAAACTAGTCACCTTGTAGAGACATCAGCTAGAAAAGTTATCTTGTAGAGAGTTCAGCTACAAAGAAACCATTCTGTTTAGAGCTCAGCTGCAAACAAATCACCTATACAGAATTCAGCTACAAACAAATCACCCTGTAGAGAGGTCAGCTAGAAGAAATTACCTTGTACATAGTTCAGCTACAAACAAATTACCCTGTAGAAAGATCAGCTAGAAGAAGTTACTTTGTAGAGAGTTCAGCTACAAAGAAACCATTTTGTAAAGTTAGAGCTCAGCTGCAAACAAATCACCTGTACAGAATTCAGCTACAAACAAATCACCCTGTAGAGAGATCAGCTAGAAGAAGTTATCTTGTAGATCGTTCAGCTACAAACAAATCACCCTGTAGAGAGATCAGCTAGAAGAAGTTACCTTGTAGAGAGTTCAGCTACAAAGAAACCACCAAGTAGAGAGTTCAGCTGAAAAGAAATCACCCTGTAGAAAATTCAGCCACAAACAAATTGCCCTGTAGAAAGATCAGTTAGAAGAAGTTACCTTTTAGAGAGTTCAGCTACGAAACCATTCTGTAAAGAGCTCAGCTACAAACAAATCATCCTGTAGAGAGATCAGCTAGAAGAAGTTACCTTGTAGAGATTTCAGCTACAAAGAAACCACCATGTAGAGAGTTCAGCTGCAAAGAAATCACCCTGTATAAAATTCTGCCACAAACAAATTGCCCTGTAGAAAGATCTAGTGACCCTGTAAAGACATCAGCTAGAAGAAGTTACCTTGAGAGAGTTCAGCTATAAAGAAGCCATTATTTAAAGAGCTCAGCTGCAAACAAATCACCTGTACAGAATTCAGCTACAAACAAATCACCCTGTAGAGAGATCAGCTAGAAGAAGTTACCTTGTAGAGATTTCAGCTACAAAGAAACCACCATGTAGAGAGTTCAGCTGCAAAGAAATCACCCTGTAGAAAATTCAGCCACAAACAAATTGCCCTGTAGAAAGATCAGTTAGAAGAAGTTACCTTGTAGAGAGTTCAGCTACAAAGAAACTATTCTGTAAAGAGCTCAGCTACAAACAAATCATCCTGTAGAGAGATCAGCTAGAAGAAGTTACCTTGTAGAGATTTCAGCTACAAAGAAACCACCATGTAGAGAGTTCAGCTGCAAAGAAATCACCCTGTATAAAATTCTGCCACAAACAAATTGCCCTGTAGAAAGATCTAGTGACCCTGTAAAGACATCAGCTAGAAGAAGTTACCTTGAGAGAGTTCAGCTATAAAGAAGCCATTATTTAAAGAGCTCAGCTGCAAACAAATCACCTGTACAGAATTCAGCTACAAACAAATCACCCTGTAGAGAGATCAGCTAGAAGAAGTTACCTTGTAGAGATTTCAGCTACAAAGAAACCACCATGTAGAGAGTTCAGCTGCAAAGAAATCACCCTGTAGAAAATTCAGCCACAAACAAATTGCCCTGTAGAAAGATCAGTTAGAAGAAGTTACCTTGTAGAGAGTTCAGCTACAAAGAAACTATTCTGTAAAGAGCTCAGCTGCAAACAAATCACCTGTACAGAATTCAGCTACAAACAAATCACCCTGTAGAGAGATCAGCTAGAAGAAATTACTTTGTAGAGAGTTCAGCTACAAAGAAACCACCATGTAGAGAGTTCAGCTGCAAAGAAATCACCCTGTATAAAATTCTGCCACAAACAAATTGCCCTGTAGAAAGATCTAGTGACCCTGTAAAGACATCAGCTAGAAGAAGTTACCTTGAGAGAGTTCAGCTATAAAGAAGCCATTATTTAAAGAGCTCAGCTGCAAACAAATCATCTGTACAGAATTCAGCTACAAACAAATCACCCTGTAGAGAGATCAGCTAGAAGAAATTACTTTGTAGAGAGTTCAGCTACAAAGAAACCACCATGTAGAGAGTTCAGCTGCAAAGAAATCACCCTGTATAAAATTCAGCCACAAACAAATTGCCCTGTAGAAAGATCAGTTAGAAGAAGTTACCTTGTAGAGAGTTCAGCTACAAAGAAACTATTCTGTAAAGAGCTCAGCTGCAAACAAATCATCTGTACAGAATTCAGCTACAAACAAATCTCCCTGTAGAGAGATCAGTTAGAAGAAGTTACCTTGTAGAGAGTGAAGCTACAAACAAATCACCCTATTGAAAGATCAGCTAGAAGAAGTCACCTTGTAGAAAGTTCAGTTACAAAGAAACCACCATGTAGAGAGTTCAGCTACAAACTAGTCACCTTGTAGAGACATCAGCTAGAAAAGTTATCTTGTAGAGAGTTCAGCTACAAAGAAACCATTCTGTAAAGAGCTCAGCTGCAAACAAATCACCTGTACAGAATTCAGCTACAAACAAATCACCCAGTAGAGAGATCAGCTAGAAGAAATTACCTTGTAGATAGTTAAGCTACAAACAAATCACCCTGTAGAAAGATCAGTTAGAAGGAGTTACTTTGTAGAGAGTTCAGCTACAAAGAAACCATTTTGTAAAGAGCTCAGCTGCAAACAAATCACCTGTACAGAATTCAGCCACGAACAAATCACCCTGTAGAGAGATCAGCTAGAAGAAGTTACCTTGTAGATAGTTCAGCTACAAACAAATCTCCCAGTAGAAAGATCAGCTAGAAGAAATTACCTTGTAGAGAGTTCAGCTACAAAGAAACCATCATGTAGAGAGTTCAGCTGCAATGAAATCACCACTGCCCAAATTTTAAGGCAATAGCTCTTTCCAATCTGAAGTTATCAATTGTCAAAGTTGGCAAATTGGATGTGTGTGGAAGGCCCCTTTTCGCAAATCCGGTCACATATGTATTATATATATAATTTGTACATTTACTGATAAAATATTTAAAGTACATCTACTTCATCTTTTCTCCTTCCTGTTGTAGTAAAGAAAAAAAATAGGTTAAAAAAGTCCCAAAGCTGGCCTATGGGCCGGCTTTGGGGTATACAAATACAAAAAGAAATGAAATCTAATCCAAAACAGCCAAGCTGTAAAAAAAGTGTGCGGCCCTCAGAAAGGCTATGGTGAAAAAAGATGTGAAATCCAAGGTGGCGGCCAAGAAATGGCTGTGATGGTAGGTTAATGGTAAAAATTTTAATAACCACAATTCAGGTGAATTTTTGTGCCGCTTCACAAAAATTCACCTGAATTGTGGTTATTAAAATTTTTACCATTAACCTACCATCACAGCCATTTCTTGGCCGCCACCTTGGATTTCACATCTTTTTTCACCATAGCCTTTCTGAGGGCCGCACACTTTTTTTTACAGCTTGGCTGTTTTGGATTAGATCATATTTACTGGACATTTCCTACATTAACAAGAAATGTGGTAACCCAAACCCACAATAAAATAATACCTTGGTAATATAGGTTTCTTATACATTTTGCAAACTCTATTAAAGTAGGTAAGCTAGCTATATGTATATGTTAAAGCATAGCCGTGAGTGCTATATGAAAAATAAAGTATGAGGTGCGCGGCCAAGTACTTTATTTTTCATATAGCACGAGCAAGGCTATGCTTTAAATGATTTATGGAACTTTCTAGTCGTGTAGCTTCACCATACACTAGGACTCGTAATTAACAAACGTTGCACGAACTATTAGCAGCCTGAACGCACACAAACTAGTTTAACAAAGTAACTCAAGTGTATTTCACCATAGTTTGGCATAATAGACGTTCATCGCGTCTTTTGGCAGGTTTTGCTCGCAACCCACAATCGATTCTATTGTGAGTCACATGGTGAAGTATTTCCGTGATATCTCCAGGAGTTGTCCGTTTACATTAACAAACGTAACAGCAACGTTACCTTCTCCCACCCATCATCGAAGCATTTAGGTATGTCTATAAAAGTAATCCAGTGGTAGAACTCGTATTGGCTAGGGTGATTGATCACTCAGCGCGGCGAGGCTATCAGCCCTCACCAGCTTGGGTGGTTAGTCGTACTTGCGCGAGCCCTGTAGGCTATTAGCCTACACTAAGGCACGTGGGCAACTGTGCTTTATTGCCCACAAAGAGTGCTTTATTGCACCGCAAAGAGTGCTTTATTGTGAATAAAGCACTCTTTGCGGTGCAATAAAGCACTCTTTGTGGTCGATGAAACAGTTGGCCGGCTGAGAGTGTACTTTATGAAATTTAAAGTACACTTTTCCCTTTGATCTCGCCCACGCAAAGTTCTATAAATAGTTGTAATGTACTAATGCTGTCTGTTCCTTGCCATTTAGGAAATGTCATGAAATGTCATGTGTCCTGAACTGGTGGAGATGGTAATGCACACTTGGTACCATACTGTCCCCCATCCATACTGTGCTTAGAAAATGTGTTGACACATGACATTTACTGACATTTCCTAGACAGGAAATTTGCATTTTGACACTACCTATCCTGAGTGCAGGAAATGTAAAGAAATTTATGAAAATTTGATCTTTCCTGTATTCCAGAAATGTCAGTAAATTTTATCTATCCTGCATTAGGAAATGTCAAGAAATACCACCAATACTGCTATTAGGAAATGTTATGGAAATTGTTTTCCTTATACTACTTCAGGAAATGTGCAAATTTCATGAACACCGGAAATGTACATTTACTGTGTATTTCCAAATACCTGAAATGCAGCTTTTCTTCCTGTGTTACTTTGTACAATGCCCAAAATAATTTTTAACAGTGGAACAAACATGAAGTAGGGCCTATAAAATAAGGAGTTTTATTATTATTATTTTATTATGTCTTACAGTGGCCAGCTCTGAAGGTCTGACAGCAACATGTGCTGCAAGCTCTGGATTAACCTGACCTAATAAACTGGAACTGGAGACTAAAGAAGATTATGCTATATACACTCAAGGGTGGCCCCAGGAATTTCGGTGACTGGTTTCCAAACCTTTGCTCTACACAAATTTAAATCCAGGGGGGGGGGTATGGGGCAAGATTTTCCAGAAAATTGTGTAATTTGAAAATTGTGTAATTTGAAAATTGAATCTGGTAGCAATATTGACAGTTTAAAGATAGAATTATGTTAGGTATAATGAAGGCTGCTTAGTTGTGCTTGCTTCTGGTACAGTATCATGTGCAGACTAAAGAGTTAAGGGACAGAGCAAATTTGACAATTGAAGCATACAACAGACATGGATGTTGTTCTGGGGGTCTTTGGGCATGCGCCCTGGAAGAGTTTCAGATTTTAACACTCTGTTATAAGATTTTTTACTGTGTTGGCACACAGGTAAATAAAGTAGCTAGCTAGCTGCTTACAGTTCTTAAGAGAAATACAAAATGTGTCTGTTTTATTAGAGTGGTTGACTGCTCTATTAGAGTATTTTGATCTGAACTTTTGTACCATTGCAAATCACTGTAAAATATAATTTTAATTACCTGAATATGTACTCGACCAGTTTCTGGAAACCTCAGATACTCCCCTAGATCTGCCCCTGACACTGCACAAATTTGTAGTTTAAATCTAAAATGTACAGTGATAAATGGTAAGCCTGAGTCAAATATGCTGAATTTTTTCCCAAAATGCCTTCTGGAATTTCCCTAAAATTTCACTTATTATATATGCTCTTCAGCTGTTTCCATTATGCCATGCATTAAGCTCCTAGGTTAAAATTAGCAATATTTCTTACAACAATCTTAGAGCCTTTTTATCAGTGAATGCTCTTTACAGTGTTTCATTTCAAAGTGACTGTTCTATTAGAAAGTGTAAAATGCATTTGAGTGCTCTATTGCAGTCTGCAGTTTCCACTGACTGCTCCATTAGGGAGTATCAACCTATTTTCATGGAATTAAACTCTATAGTTTGAAATATGCACCTAATATGCTAGCATTATGTTGGCATAACACTCTGGATCCAGCCTATTATGCTTTTTATTATGCTGGCATATTTGATACAAGCCTATAAATGTGATTTTGTGTAGTGTTAATTTATAGGGCAATTGCCATAATAAGAATATCTAATCCAAAACAGCCAAGCTGTAAAAAAAGTGTGCGGCCCTCAGAAAGGCTATGGTGAAAAAAGATGTGAAATCCAAGGTGGCGGCCAAGAAATGGCTGTGATGGTAGGTTAATGGTAAAAATTTTAATAATGACAATTCAGGTAAATTTTGTGAAGCGGCACAAAAATTCACCTGAATTGTCGTTATTAAAATTTTTACCATTAACCTACCATCACAGCCATTTCTTGGCCGCCACCTTGGATTTCACATCTTTTTTCACCATAGCCTTTCTGAGGGCCGCACACTTTTTTTACAGCTTGGCTGTTTTGGATTAGATTTCATTTCTTTTTGTATTTGTATACCCCAAAGCTGGCCTATGGCCAGCTTTGGGACTTTTTTAACCTATGTTTTTTTTTCTTTACTACAGGAAGAAGAAAAGATGAAGTAGATGTACTTTAAATATTTTATCAGTAAATGTACAAATTATATATATAATACATATGTGACCGGATTTGCGAAAAGGGGCCTTCCACACACATTCAATTTGCCAACTTTGACAATTGATAACTTCAGATTCGAAAGAGCTATTGCCTTGAAATTTGGGCAGTGTTGATTTCTTTGCAGCTGAACTCTCTACAAGGTAATTTCTTCTAGCTGATCTCTCTACAGGGTGATTTGTTTGTAGCTGAATTCTGTACAGGTGATTTGTTTGCAGCTGAGCTCTTTCCAGAATGGTTTCTTTGTAGCTGAACTCTCTACAAGGTAACTTTTCTAGCTGATGTCTCTACAAGGTGGCTAGTTTGTAGCTGAACTCTCTACATGGTGGTTTCTTTGTAACTGAACTTTCTACAAGTTGACTTCTTCTAGCTGATCTTTCAATAGGGTGATTTGTTTGTAGCTTCACTCTCTACAAGGTAACTTCTTCTAGCTGATCTCTCTACAGGGAGATTTGTTTGTAACTGAACTCTCTACAGGTGATTTGTTTGAAGCTGAACTTTCTAAATGATGGTTTCTTTGTAGCTGAACTCTCTACAAGTTAACTTCTTCTAGCTGATCTCTCTACAGGGTGATTTGTTTGTAGATGAATTCTGTACAGGTGATTTGTTTGCAGCTGAGCTCTTTACAGAATGGTTTCTTTGTAGCTGAACTCTCTGAAAGGTAACTTCTTCTAACTGATCTTTCTACAGGGCAATTTGTTTTTGGCAGAATTTTCTACAGGGTGATTTCTTTGCAGCTGAACTCTCTACATGGTGGTTTCTTTGTAGCTGAACTCTCTACAAGGTAACTTCTTCTAGCTGATCTCTCTACAGGGTGATTTGTTTGTAGCTGAACGATCTACAAGGTAACTTCTTCTAGCTGATCTCTCTACAGGGTGGTTTCTTTGTAGCTGAACTCTCTAAAAGGTAACTTCTTCTAACTGATCTTTCTACAGGGCAATTTGTTTGTGGCTGTATTTTCTACAGGGTGATTTGTTTGCAGCTGAACTCTCTACATGGTGGTTTCTTTGTAGCTGAACTCTCTACAAAGTAATTTCTTCTAGCTGATCTCTCTACAGGGTGATTTGTTTGTAGCTGAATTCTGTACAGGTGATTTGTTTGCAGCTGAGCTCTTTACAGAATGGTTTCTTTGTAGCTGAACTCTCTGAAAGGTAACTTCTTCTAACTGATCTTTCTACAGGGCAATTTGTTTTTGGCAGAATTTTCTACAGGGTGATTTCTTTGCAGCTGAACTCTCTACATGGTGGTTTCTTTGTAGCTGAACTCTCTACAAGGTAACTTCTTCTAGCTGATCTCTCTACAGGGTGATTTGTTTGTAGCTGAACGATCTACAAGGTAACTTCTTCTAGCTGATCTCTCTACAGGGTGGTTTCTTTGTAGCTGAACTCTCTAAAAGGTAACTTCTTCTAACTGATCTTTCTACAGGGCAATTTGTTTGTGGCTGTATTTTCTACAGGGTGATTTGTTTGCAGCTGAACTCTCTACATGGTGGTTTCTTTGTAGCTGAACTCTCTACAAAGTAATTTCTTCTAGCTGATCTCTCTACAGGGTGATTTGTTTGTAGCTGAATTCTGTACAGGTGATTTGTTTGCAGCTGAGCTCTTTACAGAATGGTTTCTTTGTAGCTGAACTCTCTACAAGGTAACTTCTTCTAACTGATCTTTCTACAGGGCAAATTTGTTCGTGGCAGAATTTTCTACAGGGTGATTTCTTTGCAGCTGAACTCTCTACATGGTGGTTTCTTTGTAGCTGAACTCTCTACAAGGTAACTTCTTCTAGCTGATCTCTCTACAGGGTGATTTGTTTGTAGCTGAACGATCTACAAGGTGACTTCTTCTAGCTGATCTCTCTACAGGGAGATTTGTTTGTAGCTGAACTCTCTACAGGTGATTTGTTTGAAGCTGAACTCTCTACATGGTGGTTTCTTTGTAGCTGAACTCTCTACAAAGTAATTTCTTCTAGCTGATCTCTCTACAGGGTGATTTGTTTGTAGCTGAATTCTGTACAGGTGATTTGTTTGCAGCTGAGCTCTTTACAGAATGGTTTCTTTGTAGCTGAACTCTCTACAAGGTAACTTCTTCTAACTGATCTTTCTACAGGGCAAATTTGTTCGTGGCAGAATTTTCTACAGGGTGATTTCTTTGCAGCTGAACTCTCTACATGGTGGTTTCTTTGTAGCTGAACTCTCTACAAGGTAACTTCTTCTAGCTGATCTCTCTACAGGGTGATTTGTTTGTAGCTGAACGATCTACAAGGTGACTTCTTCTAGCTGATCTCTCTACAGGGAGATTTGTTTGTAGCTGAACTCTCTACAGGTGATTTGTTTGAAGCTGAACTCTCTAAATGATGGTTTCTTTGTAGCTGAACTCTCTACAAGTTAACTTCTTCTAGCTGATCTCTCTACATGGTGATTGGTTTGTAGCTGAAATCTGTATAGGTGATTTGTTTGCAGCTGAGCTCTTTAAATAATGGTTTCTTTGTAGCTGAACTCTCTCAAGGTAACTTCTTCTAGCTGATGTCTTTACAGGGTCACTAGTTTGTAGCTGAATTCTCTACATGGTGGTTTCTTTGTAACTGAACTCTCTACAAGGTAACTTTTTCTAGCTCATCTTTCTACAGGGTGATTTATTTGTAGCTGAATTCTTTACAGGTGATTTGTTTGCAGCTGAGCTCTTTAAAGGACAGTTTCTTTGTAGCTGAACTCTCTACAAGGTACCTTCTTCTAGCTGATGTCTCTACAAGGTCACTAGTTTGTAGCTGAGCTCTCTACATGGTGGTTTTTTTGTAACTGAACTCTCTACAAGGTGACCTCTTCTAGCTGATCTTTCTACAGTGTGATTTGTTTGAAACCGAACTCTCTACAAGGTAACTTCTTCTAGCTGATCTCTCTACAGGGAAATTTGTTTGTAGCTGAACTCTCTACATGATGGTTTCTTTGTAGCTGAACTCTCTACAAGGTAACTTCTTCTAGCTAATCTCTCTTCAGGGAGATTTGTTTGTAGCTGAACTCTCTACATGATGGTTTCTTTGTAGCTGAACTCTTTGCAAGGTAACTTCTTCTATTGATCTCTCCACAGGGCGATTTGTTTGTAGCTGAACTCTCTACATGGTGGTTTCTTTGTAGCTGAACTTTACAAGGTGATTTTTTCTAGCTGAACTATCTCTTTCCATAGTTGCATGAACTCCCTACAAGGCAACTTTTTTTAGCTGATCTCTCTACTGGGTGACTTGTGTGTAGCTGATCTCTATACAGGTTTCTTATTTCTAGCTGATCTCTTGAATTCTCTTCAGGGTGACTGCTCTATTAGGATGACTGCTCTATTAGAGTATCTCGATCTCGCACTTGCCGCACCAAGTTGGATTTCGTGTTATAACTCCGTGGCTTTAAGTCTGATTCTTCTACACCATTGATGAGCCTTTCTAAGATGATTACTCCATCTGTACAACGATTTTCAAAGCATTACCCTAAGCGGTTTATCTGGTAGGCGTGGCAAGCAGTCGTTTTTTTATTAGCTGATCTCGATTGCGTAATTGTTACACACTGTTGGTTTTTTCGTTGTATCTTCCTGGTTTTTAGCTCGATTTCTTTCAAACCATAAAAGGTTTGAGGTTCAATAGTTAACCTATTCACCCACCGATTTTCAGCTTCTTCCCATACGCGGTTTACCCTGTAGGCGTGACAACATATTGGTGTTATTTTTCGTTAATAATCGCTCATAACTCTTTTCCTGTTTATCGTATTCCAGCCAAAGTTGGTACCGAGATGTGCCTTTATATCCCCCTTCTGTGTGCCAAATTTCAAGGCAATCGGATAACGCGTTCGCGTTTTATAGCAGTTTTTGTAAGTGTGCGACAAGAAAAAGAAAAATAAGAAGAAAAAAAACGAAGAAACTGAGCCAATTTTTGAAGTCGAATATCTCGGGAACGCGCGAAGCGATTTCGCTCAAATTTGGATTGTGGAGTGCTGCAGTTGGAGGGAATGTCCACAGCAAAAATCGTCTTGTTTCATCAAGGAAGCACAGAGCTACGGAGGTGCGAAAATTGCGTTTTCTTTCTTCCTGTCAATATACTCACTGGTGTTACGCGCCGGCTTCTTGGGCCGCACGACACACTACCGTGTGTCTTGATAACATGACTACATATCATCACCAAGTGTATACTTTTGAAGCAGCTACAGATCTTATAAACAAGTATGCTGAATAACTACTTCTAGATGGTGCACACCAATACATGCATGCATAGCTATGTATAAGATTAATATAAGCCATTTAGTGGTTTCATTTGCACCTACACTAACATTTTCAGGTCTTCATTTTTTTTACTTTAATGTATATTATTACGTAGCATGTATCAGTTCAAGTAAATCAAGTGTGTTAGTATAATACCAATTCTTAGACAGGTGATACATGTAACAGCTTGGTTTTCTGCACAAGAAAATATTGAAATAGCTAAATCTTATTAACCAATTACAAGGTACATGGTTATTGGAAAGATATAAGCACATTCTATAACCATATTGCCTTGTATAGCTATAATTGCTGTGTACACACTGTGGACTTTAGTTCTGTTTGTAAATGATTTGCCTAAAGTGAAGGCTGTTGACATCTGGGGACTGCATCTTTAGAACCTTGCATCTAAGAAAATCACTGCTAACACTGCTAACACTACTATTATACATTATGCTTTTGAAGATTTTATCTATGACCAGCTTTGCATGCCTTATAATGTACATTGTGTATAAGATGTTGCTAAACATTGCATGTGAACCATGAGGAAAGTGAGCTCTATCTGTGTCTCAGCGGCGGAGGAAGTAGTTGATATGAGGGGGGGGCCCGCTTCACTGACCCAGACTTATTTGTATAGTTTGGTAAGGTGAGACCAAACAAACAAAGAAAAAAAAGGGTCACAACCAATTGACAAGAATTTTCCACCTCACCAGCTACCATTTCTAGCTGATAAACTACATAAAAATCCTTACATAGCTCGCTACACACTGACTACTTTATTAGAGTGACTGCTCTATTAGAGTATCTCGATCTTTATCACGGTTTTCAGCCCCACTCCAAGAAAGATAATTTCGGTGTGATATCATTCTGAGGGGGGGCTAAGCCCCCCCTCAGCAGACCGAGGAGGGGCTTCAGCCCCCTAGCTCTCCCCCCTTTCCGCCGCCTATGCTGTGTCTGATCAAGACACACGGTAGTGTGTCGTGCGGCTCAAGAAGCCGGCGCGCCACACCGTGAGTATATTTACAGGAAGAAAGAAAACGTCATTTTCACACTTTTGTATCTCAGTGATAGCTTATCCGTATTGAAACCAAATTTGCTGCAGCGTTGCCCGCCCGCTAGGGGAGTCTACATTCCAAATTTGAAGGAAATCACTCAAGCCATTTCCGAGATATGAGCGGCCAAAGTTTCGGTTTTTTTCTTCTTCGTCTTTTCGCACACTTGCAAAAATTGCTATAAAATGCAAACGCGTACTCCGATCGCCTTGAAATTTGGCACACGGAAAGGGAGTCCAAAGGCGAATCCTATGGAACGCCATATGCGACACATTAACCAATATATATAAACAATAAAAAATATGTTTTATTTTAAAAATAGATATCTTAACTCCATCGATTTTTAGATCGTTCTATAAATCGATTGTAAAATTGATTCCAAAAATCATTTATTAAATTGTTTTAGCAATCGTTTTAAC